>NW_020837968.1:21048563-21425130 GCF_003676395.1 Aethalodelphis obliquidens
ACACACACACACACACACACACACACACACACACACACACACACACATACCCCTGTGAATGGTCTCCTCTTACCTGGTTGGTGTGGGAAGAGGGGAGGTAGACCCCATTATAGGGACCGTTACAGAAGAAGTGACAGAATGGAACGGGAGGGTCAGGACATGGCAGCGAGGTAAGGTGCGCTGGGAACCTGCGAGTGGAGACTATCACCTTGGTGAAACACTCCTGGCGTGGATGGCTAGCTGTGAGTGAATGTAGCTTTGTCTAGCTCCAGTATAAAGTGCTCCCAAGAGCTATTGTTTCTGAATGTTTGGAAACAATTTCAAAGCTTGCCTGCTCTTCTGTTAAGTAAATAAAGCCTTAGGCTCAACCCCAAAAACAGCTAATTAGATAATGGTGGGGATTTCCTTGTGAATATAATTCCCATATGAAATTGCTCTGCCTTGGGCCATGGTCTCACTCCGCTTGGTGGAAGAATGCAAGTTCCACTGTGGGTTCCACGTTGGAGGATTTTATTGCCGTTTTCCAAGTGCTAAGACTAGGAAGATCATAGGGGCCATGAGTTGAGTATGTGTTGAATTTAACTGTCTCACGAACATGAGTTTCACCTTTCAAGCAAGCCTAGGAGAAAGACAAATTCAAATTCAACACGAAGACAGTAGAAAGAGCACGGGCTCCAGAGCCAGACAGACTTGAATTTGAATCTTACCCCTGGCAGTTAGGGGCAGAAGGACATTTGTAACCGTTACTTAAGCTTTAAGACTGTCTTGTGCCTCGTTTGTTAATGGTGGGCATTGATGCCCTACAAGGATGTTGTGAGGAATAATTGAGATACATACAAGAGTCATCCACATCATGATCAAATAAATGTCAGTTTCTTCTTCCAAATCCATTCTACAGACATTTAACTGAGCTTTTGTTACATACATGGTTCTGTGGTAGGTATTTGGGAGAGGCAGGATCAAAGAAGAATGAGACCCATATTACTGTTGAAATGGGGACAATATGACATGGCGCTCAGACGACAGCCCAGGACCTCTGTCCACACCAGCCTCCTTGCTGTTCCTGGAACACGCAGGCCTGTTCCTGCCTCTGCACCTCAAGACTTGCTGTTCCCTCTTCCTAGAACTCTTACCTCTGCTCCTTCACCCCTTCACCTCTAAGTCATCTCAGCGATGGCTTCCCCGATCGCGCTAAACTCCCTGGGACTAGTACTCCCCATCCCTCTTCCCTGTTTGTTTGTTTTTCCTTCTGACAAATATAATTTGTGTGTGTGTGTCTGTGTCTGTGTCTGTGTGTGTGTTTTCTGTCAACCCATTCTCCTTCTCCCTCTTCAGCGTAAACGCTGTGACTGTCTGATGTCTTCACTGCTCTATCCTCAGTGCCTAGAACAATGCCCAGTTGGCACCCAGTAAATTTTAATTGAATAGATGAGTGATGGAATTAATTAACTTCAGGTACCAGGAGGGTCATGTACCAAGTCCCAGTGGCCAGAAGAGCAGAAGCATGTTAGGGACTGTATTAGTTTCCTATGGCAGCCGTAACAGTGATCATAAAATTAGTGACTTAACACACACTTATTATCTGCAGTGCTGGAGGTCAGAAGCCTCACACAGGCCTCGCTGGGCTAAAATCAAAGTCTTGCCAGGGCTACGTTCTTTCTGGAGGCTCCAGGAGAGAATCCGTTTCCCTGCCTTCTCCAGCTTCGGCAGGCTGCCTGTACTCTTTCCTCTGTGTGTCCCTTCCTCTGTCTTCAAGGCCAGCAAAGGCAGGTTAAGTCCTCCTCACATCACATTGCTCTGACCTTCTCTTCTGCCTCCTTCCACTTTTAAGGTACCTTGTGATTCCACTGGGCCCACGTACATAGTCCAGGACAGTCTCTTAATTTTTTTTTTTTTTTTTTGCGGTACGCGGGCCTCTCACTGTTGTGGCCTCTCCCGTTGTGGAGCACAGCCTCCTGACGCGCAGGCTCAGCGGCCATGGCTCACGGGCCCAGCCTCTCCGCGGCATGCGGGATCCTCCCGGACCGGGGCACGAACCCGCGTCCCCTGCATCGGCAGGCGGACTCTCAACCGCTGAGCCACCAGGGAAGCCGCAGTCTCTTAATTTTAAGGTCAGCTGACCAACAGTCTGAATGCCACTGTCAACTTAATTCGCCTTTGCCATGTATGCTAACATATTCACAGGTTCTGGGGATCAGGACATGGACATCTCTGGGGCTGCATGTGTCTGCCTACCATAGAGTCTAACAAGTGAGATATTTTGCCTAGAGCCAAAGGTTTGAGCTGCCAGTAGTGAAATATAAAACAAAAATTTAATCAAGAATGGCCATGGTTGTCAAGATTTTTTTTTTTTTAGATCTTTTTTGGAGTATCGTTGCTTTACAATGGTGTGTTAGTTTCTGCTGTATAACAAAGTGAATCAGCTATATGTATACGTACATCCCCATATCCCCTCCCTCTTGCGTCTCCCTCCCACCCTCCCTATCCCACCCCTCTAGGTGGTCACAAAGCACCGAGCTGATCTCCCTGTGCTATGCGGCTGCTTCCCACTAGCTATCTAGTTTACGTTTGGTAGTGTATATATGTCAGTGCCACTCTCTCACTTCATCCCAGCTTACCCTTCCCCCTCCCCATGACCTCAAATCCATTTTCTACATCTGCATCTTTATTCCTGTCCAGCCCCTAGGTTCATCAGAACCATTTTTTTTTTTTTAGATTCCATATATGTGTGTTAGCATACGGTATTTGTTTTTCTTTTTCTGACTTCACTCTGTATGACAGACTCTAGGTCCATCCACCTCACTACAAATAACTCAGTTTCATTTCTTTTTATGGCTGAGTAATATTCCATTGTATATATGTGCCACATCTTCTTTATCCATTCATCTGTCGATGGACACTTAGGTTGCTTCCATGTCCCGGCTACTGTAAATAGTGCTGCAATGAACATTTTGGTACATGACTCTCTTTGAATTATGGTTTTCTCAGGGTATATGCCCCGTAGTGGGATTGCTGGGTCATATGGTAGTTCTATTTTTAGTTTCTTAAGGAACCTGCCTACTGTTCTCCATGGTGGCTGTATCAATTTACATTCCCACCAACAGTGCAAGAGGATTCCCTTTTCTCCACAGTCTCTCCAGCATTTATTGTTTGTAGATTTTTTGATGATGGCCATTCTGACTGGTGTGAGGTGATACCTCATTGTAATTTTGATTTTCATTTCTCTGATGATGAGTGATGTTGAGCATCCTTTTATGTGTTTCTTAGCAATCTGTGTATATCTTCTTTGAAGAAATATCTGTTTAGGGCTTCTGCCCATTTTTGGATTGGGTCGTTTGTTTTTTTGATATTGAGCTGCATTAGCTGCTTGAATATTTTGGAGATTAATCCTTTGTCAGTTGCTTCGTTTGCAAATATTTTCTCCCATTGTCTTTTCTTTTTCTTTATAGTTTCCTTTGCTGTGCAAAAGCTTTTAAGTTTAATTAGGTCCCATTTGTTTACTTTTGTTTTTATTTTCATTACTCTAGGAGGTGGGTCAAAAAGGATCTTGCTGTGACTGATGTCATAGAATGTTCTCCCTATGTCTTCCTCTAAGAGTTTTACAGTGTCTGGCCTTACATTTAGGTCTTTAATCCATTTGGAGTTTATTTTTGTGCACGTGGTTAGGAAGTGTTCTAATTTCATTCTTTTACCTGTAGCTGTCCAGTTTTCCCAGCACCACTTATTGAAGAGGCTGTCTTTTCTCCACTGTATATTCTTGCCTCCTTTATCAAAGATAAGGTGCCCATATGTGCATGAGTTTATCTCTGGGCTTTCTGTCTTGTTCCCTTGATCTATATTTCTGTTTTTGTGCCAGTACCGTACTGTCTTCATTACTGTAGCTTTGTAGTTTAGTCTGAAGTCAGCGAGCCTAATTCCTCGAGCTCCGTTTTTCTTTCTCAAGATTGCTTTGGCTATTCGGGGTCTTTTGTGTTTCCATACAAATTGTGGAAGTTTTTGTTCTAGTTCTGTGAAAAATGCCATTGGTAGTTTGACAGGGATTGCATTGAATCTGTTGATTGCTTTGGGTAGTATAGTAATTTACACAATGTTGATTGTGAAATCCAAGAACATGGTGTATCTTTCCATCTGTTTGTATCATCTTTAATTTCTTTATTCAGTGTCTTATAGTTTTCTGTGCACAGGTCTTTTGTCTCCTTAGGTAGGTTTATTCCTAGGTATTTATTCTTTTAGTTGCAGTGGTAAATGGGAGTGTTTCCTTAATTTCTCTTTCAGATTTTTCATTGTTAGTGTATAGGAATGCAAGAGATTTCTGTGCATTAATTTTGTATCCTGCTACTTTACCAAATTCATTGACTAGCTCTAGTTGTTTTCTGGTAGCATCTTTAGGATTCTCTATGTGTAGTATCATGTCATCTGCAAGCAGTGACAGTTTTACTTCTTTTCTGATTTGGATTCATTTTATTTCTTTTTCTTCTCTTATTGCCATGCTTAGGACTTCCAAAACTATGTTGAATAATAGTGGCGAGAGTGGGGAACTTTGTCTTCTTCCTGATCTTAGAGGAAATGGTTTCAGTTTTTCACCATTGAGAATGATGTTTGCTGTGGGTTTGTCATATATGGCCTTTATTATGTTGAGGTATGTTCCCTCTATGCCTACCTTCTGGAGAGTTTTTATCATAAATGGGTGTTGAATTTTGTCAAAAGCTTTTTCTGCATCTGTTGAGATGATCATATGGTTTTTCTCCTTCAATTTGTTAATATGGTGTATCACATTGATTGATTTGCATATATTGAAGAATCCTTGCATTCCTGGGATAAACCCCACTTGATCATGGTGCATGATCTTTTTAATGTGCCGTTGGATTCTGTTTGCTAGTATTTTGTTGAGGATTTTTGCATCTGTGTTCATCAGTGTTATTGGCCTGTAGTTTTCTCTTTTTGTGACATCTATGTCTGGTTTTGGTATCAGGGTGATGGTGGCCTTGTAGAGTGAGTTTGGGAGTGTTCCTCCCTCTGCTATATTTTGGAAGAGTTTGAGCAGGATAGGTGTTAGCTCTTCTCTAAATGTTTGATTGAATTTGCCTGTGAAGCCATCTGGTCCTGGACTTTTGTTTGTTGGAAGATTTTTAATCACAGTTTCAATTCCATTGTTTGTGATTGATCTGTCTATATTTTCTATTTCTTCCTGGTTCAGTCTTGGAAGGTTGTGCATTTCTAAGAATTTGTCCATTTCTTCCAGGTTGTCCATTTTATTGGCATAGAGTTGCTTGTAGTAATCTCTCATGATCCTTTGTATTTCTGCCATGTCAGTGGTTACTTCTCCTTTTTCATTTCTAATTCTGTTGATTTGAGTTTTCTCCCTTTTTTTTGTGATGAGTCTGGCTAATGGTTTATCAATTATGTTTATCTTCTCAAAGAACCAGCGTTTAGTTTTATTGATGTTTGCTATTGTTTCCTTCATTTCTTTTTCATTTATTTCTGATCTGATCTTTATGATTTCTTTCCTTCTGCTAACTTTGGGGTTATTTGTTCTTCTTTCTCTAGTTACTTTAGGTGTAAGTTTAGGTTGTTTATTTGAGATTTTTCTTGTTTCTTGAGGTAGGATTGTATTGCTATAAACTTCCCTCTTAGAACTGTTTTTGCTGCATCCCATAGGTTTTGGGTCGTCATGTTTTCATTGTCTTTTGTTTCTAGGTATTTTTTGATTTCCTCTTTAATTTCTTCTGTGATCTTTTGGTTATGTAGTAATGTATTGTTTAGCCTCCATGTGTTTGTGTTTTTTTCCGTTTTTTTCCTGTAATTGACATCTAGTCTCATAGCATTGTGGTTGGAAAAGATACTTGATATGATTTCAGTTTTCTTAAATTTACCGAGGCTTGGTTTGTGCCCCAAGATATGATCTGTCCTGCAGCTTGTTCCATGAGCACTTGAGAAGAAAGTGTATTCTGTTGTTTTTTTGGATGGAGTGTCCTATAAATATCAATTAAGTCCATCTTGTCTAATGTGTCATTTAAAGCTTGTGTTTCCTTTTTTATTTTCATTTTGGATGATCTCTCTATTGGTGAACGTGAGGTGTTAACGTTCCCTACTGTTATTGTGTTACTGTCGATTTCCCCTTTTATGGCTTTTAGCATTTGGCTTATGTATTGAGGTGCTCCTGTGTTGGGTGCATAACTGTTTACAATTGTTATATCTTCTTCTTGGATTGATCCCTTGATCATTATGTAGTGTCCTTCTTTGTCTCTTGTAATAGTCTTTATTTTAAAGTCTGTTTTGTTTGATATGAGAATTGCTGCTCCAGTTTTCTTTTGGCTTCCATTTGCATGGAATATCTTTTTCCATCTCCTCACTTTCAGTCTGTATGTGTTCCTAGGTGTGAAGTGGGTCTCTTGTAGACAGCGTATATATGGGTCTTGTTTTTGTATCCATTCAGCCAGTCTGTCTCTTTTGGTTGGAGCATTTAATCCATTTACATGGAAGGTAATTATCAATATGTATGTTCCTGTTACCGTTTTCTTAATTGTTTTGCGTTTGTTTATGTAGGACTTTTCCTTCTCTTGTGTTTCCTGCCTGGAGAAGTTCCTTTAGCATTTGTTGTAAAGCTGATTTGGTGGTGCTGAATTCTCTTAACTTTTGCTTGTCTTTAAAGGTTTTAATTTCTCTGTCGAATGGTTGTCAAGTTTTAATATGGAGGCTTCAACTGGGAGGCACTAGGAAGTTACTAAAGGCTTTTGTGATATGGTGGGACTGTGGCTTCAGGAGACGGAGATGGACTTAGAGCAGGTATTTGGAGGGAGATTGATGTTTAACCTTTTAAACACAAGTGATTTTTATTTCCTTCTTATACACACAAAACACTAGGCTCTTACTTGGAATTTCCTAGAAGAAGTAGGGTCCACTTATGGTGTCTTTTTAAAAACCACCCTATTATATTACACATATGTACAACACATGTACACAGAGACTCATAAAGCCCTGTCACACAGACACACTCACACAAATGCACACATTTCCTCCTACACACACCCACTGCCTCTCCCGTTCTTGGATCTCTTTTCTGTGGTACTTGGTGGCCCTCCTTCTTTTCTGCCCTGGCACACTTGAATGACATGTATCTTCCCACCAGTAACATAGGGCTTACTCTGGCAGTGGTTCTCACAGGGGTCATTCTATAAACCTCCCCTAGTAGGCATGTAAGAATCTCCAGGGAGATACATATAGTTTGAAAAAGTCTTCCCTCCCTCACCTTTACCATCACCCCACAGTGGCTGTGATTTGATATCACTTTCTAGAATGGTTCTTCTCCCTGACATCTCCTGAGAATCTAGTGGATATGGAACACCTGGTTTTGAGTAGCGTCTGATGAGAATTTCTTACCCTTTGGTTAGCCTCTTTAACGCAGTGCCATCCAGTAGAACTTCCTGTGATGATAGAACTGTTCTCTGTCTGCGCTGCCCAATATGGTAGCCACAGCCACATGTGGCTACTGAGCTCTTGAAATGTGGACATACAGGAAAAATAGAGGACTCAGTAGGAAGACAGACAATGAATAAATGGTAACTCCTACCTTCATTTTGAATTGCTTTTTAAGTTGTTTTGCTTTAGTTTTTGCAGAAGTCAACATTGGTTCACGTGGGTGTAGTTACGCTCATCTTTTACCTAACTTCATTTTGATTGATAACTCAATATTTGATTGAAGTGTAGGACTTCCCTGGGGGGCGCAGTGGTTAAGAATCCGCCTGCCAATGCAGGGGACATGGGTTCGAGCCCTGGTCCAGGAAGATCCCACATGCCACGGGGTCACTAAGCCCGTGAGCCACAACTACTGAGCCCACGTGCCACAACTACTGAAGCTTGTGCACCTAGAGCCTGTGCTCCGCAACAGGAGAAGCCACCGCAATGAGAAGCCCACGCCCCGCAACGAAGAGTAGCCCCCACTGGCCGCAACTAGAGAAAGCCCACATGCAGCAACGAAGACCTGATGCAGCCAAAAATAAATAAATAAATAAATTTATTATTTTTTTTAAAGTGTTATCCATGGGTCTCCTGACAAATGATTCTTTCTCTTGCCTCTGTTCCCCTTCCTGATAAATACATACATACATATATGTATATATGTAAGCTTTATTGAGATATAATTCACATATGGTACAATTCAATCAGTTAAAGTGTACAATTCAATAGCTTTTCATGTATTCAAAGAGTTATGGAATCATCAACATGATTGATTTTAGAATATTTTTATCACCCCCATAAAATTCATTAGTAGTCACTCCCCCCGTTCTCCCTACCCACCACCCCCTGCCCTAGCCATTTACTAATCTACTTTCCTGTCTCTATGGATTTATCTATTCTGAGCATTTCATATGGGTGGAATCATACAATATATGGTCCTTTATGACCGGCTTCTTTCACTAAGCGTGATGTTTTTTAAGGTTCATCCATGTTGTAGCATGTATTAGTACTTCATTTCTTTTTTTTTTTAATTTATTTAATTTATTTATTTTTGGCTGCATTGGGTCTTCCTTGCTGTGTGCGTGCTTTCTCTAGTTGCGGCGAGCGGGGGCTACTCTTCATTGAGGTGCGTGGGCTTCTCATTGCGTTGGCTTCTCTTGTTGCGTAGCACGGGCTCTAGGCATGTGGGCTTCCCTAGTTGTGGCTCACGGGCTCTAGAGTGCAGGCTCAGTAGTTGTGGCGCACGGGCTTCGTTGCTCCGTGGCATGTGGGAAGTTCCCAGACCAGGGCTTGAACCCTTGTCCTCTGCATTGGCAGGCAGATTCTTAAACACTGCGCCACCAGGGAAGCCCAGTACTTCATTTCTTTTTATTGTCAACTAATATTCCATTGTATGGCTATACCACATTTTGTTTATCCATTCATTGGTTGATGGACGTTTGGGTTGTTTCTACTTTATTTGCTATTATGAAAATGCTGCTGTGAACATTTATGCACAAGTTTTCATGTGAACATATATCTGCATTTTTATTGCATATACATCTATGGAGTGGAATTATCGTATAGTAACTCTGTTTAACTTTTAGAATAACTGCCAAACTGTTTTCCAAAGTGGCTGCACCATTTTACATTCCTACCAGTAATGCATGAGGGTTCCAGTTTTTCCACAACCTTCCCAACATTTGTTATTATCTTTTTGATTATAACCATCCTAGTTATGAAATGATATCTCCTTGTGGTTTTGATTTGCATTTCCCCGATGGCCAGTAATATTGAGCATCTTTTCATGTGTTTATTGGCCATCTGTATATCTTCTCTGGAGAAATATCTATTCAGATCATTTGCCCATTTTTTAATTGAGGAATTTGTCTTCCTCTGTTCTTTTCATTTGGCCTGAGCAGGATGCTGATATGCTAACTGGTGATGAACAAGTGTGGAAGGAAGTTCAAGAATCCCTGAAAAAAATCGAAGAACTGAAGGCACATTGGAGTATCCTTTTACCTGCGCATTGAGTTGTTTTGTAGGATTGCTTCCTTACTGGTTGGAGCCTAGTATTAATGAATCCGTGTCCGGGGTTTGACCTCTCCACGAGCCAGAGAGCTTCATTGTGTTCCGTGGTCACAGGTTGCATCCCTGACCCCAGCCAACAATTTCAGTAATGGCTAAGGAAGATATGGTAAGGTCAGCATGAATTCCTCTCCACCATTAGATGATAATCCAAATTTATAGGCAGGATTAGTGGGACAGTAAGTAGTACTCTCTTTATATGTACAAGGTAGCAAATTTCTGGATTCCCTTCCTCCCATAACCTACATCTCTAAAAAGTATAACTTGGAATCCTTATAATTTAATGACTGTAGTCAACCGTGACTGCAATGGCAATGGGAGTTGCTTCACAATACATTTTCTTGGCGTAAATAGTGAGGGGACCTCAGGAGGACCATAAGCCCTGGAGGATTGTAAGAGCCCGTGGTCTTTCAGCCTTTGAGTCTCAAGGAGTTGATTAACTCCCAAGTGGATTCACTGTGTTCCCCTTTCTCTTTTCCCCCAATCGTCTTATGGTCATGGAAAAGTCTGCAGAAAGGTGCCTGTTCTGTCATCCATAGTCTGTTCTCTTTGGGTGGGCTGTCTTCCCTGCTCCCCTCACTGGAGCAGAGTGACTTGTGGTAAACACCCAGAAAATGCAAATACAGGTCAGCATTAGCTTGGGAGAAAAGCCTCTTAGTTAAAATTATTCCATTTTTTTGCTCACTGATGTGTTTTACAGGAAAGGTTTGCCTTGTTTGCCAGGTGACTGCTGCCAGTGTTTCGAAGGGAAGTTGTCATGTGGTCCCTCCCAGCTTGCTGGGGGAAAAAGTAGATGTATTCCTGTCAGCGGCTGCATCTGGTTTTTACTTCTAAGGCTTGTCACCTCAAACCTCTTTAAAATGAGTTGGAGCGTATGTAAATGAACAGGCCAATAATTATGGAGGTCATGCAACATGATGTTAAAATAGAGTCAAAGTCTTGCCACAGAAATGTCTGGCATTGTGTGAGAGACAGGCATTCCTCCTGACGATCCGTCAAATATCTAATCCTAGGATGAAAAGCCCCAGAGACTAGCCTGACAGTCTGTTACGAAACCAGTGCGTTGCCTAAGATTCTGCTTCCCCCAACCTCTGGGGGCCACATGCCGCAAACTTCAAACATGCACGTCAGGTGGATACCACAGAAAGTCATCAAGTCACTTTTCTTCAATAAATGTGCCTCTTCCGAGACCAGAGGCAACTCCTCAGAGACAGGACTCGTCCTAAAATTACAGAGTGTTATGTACAGAAAGGCCCTCAGCCATGTGTTAGGGGGCCTGTAGTTCTAACCAGGAAGTCGGGCCTGTGGGGTAAGGTATCATGCCACCAGAGGCCCCCGCTGAAAGAAAAATATATTTCCTGCGAGGGTTACTTAAAATAGGAGCTCCCACTCACGCAAGTGGCTTGATTGGTTTATCAAAAGTGTTCACTGATGTGTTGGAAAGCAATGCCCTGCGAGTCTGAACTGTGGAAAAGGTAGATTTTGCCGGAGGGAGGGCAAAGGACAGGTGGGCCATCTGTCCAGGACGGGGGATGCTGTGTTAGGACCTGAGGAAGAGGCTTTGAGTTGGAGGCGGGGCGGAGAGCCCTGGGCTGTGTGAGAGTCGGGCAGGGTGTGGGTGTATGGCGGGGAAATGCCATCAGCCTTACTCCACTGAACCGTCTTCCTTAAGCTGGTCACGCTCGGAGGTCATGACACAGTAAAAGGAGGTGGAAGGCACTGGTATTTGTGCAGTATGATCTTGTGCAAGACACTAAATGTTCTCCCGCTGTGTCCCAGGTACACAATTCTGCCTGGCTCAGGAGAGAAGACGTGAAGCGTTTTTAAAAACTTTACCTACAGTATCTTATTTAATTCTTACAGCGACATTAGGCATTTTTATTTCTGGCCTACTTCAAAGCACAGGTGACGTCCTCAGAACCTCAAATCTGACCAGTGACAGAACTAGCTTAGATTTAAATCCAGCTTTATCTGCGGTCCAACGCTATGCCATTTCTGTAAATCGGCAAACCTTGCGCGCTGTGGAATTCCAGCCTATGGAAGCAGATGAATTCGGAGCTACACAGGTTGAAGGTGAGAGAGGAGCCGGGGCCGGGCAGCCCCAGCCCAGCATCCTCCTAGGCCTCGGCCTTGCCTAACACAGCATCAAAGGGAAGAAACTGTGTCAGGCCCCTGGGGCCTGCCTTCTCTCCACCTGCAGCTGTGCTTCTGAGGGAGTTCACCTGAAGGACTCGAGGCGTGCTGCGTGCACCACGTCCTCAGTGCTCTGACTGCCTTGTCAGTTTTAAAAAGTAAGGTCGCACTGGGCTCCATGAGAGTAAGTTATGGACTTCCGGTTAATCAGAACGTCATTGTGGCTCCGAAGTGAATATTGGGTCTTCTCCCCCCCTTTTCAAAGCATCCTTTCCCCCTGCCTGCAATATATGTACATAAGCCACATGTTCTTAATGTTTATCTTTTACTTTGGGGGTTTTAGATAAGAATACCTTTATTTGGTTAAGCATAGACTGGAATCACTTTTGTTTTATAATCAAAAACCTTAAATTTGAGATCCACTGGCAATGGATTTCTTTAAGTTGTTTCCCCTAGTGTGTGCCTGGGGTTGTGTTTTTGGTTTCTTATACGCCCAAGGTTCAAATGACACAGAAGCAAAAATGAGCTCTTCCTTTTTTAAAAGGAGTCTCTCTAAAGCTTCTTTCATTTCAAATCATTTTTGAAACAGAAACTGAGTAAACAATTTTAAACTGAACTTAGTCTTTAACTCATTTAATAAACAGCTGCATTTATTTCATGGCTAGGTTTAAAGAGAATCTGTGTAGGAATAGGAAGGAAGAATGGTTCTCTGGAAATCTAATCCCTCAAAGCACAGGCTTGGTTGGAAGATGGTTTGTTGATGTAAACAGAATTTCCTTCTCTGAGACGCCACTCACATGTTTTTGTTTCTCAAGTGTGTTTTCAGGCAGCTCATCTGTGCAAAATAATGGGCGCTTCCTTCCCTCCTGTGCCTGGGAGCTCTTCAGCCTTTTCAGAATCTCATTTTACTTTTGTTTTTCCTTGATGAAGACAGTGAATCCTTAACTAAGGTTAATAACAGAGTGGGAACAGGTTCTGGCCATGTGCCAGACGACCCTGAGCAGCAACGCAGAGCGGCTTCCTGACATCAACATCTACCAGCTGAAGGTGCTCGACTGTGCCATGGACGCCTGCATCAACCTCGGGCTGCTGGAGGAGGCGTTGTTCTACGGCATTCGGACCATGGAGCCATACAGGTGAGTCCCGGGGAGGGGCTGAAGTAAGGGCTACCGTGTCTTGGCTTGGGGCAGAGGCTCGAGAGAGCCTGACATCATCCTGATCATTGCTGCTTTGTAAAAGCATTCCATCTGCTTCTCACAGCGTGTGAAACCACACCTTCGTTCATATATGCGTTCGTTCTTCATTTGTAAAGTCCCTTCCGTGTGTCAGGCACTGTGGGTGTGCAGGGACTGATGAGATGCTGTCTGCACGTGGAGCTAGTGCTTGGAATAAGGTGCAGTGCTCGCGATGGCAGAGGCAAGGACAGAGTTTGGGGGAGCAGAGAGGGGCTCGGCACAGACGTAGCCTGGGGGCTGCGGCCTGTGGCCTCAGCCCTGCTGATCTAGGTGAGGACGCCGGTGTGGGACCCTCCACCTGGCTGACAGCAGTTCTGGTTTCTTCCATTTCTCAGGGCTTTCTGGTTCCCAGGGTGCCTTCACTCGAGCCCTCTGACCTCATAATCACCTTATGACCCAAGCAGGAGAGCAGGGGGACAGCCCTGCTCAAACATGTCATTGAGTCAGAGGAAGGAACTACTGGTAATGAATTGTTTCTTGACCGGCCTCAGCTCCTCCAGACCCATGCGTGTTTTGCCCCTAGAGGTTCTGGTTACTCAGGGGAGCTTCCGGAGGGAAGGCAGTGTTGAAGTCTAGTGCTGAGAATTTGGTGCTGGTGGGTGTGGGACCCTGGTTTGCAGTGGGCCAAGAACATAAGTTTGGAAGATGAGATAGATCAGTCCAGAAGAAAAGGCACAGAGACGCATATACCATCATCTGAGGTTGGAGTAGCCGCCTCCAGCACAGAACAAGGTCACTCACTGTGCGGAAGGTGCTCTGAAAGCATCTGGGACCTGGGGAGGCTGGGGGAGGCCCCTGCGAGGAGGGGCACCATTCCAGGCAGATACTGAGTTTCCCAGCTCTGAAGACCGTGCAGACATGATATCAGCCCTAAGGGCCTGAGCAGAGTGAAGGTCCAGGTCTAGTCCGATGCAACATGGGCAACAGGCAGGGGAGTGGTCCTCAGGGAAGGAGGGGAGGGAGGCAGAGCCCAGGGCGCCGCCTGTCCCCACTGAGGAAGAGCCTCAGAAGACACCGGAGCTGGGAAGTTACCAAGATCAACACGATAAGAACAGAAGCAAGTCCAGGGTCTGGGATATCAGTCCGGGCAAAGGGAGGAAGCCGGAAATGACACATTTGGTCAGGAAGCCAGGAGCATGGTGCAGACAGAGAAGGACCTAAAGATGGCATAGACCCACCAGCCAGGTGCATGGCAGAAGTCCATAGGCCAGCCACGGCACCAGGGTGACCCTGAGGGTGTTTTTCAGAGCTTCTCTAGGTGGTTTCTCCCGGTGCCTTGTGGTTGAACAGCTTCGGAATCCAGACTGTGAGTCAGCTTTAATCAAATTTATAAGAGATTGCCTTGAGGGCTGGGACTGTAGACTTTCCCATGAGCGTGAAACGTCTGTTAGGTATGATGAATCTTGTGGGTTCTCAGAAAATATGAATTGAATACAGAGAGATAAGGCTTCATTCGTTCTCTGTGTTGCAGTGAGAGGCAGGTTGGGCACGGTTGGCGTTACCCCTCTGAACTCAGGGCTCGGGCTCACGACGCCAAACCACAGGCTGCACGGTGAACGGATGGAATCCGGCCAGGAGACAAAGGCGGAAAATCCTTTCCTCCAGACCCCCTCGGCGGCGGCTCGCCCCGCTGCCGTCTGGGGCTGGAAGTGCACTGAGCCCGCCGCCCAGGCGCAGGAATATATGTTGGTCCCCCGACTTCATTAAGAAAGCCGCATGCCTTTGAGGGAGCTCGTTCTCCGTGTACTTTTGAATCCGCTTTTCTCCATAGACCCCAAGGCTTCCCTGAAGGACTTTCTTACCCCCTTTATTAACTGGCAGTTTCACTGACTTAAACTTGAATCAAACAAAGAGGCCTTTCTTGTAAGTGAGGCCAAGTCCACGGAATGTACTCCATGTTGTTTGGAATACTTTTGGTTATGTTTCCCTGGTGTTGGGCAGGTCACAATCTCTCTGTAAACGTACCCTCTGTTCTTACGCTGGGTGACACATTTCCAAGCTTCCCTCCGTTTCTCCTCCCTGGAGCTTATTAAGGAGTTGCTCTGTGGTGTTCTGTATTTCAAGAAATCGAATCTGCAATGATCCACTTCAAACGAGTGAGATCTGAACTATTTGCTTTCAAAGTTGTAGCAGAGAAAAGGGCTATCAGTAATCCAGACCAACAGAGTTAAGAGAAATGAGAGGGATGGATGCCGACAGACTTGGCTCTTTTGCCCGTTAGCTCAGGCAAAAGTGAAAATAAAGAACTAACGGGCCAGATGCCCTGAAAGCCCTTTAACAATCTTAGGGTGTGAGGTAGGAATCCCGAGGTGGGCAGTGGTTTTCACCCCGCAGGTGTGCACGAGGGAACTCACGCTGTGGGCCTCCCCCGTCTACACGGTCTCCCGGCAAATGCTTCGGGTGGGCTTTTTGTCCACCTGTAGCCAAGGACACGGGTAGTTAGGCATTTGTTACTGAGAGGTGACTGGATTGCCATCTGCCGTAACAGTTTTACAACGTTAATATACTGTTTTCAGCAACTAGATTGAGGTCAAGACTCTAGTGATGATTTTGTCACTGCTGACCTTGGCTAAATCTTAACTGCTGACCTTAGAGGAGAAGGCGTCCATTATTCCATTTTTATCCAAATCACCGCGTTGCCCTCGGCTCCCTTCTTGTCACTCCATCATTTATTTTTACTCAATAGAAGTTCCTTTTATGGTGCAACATAAAATATTAAGTTCTTTATGTTTCATAAAGCAATTTGGAATTAATTCACATACAACAAAATGTGCAATCTTTAGTATTAACTCACAGTACTTCTCCTGAGAGTATCTATGTGTGTATCTGTGATTATATATGCAGTCATCTGTCTGTTAGCACCACCAACATTAAGTAATTTAAAGGTATTTCCCAAATTTTACTTAAAAATACAATTCAGTCAAATCTCAGCTGTAAGACGAATTGGGTTTCAAAAGTTAGTTTGCCAGTTGGTAGTTTAGGACTTGGGAAGCATTTTCTCATTGAAGAAGGTGTTACAGATTGTGCTGGGGTCCCTGGACTAGCCCGTGAAAGTCTGCTCAGCATCGTCAATGTAGGCCGTACATTTTTTTAAAAAAAGGAGAAAGAAAAACAAAAACAAACCTGAACATAGTTTTAAAAACTAAGATTTAAATTATGTTGAATACAAATTAAAGTTGATTTTCTTTAGGAGCCAGAGGCTGATACGGAGGTACAGAGGCTTCTTAAGGCTTCGAGGAGGACTTTCAATATATTCACACGTTCTGTTAATTTTTTTTTAATATCCTTATTGGAGTATAATTGCTTTACAATGGTGTGTTAGTTTCTGCTGTATAACAAGGTGAATCAGCTATACGTATACATATATCCCCCTATCCCCTCCCTCTTGCGTCTCCCTCCCACCCTCCCTATCCCACCCCTCTAGGTGGTCACAAAGCACTGAGCTGCTATGCGGCTGCTTCCCACTAGCTATCTACCTTACGTTTGGTAGTGTATATATGTCCATGCCACTCTCTCACTTCATCCCAGCTTGCCCTTCCCCCTCCCCGTGACCTCAAGTCCATTTCAATATATTCACACGTTCTGGTAATTTTTGTTGTAAGAATAATACATACTCCTAGGAAAGGACATTTTCAAAACGACGGAAAGGTAAAAATCATCCTCATCTTTCACATCCTGTCCCACTCCCTAAAGATAGCCATGGTAAGTTTCTTTCTGCACTTTTCCATGTGTGAGGGACTCGTCTGAATATATTCCAAAGCCCCACTTTTCCCTCCTTCCCTCACTTTCTGTTTTCTTCTTGTCTTTCTTGGGGAGAGACTCGGTCCCAATCCTGATCCATTAACTATGCCCACTGGCGTGTGGTGGGTGAGGAAGGAAAGATGACAAGGAGAAAAGGGATGGAGAAGCCAAGAATTCTCCTTAGTGGGAGAGAGAAGGAAAAAATAGGGTCACTCTCCGTCTCATGTTCCATAACTTGCTTTTTTCACTTTATGACAAAGTGTGGACATCTGTGCAGATCGACTCCTGCATGTCTACCTCATTCTGTTTTGTTTTTTTTTTGCGGTACGTGGGCCACTCACTGTTGTGGCGCCTCCCGCCGCGGAGCACAGGCTCTGGACACGCAGGCTCAGCGGCCATGGCTCATGGGCCCAGCCGCTCCGCGGCATGTGGGATCTTCCCGGACTGGGGCACGAACCCGTGTCCCCTGCATCTGCAGGCGGACTCTCAACCACTGCGACACCAGGGAAGCCCTACCTCATTCCTTTTAACAGATACCTAGTATATCATCTCAGGAATGTACCGTAATTTGTCCATCCGTCCCTCTGGTCTCCGTGTATGTTTACCATGTCAAACAATACTATGATTAACAGCCACATACTTGCATCCTTGTGTTCTGATGTGACTGAAGCCATAGGGTGAATCCATATGATAAATTCCTAAATGCTAACTTGCTGCATCAAAAGTTATGTACATTTTCAATGTAGATAACCATTATCAAATTGTGTCCCCCGTCCACCAAAGTATTCCTCTTTTCCCAAAAGAATTAAGAATGGATAGCATGATATTGATCATATCTGATTTAAATTCATTTCATAATATATAAGGGCCTTTTCCTGATCAAAGTCTGTTCTTATAGAGTGAGGTTTGCTTGTATTGATTTACTTATCCAAAAATAGTGCTGGGAATGACGTTTTGTAAGTTACCTGGAAAGAGGCAGAGGAACAGGAATGACGAAGGGTCTTACACGTGAGTGCATGACAGTTATGAAATCCTCCTCAAGGGGAAGAAATCGTGAAAGAGTAAGATTTTTTCTCATCGTTTTCTGTGCTTTGTTGTCAGAAAAAAAAAATAGTGGGAAGAATGGCAGTAAAATGCAGCTGGTGGTTTGTGTATATGACGTAGTTACGAGTAAGTGTTTGTAACTCAGAGATTGCCAGTAATTACATAGCAGCCATTTCCGTTTTGATTTTGCCAGTAATTTTTTGACTCTTCCCTCAGAAGCTTTAGCAGATAAGTTGATGAAATGTAAGGTTTCATCACAGCAGTACCTTCTACGACTGTTTTCAAGCTGGCTTTTCTTCTGAAGACGTTTACAATTGGTCTTCTGTGGGTTTTTGTCTAGTCCAAGAGCCAGCAGAGCATATGTGGGTGCACGTTCCCCGGGGCGTAGTCACTCACTCACTCGGCACTTACTTGGGCCTGCTCTGCTGTTGCCTCGTCTCTCCGTGTCACAGACCTTGTTAGGCTGCTCCAGGAGGATGCTTGTGTCCATATACCTGTCCGTGAAGCTCATTCCTAGAGGGCAAGGTCTTGGCTGGGGGTTTCAGCTGTAGGACTTCTCCAGACTCACAGAGGAGGACCCAGAGGTAAAGCAGAGCTGGGTCTCCAGCCAGGAGGGGAACGTGAGAATCGGAGCTTCACCCAGCGTACTGTTCACGCACCTTGTTTGCAATCTGTCTTCCATGGTGAGGTTTACAGAATTATTTCACCCAATGAATGAACAAATGTTTTACTCTCTGCTTACTGATGTGGACAATAATCCCTTAGCCACTTAATCTTTTTTTTCCACACTGTAATTTTCAATTAAAGTATCTTTGGTGGCCAAACCCCTATATGAGAGTTTGAGCTCTGTGTGCATGTTTGTGTAAAATACTGAGTTGCCTGATACCTCTAATCGGGGCCTCTCTTTCTTTGCTGCCAGTTCTGTGAGATTGATTTCTTAGTCACGGCCCCTTGTCTTAACACTGGGGCAATGACCACCGGCCTGGCAGTTGGGGTAGGGGCCTGTCGAGGCCCCAGCACTCTTAATTTAACCTGCTTAATATCAGCCCCTTAGTTTAATTTCAAAGGGCTCTTTTAGTTCAGAATCTAGAAATACAACAAAAGGAAAAAGAAGGCAAAGGAGAGAAAAGAGGAAGAGGAAGGGGGCGAGAACAGCGCAGATGATGAGATGCCGCAGTTTAGGTGCACGTGTGTTTACTTAAACTACCAACTTGAGCTCATCCCTAGTTACTCGTGTTTCCAGGTCCAGATAACCTGGAGCTAGTGTGAGGCTTTTGGTAGGAGAATAAAGAAGAGCAAGATGACTAATTTCTCTGACTGCACTTTCCTTGGGGCAGCGGAGGAATGAAACCATCTTGCCTTCAGTGGTCCACTCCTCTAAAGACACCCTAACTTCCCTTTCGCTCTAACCACCTTGCTGGGGATGCCACCTGTGTGTTTGGGTAAAGACATTTACTGACCAGTGTTCTGGGTGGTTCCAGCCCTGACCCCGCTAGTTGCATGAGAATGACCCAGCTGTGTGGGTTTTGTTCCGAAAGAGAAATAAAGGGTAGTCTGTGCATGGAACTGGCATGAGGCTCTGACCCTCCAGCCCCTCTGGAAGAAGGGAGGGGCGGCCACGAGCCCACCCATTCTCCTGGGTGCCGCAGCTCCCCTGCCCGTTGCCACCACCCCAGGCCTCTGGCCCTTGAACAAGAGCTGCAGATGGTGACAGAGCTCCCGGTGACAGCAGACGGGCCTAGGTGACAGCTTCACAGACCAAGCCTTAATCCAGCCTGGGTATTCCCAACCTGACTTAAGGGTGGCACAAATGACTGGGCGCTGCTGGTATATGTACAGCCCCTGCTGGGGAGGGGAAGGTGACCCACACATTGCCCCCAACATGCTGTGCACAGCAGGACACACGTGAAACCCGTGCTTCCTGCTGTCTCCTGGCCACACAGCTCTGTATGTTTGTCTTTCCTGGCTACCGGAGGGCCACCACCTGACCATCGTTCAGAGACCCTGGATCTAGTGTTGAAACCCTCTGCTGAACTGTATTCCGCCCACTCCCCCTGTGCCAGGATTGTGAGATCAGCACATTGCCCAGAGCCACATTCCTCCTCTCAGACAAGAAAATCCCACAGCCATGGGCCAGCGTCATCCATTCCCACACTTACCTTGACTCTAGACACCCCAGGCTAGGTCGGGGCACAGGACATACTTCTTGTCCGTTGCAGTTGCCTGATTCCTGGTAAACAACCTCCCTGGGGAGCAAGATGAAAGCTGCCCTCCACCCTGGGATTAGGTACCTGCACAGGAAAGCATTTCAGCTTCTCTGTTCACCCATGTATATTCTCTGAGAAATGGTCTTCTGTCCTCCTTTTCATTTTTTTTTTTTTTTTTTTTTTTTTTTTGTGGTGCGCGGGCCTCTCACTGCTGTGGCCTCTCCCGTTGCGGAGCACAGGCTCCGGACGCGCAGGCTCAGCGGCCATGGCTCACGGGCCCAGCCGCTCCGCGGCATGTGGGATCCTCCCAGACCGGGGCACGAACCCGTGTCCCCTGCATCGGCAGGCGGACTCTCAACCACTACGCCACCAGGGAAGCCCCCTGTCCTCCTATTTAAGAAAGCATTTCCAGAATAAAAACATTTCCTGTTACGTTTCACTTTTTTTTTTTTTAAATTTTCACAAGCCATCTCTGAGTACTTTGACTTTCCTGACAGAACATCTTCAGTTTCTTATTACAACAGAGTGTACCCTAAGCGGCAGGATATCAAATCCTAGGGAATCTTCTGGGATGCATTAAATTTCTCCTGTTGAATCAATCTCTTGCTTGGCTGCCCCTGAAGCTACATAGCTGCTATCTCTTGTCCTTTTTCTCAGCTCTTGGAAGAGAAAGTAGAGAAAAAAATATCCCATTTTCCCCTGCAGGGAGCCAACAGAAAATCAGGCAGGCCTGAGAAGTGGGAAATGATGGATATAACTTTGAAGGGCTCAAAAAGAACTGATTAAAACCAACTTCAATTTCATGTAAATACATGTTTTTGTAATTAAAAAAATTTTTTTTGGTCACATGCTATTTGTGTATTTTGAGTGAAGTCCATACTGAGTTTTCAGAACTTCTCCAAGGATAGATGAACGGACCTTCAATTAAATTGCACAAGTAAAGCTGCTTTATCAAGCCTCACGCTTTTGATCACTTATAGAGAGTGGAGATAGCACTTGTAAGGAACAGTAAGAGGTCCTTCAAAGAAATGAAAGGTGGGGAATTAATGGCCCCGAAAATGATAGGTCCCAGTTTTTGAGAGAGCCAAGTTATTCTGAGCTCGAAAAATGTCCTTCGGCCCAGACAGCACAAAGCTCTTAGCTCATGAGAGCACACAGGCTGGAAACAATGTGTAATATGTCCAAGGGAAGCAGCCCCATCAGGGACTAGGAAACTGGAGTGCAACAGGGCAGTGGGCGGGGCCCTGGGAGCAGCGAGGGGAGTGGAGACAGCGCTCTCACTCTGCAAAGAACGCAAGGCTGCTGGAAATGGCTCTTCCCGCACAAAGAACACCAGTCACGGTATCACGCTGCCCTTCAGAATTAAAGAGGAGCAAATCTGCTCTCACTTGTAATGGGAACCATCACCGTAATATCCTCCCAAAGTAAGATAAATCGGGTTCAGCCACTGCAGAAGCATCTGTCAGCTATTTGTTAGCATTATCTTTTGAGAGGAATGGGCGAAAGGACTGTAAGAGCTCTCCTCTACCTTTCAGCTTTCCTCAACTGAAAAGTAATTGCTATTACTTATTAAGAGCCTCCTGTGGACCAGGCAGCTCGCTTGGCCTTCTAACCCTCCCAGCACAGTGAGGAGGAAGTTAGCCTGTCCTGTCCTCCATGTGAGGGGACTGAGGATGAGAAGTATGTGGCAGAGCTGGGGTTCAAACCTTAGGCTTATTTATTTATTTTTTTTTTATTTTTATTTTTTTTTTTTGCGGTACGCGGGCCTCTCACTGCTGTGGCCTCTCCCGTTGCGGAGCACAGGCTCTGGACGCACAGGCTCAGCGGCCATGGCTCACGGGCCCAGCCGCTCCGCGGCATGTGGGATCTTCCCGGATCGAGGCACGAACCCGTGTCCCCTGCATCGGCAGGCGGACTCTCAACCACTGAGCCACCAGGGAAGCCCTAGGCTTATTTATTTTATTTTGGTTATAATTTACCAAAAGAGCAGTTGAGTCAGCTTGAACCCAGGTTTGCTCAGTTATAAAGGTCTGGATTGTTACTGCACTACAGCGGGCTGAATGGTCTTTCCAGCTACCCCCCGCCTTCCTACTACATGAATGTATCAAGATTCTTTTTGTTACAAGTGACAGAAACCCACCTCAGACTGCCTGAGCATGAAAGGGGGTTCGCTGCCCACGAAACTACACAGCCAGGGACAGAACTGGTGTGACAGAATTCAGGGATACAGTCTCTCTTCCTCTCAGCCCTTCCCTACTCCTCTCCCTGGATCTGTTTCTCTCTGCTCTGCTCATTCCTCTATGTTGTTTTCATTCTTCGCCACACAGGTGGTCTCCCCACAATGTGGTAGAGAAGGTGGCTTCCAGCAGCCTCCGGTTCACATTCTCCTAGTTCTGTGACAAAACAAAAGGTTCTGTTTCCTCTAGCTCCAAATTTTTGTTTTAATTTTTAATTTTTTGGCCACACCATGCAAAATGTGGGATCTTAGCTCCCCGACCAGGGATGAAACCTGAGTCCCCCTGCAGTGCAAGTGTGGAGTCTCAACCACTGGACTACCAGGGAAGTTCCTCTAGCTCCACATTTTAAAATATGTGTTTTGGATGGACTTCTTTGGCCTCTTTGGGTCTCACGCCCACCGCTGCCTGGACCAAGGGAGATAACATGCTGGCAGCCCTACCAGTAACGAGGTGTGGAATGGACGGAAGGTATTCCAAAGATGGAGGGTAGGTGGATGATGGACAAAGCAGAAGAATGCTGTCCACTGCACTAGTCTACTCAGTCCGGTAAAAATTCTGGAAAGAAAAAAATTCACAGGTGGTAAAGAGAGTCCAAAGGCTGATAAGTAAAAAGCTATGACGTGGGAGAGAAAGAAAAAGCAGCATTGTACCATTAGAGTTATGCGTGAGGAATGAATTTCTGCAAGAGCAGATTCCTAGAATTTTAAAGGGAGCAGCAGTATTCACTTGGACCAGGACACAAGCTAAGCTTCTTGAGAAGAAGTCTGTTCGCTGTTAAGAGGAAAGGATGGATGAGGAGGCCGGTGAGGCCCTACCTGAGGCAGAGAAGTTGTGTAAGAAAGTGTGCCTGATGGCAGCGTGTGATACATCTTGTGAAGGTTTTTCAGTCCCAGTGTGCATTACCTATTTCAGGCTGTAGGCACTAAGGAACATAGCCAGAAGACTGCATTTGTTTTGGAAATGCTACAGGTAGAGTGCACCTTGATTTCAGCAAGGTATTTGATAATGTCTTCTGGTACATTTCCTATAGGTGGAAAAATTGGGCTAGTAAGGTTTGTTTATGCCTTTTAAACAACTGTTTCTGAACTGTAGCCATTAACAGATTGATAGACTCCTTTTGGGAAACATGTAATGGTATGTGCCTCAAAGCTCCACTCTTTTGGTTCTGAGTCAACATTTTTATTAAAGACTTAATGAGATGAATACATAGCCGTTATGTATATCAAATTTGCAAGGGATGCAAAGCTGAGAAGAATAACTACTACTTTGGGGGAATAAACCAAACTTCAAAATTATCTCCTTAATTAGAAACATTTGGCCAATATCAACAAGATGAACTTAAGCAGGGATACATGGAAAAGTCTGCATTTGTGATTAAAAATTCAGTAACAGGCTGGAGAATTTTTCTAGTGTTTTGTAGTAGTGGATTATGTTTGGATGTCCCACTAGCATTAATTCCTCCGTTCTCTTTCTTAATAGAACCTCAGATGTCCTAGCCATGTAGTTTGTATATGATTGATTGACCACAGGGGCAGTGCATGATTAGCTTAAGCTAGAGAACCATATTTCCCTGGTCACCTGACTCAAGCCAGACCAGTTAGAACCAATGATGGTCTATTCTTAGACTTCTATTCACAATATTAGGAAAGTAAACTGCCCACTGCTATGGCTCATGATAGAGGAAGCATATGGCCACAGGAGATGCAGGCTGTTAGGTCTCTTGGGACCACAAAGAGTGAGAATGGAGATGAAACTCAGGAAGCGGAGGTAAGGAATGGAGACAGATCCTGGTCCCATTGTTCAAGAACTGCCTGAAACCAAATTCAGCCCTGTAGTATTGAGTTACACAACACTTAGGCTGATAAATTTCATTTTTTATCAACCTGTGTGAATTGGATTTCTTGGTTCATACAACATAGAGACTCCTAACTGACATATATGGGGGATTGCAGGAGACTAGTGCAGTGCGGTCACCAAGAAAGATAATGCAGCCTTATGCTGCGTGATTGTAGGTAATTGTAAGAGACGATACACGCATCCATTGCACTGTGTCTAGAGAGTTCCTGGCTAAGAGTGACAAGAATGAGAAGAATCTTGTAGCCACATCATATGAGAAATGGCCGATGAGAAACGGAGATGTTTCACCACAAGATGCAAAGACTTTGAGAAGGAAAAGGAGACCTGTTATAAGTTTACAAATCTTTAAAGGGCTGTAGGGTAGGAGGGGGGTAGACTCTTCCTCATGACCAGAGGGGGAGGAACTAGGACATATGACTTGGAATTAGAGGAAGACACATTTCATGCCAGACTATTAGGAAGAGCAGTTTAGGGAATTCCACAGCGGTCCAGTGGTTAGGACTCTGAGCTTCCACTGCAGGGGGCATGGGTTTGACCCCTTATATTTCATTTTTAAAATTAAAAAAAAACAGCCTTCTGCCTCACCCCTCCCCACTTTCAAGGCTGCTTCTTAAGAGCAACTCTTTAAAAACATTTCTGTTTTCAGCGCTTCTGATAGTTATTTTTATACCCCTGAATAATAGTTTTTTGATTTATGTTTCTTGTGTTTCAACTAAATAAATTATCTACTCCTAACTATGAAAAAATAAAGCTCTAGCGTATACTATCCTCTTTTCTCTCTCCTTCCTCTTCCTTTCCATTAAAAAATTATAAAGGTTATTTAATTCATTTAATGGCTAACTGTGAAACTTCAAACAACATACTGAAATCTCTATTTCTCATTCTGTCAACTTTAGGCAATGTCCCTTGATTCCCACCATGTTAGATGGAGGTTTAGTACTCTTGTTCTTGATGGAGAATTAGAATATAAAATTCTCAGTTCAAAATCACTTTCAATGGCTATTTTAAAAGCCCGCTACCCTGTCTTCTGAGATCTATCATTTCTGATTCTACTTGGATTTGGGTTTCTTTGTTGATCACCATTTTATCTTCCTGTAAGTTTTTAGGCTCTGCTCTTCTCCTTGATGTTCTGAAAGTTCACGTTGATATATCTAGGCATGGGTATTTTTTCATTTATGCTAGATCCTTTCATTTTAAAGACTCCTGTCTGCCTTTATCTCTGGGAAATTTTTTCTTTATTTTTTCCTTTTTAATTCCATTTCCTCTCTCCTCTCTGTTCTTTTGTCCTGAAAGTCCTGGTAGACAGATGTTAACCTTCTGTTTCCAGTGTCCTGGGCCTTTTGCTTTATGTTCTGAGAGTTATCCTTGACTTAACCTTCCAGACCTTTATTGGAATTTTTATATCTCAGCAAAACTTTTGTTTATAAATTTATAAGAACTGGTTCTTGAAAATTTCCTTTTTCATAGCTCCCGATTCTTATTTTTTTGAACTCAACATCTTCTCGAATCTAAGAGTAATTGGTCTTTTAAAAAATGCTCTCCCATTTTCTGAATAATCTCAGTTTCTTCAAGTTTTTTTTCTTCAGTTTATTTTTTCTGGTCTTTTTCTGTGTTCTGAACTTTTCTTGAATGGTTCTCCATTCATAGTTTTTTACAACTTTATTGAGATATAATTCACGTACCATGTAACTTACCCATTTAAAGTTTACAATTCAGTGGCTTTTAGTATATTCACAGAGTTGTACATCTAATACTACCATCAATTTTAGAACATTTTCACTGTCTCCCTCTAAGGAAACCCTACGCTCCTTAGTTGTTCTCTATCCTGTAATCTCACTCACCCCCACTGCCCCCCTGCCCTTAGCAACCACTGTCCATTCACGTTTGAAAATATGGGGTTAGAAAGGTTGGCTTGTTGCTCTGGGGGTTTCAAAATGGCAGTCGGTAAGAAGACAATGGTTGGGAAGGAGGAGAAGACAGAGGTTGAGATTGAGTAGAACCCAAGTCCCAGAAAGCTGGGTGTAGGAATCAGGCCCTTGGAGAGCCCTGAGAGGGGCCAGTGTTGCAGGGAAGCAGTCAGACCTTCTGTATTCATGAGCTTCACTTCTGTATTCAGGATTCAGAGGACATCCTGCCACAGATGATGATGCAGTGCCTCTGGACTCTGGGTTCCATAAGGGGAGGGGGGGAACATGCCTGTCTTGTTCGTAGCTTTGTCTCCTACACTTGGCATACTGTTTAGCACACGATACGCATTATTTATTTGTAGAAGAATTCAGTGTCATTTGTTTATATAATGCCTTACAATTTGCAAGGCACTTTTGTATCCTCACCTCTTATCTCAATTAAGATAGGCAGGTATGCAAAAGTGGAGCTAATGAGGCTGAAACTGTAGGATCCTCCACTTGCAGGAGCCCCTTCTAAAACCCTGTTCTCAATTCTGTATTTGTTAACTTTGCATTCTTTTCCTTAAAGTAGGCCTACAGAATTATATTTTGTAGTGTCAGGCATGAGAAAACCTGAACCTAGATCTGCCTCTCTAGGTAACAGCAGAAGTGATTAGCCCCAGTTTATAGCTATAAAGCTGTGGCTGAGAGACCTGGGTACCTCACCCAAGGTCCCACATCTGGTAAGCAGCAGAATATTTCATACTTGAATGATGTCTCCCACTACTTCTCGCCCCCCCATCCCACCCCCCCAAGAGGTACGGCTTCTGACTGGTGCCTGTTCCCAGGACAGCAGTCATAGGGAGCCGTACAGACCTGAGCGTTCTGCAAATATCTGTCAGCAAGGGTTGGGCCCTGGGCAACTGGTGAGCACTGTAAATGGGAGGTGTCTGTTGCCCCCAAGCTCACAGGCTGTCTCTCTATCCAACAGGAACCAAGCAAGGAAAGCCATACCTTCCCCCCACCTTCCACCTACATGTTGAAGTTTTAGTTATGAAGTACCTTTGAAAGTATTTTCTCTGAACAAAGAGAAACGCCGAATTCTCCTCTTCACTTCTGTTTCTGAATAAGACTTTTAATCCCGTGTTGTTTCACAGTCTTAAAATAAAATGTAAGATCTGATGAAAAGTCGGAAATCATATTTTCAACTGCCAACTCATTTGGTGATTCTCCCGGGTGGAAGTCAATGTCTGCTCCGCAGAGGTGAATCAGGCATTCCGTCGTGTTGTGCCGCTGACTTTCTTCTTTGAAAATTGACTTACCCTCCATGCTTTTCAACTTTTCACTGAAGTATATACTTCATGCTTGCCTTTCCCCAGACACAAGTGTATGTGTTCTGAGGAGAAATCTAAGCTGGCGATGCCTCTGTTGTCTGTTGGAAGATTGAACTGAATTCCCCGGAGACAGAGAAGGAATCTCCCAGTGTCTCAGGTCTGAGTCTCCGATAGCCTGCCAGCCCCCAGGCTAATAATGTGAGACTTGGCTCTGGGGGGGAGTTTCATTCTCTCTAGAACTTCCTTATTCTTTTTTTGTTTGTTTGTTTGTTTTTGCGGTACGCGGGCCTCTCACTGTTGTGGCCTCTCCCATAGCAGAGCACAGGCTCCGGACGCGCAGGCTCAGCGGCCATGGCTCACGGGCCCAGCCGCTCCGCGGCATGGGGGATCTTCCCGGACCGGGGCATGAATCCGTGTCCCCTGCATCGGCAGGCAGACTCTCAACCACTGCGCCACCAGGGAAGCCCTAGAACTTCCTTATTCTTAAGTTATTGATCCAGTAGCAAGTTACGGGGACCAAGCTCCCGTGGGTAATACCATGGTGTGATCAGAAAGGCGAAGGTTATAGAGACTTTCTTCCTTCGGTGCTTCTTCCCTTGTGTCCACACCCTCACCCCCAACCCTTAATAGGCCCGAGAATCACCTCGACTTGGTGCTGACTACTGCTCGTAATAGCATTAAAATAATTTCTTCCCAGTTGGCAAGCAGTCACTGCCCCAGACCCTCTGTGCAGCTACACAGGCTCCTGTCCTGAAACTTTCCCATCATCCAGGAACCCAAAAGGGGGGTGCACTAGCACTACACTCCTTCTGGGACCTGCTCCGTCGCTAAGGCTGGCATCGCTCCGATTGGTTAGGGACTGCGCCATATTGCAGGTTATTAAATATTTTGAAAAATCACCCCAGCTCCTGACAAAGATCACTTGGGATGGGGGTCAAATTGGGTAATAGGCTCCTGTTTGACGCCCCAGTTCCTTTGCAAATCAGTAGCAAAGTTGCCCCTTTAAAGGTTGATTCTCAGGGCTTCTCTCGAGGCCCATCTTTTGGGTTTGCTCTGTCAAGGTTTCATTAACACTGGTGACAGTAAAAACACAAAATGAGGCACTGGAGTCACGCGTGGGTCCAAGCTGGAGCATCCTGGCGAGCACCGTAGCGGTCCCCCAGCTGTGAATGAGTGAGTGTGCGCTGAGCTCCACTTCCTTATAAGAGCATGTGTGCAAGCCGAAGAATGTACGCCGTCAGCAAGGCCAGCTTTCATCTGTCAGCAGCTGAAAATATTTAGGCCAGTCCACTGACTGGAAGTGTGCACCACGGCGAGGTGCTCAGCAGCAGACGGTACGTGTAAAGCCCACCGACTCAGAGCATTAGCACCTTTAGCGTGGCCTTTGGATGAGCCTGGAATTAACCTTCACAAACACGTAAACATCTCTCTCAAGATGTCCTGCGAGAAAAGATCACTCCTCGGGGCCGGCCCCTGAACGCTGCAGGGTGTGGCGTCCAAGGCCGGGCAGCAGGGGGAAGGTCCAGGGGCTGAGGTAAGGGAGCAGCAGGGATTCAGATCCAGCCTCACTCCTCAGCTCCACGTAAGCCAGGCCATCCTGGACAGAGTCATGGCTTTGGCTTTATCCCGTCTCACCTCTTAGGCCTCCGGCGTCTGTTTATATGTTACCCAAATGGTGTCACCCTTGTCCCCTGGCCACAGCAGTATTGAAGCTAACCAAATGGGCCAGAACTGGGTTTTGACAAAAGGTATTTTCCCAGTAGCTTTAGAGACTCTTGTGAGGGTCACACCCTGCAGGGTGGCCAGTGTTTGGCAGGAGCCGGGGGCTTCTGGTCTGGCCCGAAGCAGCCTGACCACATGGGCTCAGGTGTTGTGCTACAAAGGCACCTCCTAGATGCCGTGTGAAAATAGGGAGACATCCCTGCCTAACAAGAAGCCACCTACACTCGCAGTCCTGGAGAGAGAACAGAAAGGATGAAGAACCGAGGTCTGTCACTTCCCCCGAAGGTTAATGCAGGAATTAGTTTCATTGATCCTGGTGCTGGGCGCGTCTGTGGCATCCCCGCCTTCGTATGTGATGCCATTCTCTTGTACCCCTTCCCCTCGCCCCGCACTGGGGGCTCCTCTAGCCCCTAAGGGGCCAAGGCCTCGCTGCTGTCTCCCTATAGCCCTTTCCTTCTAAACCCACTCTCAGATCTTTCTGCCCCAGCCCCACTGGCGTCTGTTGACCGGCAAGCTGTGAGCTGGCTTTCCCGAGGACACCTGTATTTAGCAGAAATCAAAGCCTTAAGCTAATTGTTGATCACAGTCTAGTCACCAGGCGCCATGCAGAGCAATGATCCCTGGACCATCTTGGACCTTGAAATCTATGCACGTTAATCTACCCACTTGTGCTTAAAACCCGCCTCGCTCAGAGCAGACTGGCTATGACTACAATGGAAATACAAGTCTTAGCTGCCCTTTTGATTCCTGCCTGTGAGCAGTGTAAATGCTAACAAAATGTGGGCAGAGAGAGAACAGGAGAAGGAGGGAGAGAGAGCCTTCGATCATGTCGAGAGAGCACGAGACACCTTAGCTCTGGGTGATATCGGCTTGTTCCGATGGACTTGCTTCAGGGCACTGGTGTCTGTCCTTATTATGCTGCACAGTCCAGAGACTGCTTTAAATGGCGTCCTGCCTCTCTGGGTTGTCTCTGAGACCTTCTCAAAGCTGGGGCACTGGAGTATCAAACTTGTGCAGAATTGAGGCCATACCGTATATGTCAACCATGAGCTAATCCCCAGTGAAAAGGAAGCTTGCAGTGCAAGGAAATTCCATGCTTACTACTCACCTTCTCTGTGCCAGGCACTTGCTAAAATTGTTTAGACAAGTTACCTCATTCGGTCCTTACAGTATCATTGTCAATAGGATGTCCTTATCCCCATTTTACTGATGAGAAAACTGAAACTCAGAGAAGTTAAGAAACTTGCCTCAGGAGACAGGATTTAAATCATGGACCCTCCAACTCCAAGTCTCGTAGCTTCCCTACCATACCGTTCTTCTTTTTACAAAAGATGACAGATTTTTAAAAATAAAGTGAGTAGCTGCCCTTGTTGATCTCTAAGCTCACCTTGTCATATAGCTGAAGATGTTCCCATTCCCATAATGTGGGATTTTCCCCCAGAGACTCCCTGTGTGAGCTATTCATTTGATGGATGGCCCTCTACACCTGTTTCTGCATGTACACGTGCTGCTAAATACTACTGTCATTTAGTAGGAAAAATATAACCCCGTGTCCTAAAAGTCCTTGTCGGTAGCCGAGACAGAGCCTGACGTTAGATCTCCTTCTTTGGTCTCCCGCTTGTGGGCTGAACGATCATTACTCAGGACGTTGCTGTGATCTTCTGAAAGGGAAGATTGCTCCATCGGGGCCAATCAAAACTGCGAAATGAGGTTGGCTATCGTAATTTGCTTCCTAAATTTTCAGCCTAGTAGCCTGCCGGTACAGTGTTCTTCAGAAAATGTTAAAGATCCTGTATCAGAGAACAGGAGTGCATTCTATTAAACTTGTGTATGAGTCCCGGCAGTTAAAGGACAGAAAGGTTCATGGAGGGCTGGGCTGCAGGGCGGGGCTTAGCTGCAGCCCGCCGGCCTTCACGGTGGAACGGTGAGTGGTTCTGATAACGAGTCTCGCAGGGGTCAGCCTTTGAGTGCTCGGCTGTCCATCTAGATGGTTTTTACTCCCCAACATGGTGACAGGGGTCAGCCACTCCCAGAGGACTGTCTTCATGACCATCCACAGCTCACAGAGGTGCAAGCACAGCCTTCCTGGGGTGAGTGAGAGGTCAAAGAAATCCATTTAAACCCATCAGAAATGTGGCTGAGGATGGCAGGGGCTCTGAACAGCATTTCTTTATCAGGAAACTTGGTCCCATCAGGCAGGTGGGACTAGAGGCAGATTCTGGTCCAGAACCCAAGTGTCTGGACCCAGTCCACTGCCTTCCCCTCTATTCTCATGTCCCCAAGGTGTAGGTGAATAAACGCCTCTTAAGTGAAAAAAAGGACTCAATGATCAAATTAATTTGAGAAACAGTGGGTTAAACAAGTTACTGCAGGACATCCCAGAGCCTGTACAGTACACTTCATCCTAAAATAAAGAGCACGGGCTTCCCTGGTGGCGCAGTGGTTGGGAGTCCGCCTGCCGATGCAGGGGACACGGGTTCGTGCCCCGGTCCGGGAAGATCCCACGTGCCGTGGAGCGGCTGGGCCCGTGAGCCATGGCCGCTGAGCCTGCGCGTCCGGAGCCTGTGCTCCACAACGGGAGAGGCCACAACAGTGAGAGGCCTGCGTACCGCAAAAAAAAAAATAATAATAAAATAACTGAAATAAAGAGCACATCTTTTTACATTCTAGTGTCTAAACTTGGAGTAAATCTTAGTGTCAGAAGCAGGGTGAGGCAAGTGAACTGTGTAGGGTGCAAGGTTTAAGGAGGCACTCATTCTCAGGGTCCTGCAGGTAAGACCCAGGAGTGAGTGTGCCCAGAGCCTTCCTCGCCTCAGCCTCCTCCCGGCCCAGGTCAGAACAACCTGCCTGGCACCCAGCAGGGGGTGCGGATGTGCTGAGGCTGCCCCACCTGCACAAAATGTCGAGACTTAACTCTTCCCAGAGACCTGTTCATCTCATGGCCCCTCGAGTGAGTTCTTAAACTAGCCCACCAAGGTTAAATTTTAACTTAGATCCTTTCACTGACTTTTAAAATGCCTTTTAAAAGACTGTTATGTAAAAAAGAAAGAACGAAAGAAAGGCTATTACTTGCAGTGGAAAAAGCCAAGCAAACAACACCTTAACCAAGTAGATTAGCATCATCAGTGATGCCATGTGCCTATCATGCCCCCTCTGATACTGTTTACAAAAACCCATAAGCCCCATGTAGTCATGAGAAAAACCCAGATCCGGGTACATTGTACAGAATACTTGGCCAATGCTCTTTAAGACTGTCTAGGAAAGATTGAGAAACTGCTACAGACCACAAGAGACTGGGGGGACAAGACAACTGACTGCAGTGTTGTCCCTGAATTGGATTCCAGGACAGAGAGGGGACGTTGGCGGAAGCACTAGAAAAATCCAAATAAAGTCTGGAACTTAACTGACAGTAGTACGCTAACATAGCTTTCTTAGTTATGGCAAATGTTCCTTGGTAATGTAAGATCTTAACAACAGGCGAAACTGGAGAAGGGTTTATGGGAACTCTGTACTATAGTTGGAACTTTTCTATAAATCTAAAATTATCCCCAAACAAAATGTGTTTTTAAAAAGAAAAGACTGGGCTTCCCTGGTGGCGCAATGGTTAGGAATCCACCTGCCAATGCAGGGGACACAGGTTCGAGCCCTGGTCCGGGAAGATCCCACATGCCGCGGAGCAACGAAGCCCATGCACCGCAGCTGCTGAGCCGGTGCTCTGGAGCCCGCGAGCCACGACTACTGAAGCCCACGCGCCACAGCTACTGAAGCCCACGCGCCTAGAGCCCGTGCTTCTCAGTGGGAGAAGCCACCGCAATGAGAAGCCCACGCACCGCAACGAAGAGCTGCCCCCGCTTGCCGCAGCTGGAGAAAGCCCACGTGCAGCAACGAAGACCCAACGCAGCCAAAAATAATAAATTAAAAAAAAAGAAAGAAAGAAAAGACTGTTATAAAGTAGCATTATAAAGGCAAATTTTCTGCCACACCCCAGGTAGTGTAGTTAAAGGTGATAGAAATTGCCAGATTTCAAGAAATGGATCATAGAGGTTTCAAAATGAGAGGAGAGTGTGACAGTTCTTGAAACGATTATTCCTTCATTATGAAGAACCTTAATTCTATCTCCAAGCATCTATCAAAAGCTTCCAGCTGACACTTAAGGAAGTTGATACCTTCTAGTGACATGTTATTCAGTTAAGGAAAAGGGGAAACTATAAACTTATCAAAAAGAAAAGCCACATGAATCTAATATTCCTTTATAGGATTCAGAGTTATGTTGTTTATCCTAAAGGTACAAAAGAAATCAAGATCATGAAAAGTTTATAAAAAGCAATTCATCACCATCATATTTAAGATAACTTCCAAAGGTCAAAAGTGACTCAGAAAACCTTTAGAATCTGAAGGCAAAAATGATTAGATACAAACTGTTACTGAGATATTGAAGAAGGGAGTCTATAAGTACCTGTATAGCTAAATGTAAGCTCTTATAATTTAAAAGCAAAACTGCGTTCTTGTAATCAGGTGTTTCTCCCCATACCTTCAAAAACACTGCTGTTAAATCAATGGGGAGCTTACAATTGACGATGCCTTAGGATCCCAGAATAAAGCAGAGGTGGAGTACATTTTTTCAAACTTAACTGCCCATGGAACCCTGGGGTTCCATGGAGAACACTTGGGTAAAAGTGCTCTACCCTATTTGCCGCCTATCCATTTGACACAGGATGACTTCTCAGCCTAAAGGCTACCAAAACTATAGCTGTTAAGTTTGGGAATGAGTGTGCTACACACACTGATTTATTGAGAGTTTCTGAACCCAGAGGGGCTCTGCATGTAAATGACCCCTAAAAAGTGAGACCCAACCTCTTGGCTGATTTTTGAGCCAGGCATTAAGTCAGATGAGACATAAAGATCCTTTTCAGCTTCTTTGAATGTGGTAAGGGTGCCCCAGACCTGCCCATTCATTATACAATACGGCTAAAAAACATGGAGGTACACAGAGTTGACAAGGCCTTTCCTCCCTCCCTCAAGGAAAGCAGTGAGCTCTGGGAAACTCACATCCATCACTGAGGGAAGAAACAAACTCTGCTCCCGAAACACTGGCTTGGGTGATGTCTGGCAAGGTTTTCAATTCAAGACACCCTACTTGTGAGCTTCCATCACAGACACATACACATTCATAAACCTTGGCCTTCTCCGGAGTCAGCACCAGGTTATTGAGGGCCCCTTTGAAGGTTTTTGTCCTCAGGGCCTTGCTTGGCGGTTTTCTCTTCTCTGGTGAATGAAGGGTTAACATGTCACTGCCGCAGTTCCCCTCATAGGGCTTTATTAATCCAGTCCCGTGCTCCAGACTTGACCTTCAATCACTGGAAAACAAGAAAACATTGAAAACAACTTCAACCAAATGAAAAATACTCTGTTGGACTCGGTCCAGACCTTGGCAACCTTTGCGTGAGTGATGCAGTAAAGCGGCTGCATGACAGGTATGTTTCTAGCTGATGGAAGCCTCAAGTAATTAATGGCTTTTCTGGGGCAAGGTAGTAAGGGCAGCGTTGGCCCCTGCTGTGGCAGAATAACAAATGAGAGAGAAAGTTACTGAGGCACATGCTTTGCCCCAAAATAGCCATGGATGGAGGGTACTTACCAGATAGATGTCTTAGCTAAATGCTAGCTCCTTCCCACTGGTGAAGATGAGGAAAGACACTTAGTTTCTTTGTATATGTCATGGGTAGAGTTCCATCACTCTATACAGAGCAGCTATATATATTTCTTTTTTCAGAGCATTTATATTTTATATAAATTTATTTTATATTATATATATTTATATAATATAAATAAAAATAATATTTATATAATATAAATAAAAAATAAATATATTTTATATAAATATATTTATTTTATATTATAAAAATATATTTTAGCCAATTCATCATTTGAGGTCCAGTGTGTAGCTCTGTTGAGGACAAGCATTTATTACCCTCAATAAGGTAGAGTACTGTCATTACAGAAAAACAGTAATTGAGGGTGGGCCCTGGCTAAAATACTGAGAAGTGTGTCATTCACACAAACCTATGGACCCAGACTTCTGAAGTTCAAGTACTGTTTACTTGGGATTGGCTCAAGTTTGGTTAAGAAGCTGTGGAATTTGGACGGGGTTGTTGATACCGCTGTTTGTGATGAGAGAAACCAGACCAACTCTTGTGATGTAAAGAGGGAAAGAAGGGCAGGGAAGTGGGCTAAGAGGCCACCCACCAAGAATCTACATCTTGCTCTAAAGGACAATTCTGAAACTCAGTCCAGGCATTGTGAGGCTGGGGGGTGACATTTGGAGAGGAAGAAGAAAGAAATATCTTTCTCTTCTAGTTTAAGGACAGGTATTGGCAATCTCAGATGAAAGATTTGTGAATCTGCATACAGCTCGTGCCACCATAGTGAGTTGTAAACCTTATCAGTGGCTGGGTTTTGCCAGGAAAATCAGTCATCTCTAAGCTTTCTACCTTCTGTGGTAGTCTGGGCAATATTTGCCGACTACACTCTGTCACAAATTATTTGGTTCAGAAAGCTCCCCAGAGGATCATTCTCTGTAGGTTTACAGAAGATAAAAGGTAAGATGGTGCCCAGGCTAGTTGCCTGCTCATTTATACACCTAGCTATTGGGGTCATCTTTCACCAGCTCTCAGTATTTCTTCATACTAGGTTATGCATCATCTTTTCTTTTTTAAATAGTTTTATTGAGAGTAATTCACATAGCATACAATTCACCCACTTAAAGTGTACAACTCAATGGCTTTCAGTAGGTTTACAGATTATAAAATGCAACTATCTTTTTTATGCACTTTTAGGACATTTTCATTAGCAGTCACACCACAGTCCCCTCAGTCCCCAGGTCCTAGGCAGCTAGCAATCTGCTTTCTGTCTCTCTCTACTTGCCTATTCTGGACATGTTATGTAAATGGAATCATACAGTAGGTGGCCTTTAGTGACGGGCTTCTTTCGCTTAGCATATTTTCAAGGTTCACCCATATTGTAGCATGTATTAGTACTCTATTTCTTTTTATTGAGAAATATTCCATTTTATGAATATACCAAATGTTATTTATCCATTCATTGGTTGATGGACATTTGGGCTCTTTCTACTTTTTGGCTATTAAGAGTAATACTGCTATGAACATATTTGCACAGACTTTTATATGGATGTCTTTAAATTTCTCTCAGGTATATACCTAAGAGTGGTACTGCTAGATCATGTGGTAACTCTGTGTTTAACATTTTGAGGAACTGTCAAACTGTTTTCCAGAGTGGGTACATAACTTTACATTCTCACCAGTAATATATGAGGGTTCCACTTTCTCCGTATCCTCGCCACCACTTGCTATTATCTGTCTTTTGATTCTAGCCAACCTAGTGGGCATGCATTGGTATCTCACTGGTTTCAATTTGCCTATTATTATTTCTTCTATAGAGAAATGTCTATTCATATATCCTTTGCCCGTATTTTAACTGGGTTGTTTGTCTTTACATTACTGTCATTACATTATTATTACAATAGTTCTTTATATATTCTAGAGATAAGTTCCTTACCACATATATGATTTGCATGTATTTTCTCCCATTCTATGGGTTATCTTTTCTTTTCTTTTTTTGAGGCACAGAAGTTTTAATTTTAATGATGTTCAATTTATTTAGGTATTCTTTTGTTGCTTGTGCTTTTGGTGTCATATGTAAGAAACCACTGCCTGATACAAAGCCATGAAGATTTATGCCTGTATTTTCTTCTAGTAGGTTTATAGTTTTAGCTATTATATTTAGGTCTTTGATCCATTTTGAGTTAATTTTTCTATATGGAATGAGGTGTAGGGGCCCAACCTACCTCATGTAGATATCCAGTTGTTACATATCATCTTTTAAGAGAGAAAAACAGAAGCCTTTTCTGGGCAGTCACTCTGGTTGTGTTAAGGACCAACTTCTGTGCACAGCTGTATCCCACAGTTGAGGGAAAGAACATAGAGAACATAGAGACACTTGACTTCAGAGAAAACAACCCCCTGCTCATATAAAGCAGGAGTATTCTGGAACCGCGAGAGCTAGAGCTGGCCTCTTCAGCCTTGATCCCAGCCCCAGCCCTCTTGCTTGTTAACCAGGCAGCTATGGGTAAATCACTTAACCACTAAAGCTCAGTTGTCTCATCCATGAAAGGGGAGCTAATTGGAATATAATCTCCAGGAGAGCAGGAACTTCCTCTGCTTTGTGTAATCCTGTATCCCTAGGGCCTAGAATAGTGCCCAGCACACAGTAGGCTCTCAAAAATCATTTGTGGATTAAATAAATAATACCTCCATTATATAATCCCCCAAGTCTAAGAATAAGCATTTAAAAAAATAATGCATTCAGATATTTTATAAACTATAAAATGCTATAGAAATGTATGATTTCCTTTCCTTGTAGTGGAAAGAGAGATGTGGGTAGATGTAACAATGCAGCAAACCTGCAAATGAGGTGAATATATATTTTCTAGAAGGTGTAGTACCTTTCAGTTTCAAGGTACTAAAAAACCAGCGATCCTTTAATAAAGTTAATTTATTAAAAATTTTGAGGTCATAAAATGTTAATGTCCCTTCTAGATTTTCACACTTTACCCTGGAGAGAATTGCATTCTCCTTGGCCTTCCTTAAAAGCAGGCAATATGGGGGTGGGAGGGGGCAGAGGAAGAAGGACCGTGAGAGACTCTCTTGTCTTTCAGCTATTTAATATCTGTATAAGAACTGGGAATTTTTCACTAGTCTTTATTTTTCTCTGTTCAGTATTCCTCTTCATTTTTTCTTCCCCTCTAGAAATTAAAAAGTAATACTTTCATATCCCCTTAAAATGACTGAATGTAGGATTTAACCTCTCTTTCCTTGTGTTTGCCCACTTAGGGCCTTAGGACACAATTCTGATGCAGAGAAATGCGAAAGTCTCCTGGTTAGATGGGGCCCGGCACCCAGAGTAGCAGGAGAGCACCAATCAGGAGACAGAAGACTGGGTTCCGGGCCCGAGTCTTCACTAATTAGCTCTGTAACCAGACAAGTCACTACACGTCTCTGGGACCCAGTTTCTCAACTGGAAAATGAGCATGTTAAGCCAGATGTTCCCTAAGGAGGCTCTTAAATTGCATAGCTCTATGGTGCATCCAGTCAGAAAGCATTTGTCAAGGGCCAGCCACATCCCCAGGATGCTGTTAGGTGGTGTGGTGGGAAGGAAAGCATGCAGCCTTCCTTGGAGGATCATAAAGCAGTATATAACACTACCTGCGAGAATGTACTGGATTTGTCCATGCAAAGCAAAGGGGAAGCAAAGTACGAGGAATGTCAGTGGGAGCGTTTGGTCAGGAAAAAGTGAGTCTTGATCTGGGCCTTGAGGAAGGTATGGGATTTGGATTGAGTAAGCAGTCACACCCACAGGTCACCTAGATTGGGAATGGCCTGGTGAGGTAGGTGGCAGGTGAGTAGGGAAGAGAGCCCTGGGCCAGGAGTCATGAACTCAGGGGTCCACCCCACCTCTGCAGCTAATGGGCAGAGCACCCTTGGTGTCACCTCATGTGTCTGGTCCTCAGTGTCTCTTTCTGTTACGTCACTCACTGAGAGGAAGTACAGATGAATGGAGGACAGCACGCTGTAGAGTCAGAGGAGCCCGGAAGAGCATCAGAGATCCAGATTGCTGCACTTTGAAGTCCTGTGACCTTGAATATGTTATTTCATCTCCGTGGCCTCCGTTTCCTCATCTGCAGATCACAACAATGACCTTCAAGTGTTACCGTGAGCACAGAGTGAGAGGCTCAATTAGCACAGTGCCAGAGCTCAACAGCTGGTGGGGGTAGTGGTCATATTATTAAAGCTCTTCTGTGAGTGAAGTGAAATTAAGAAGGGGTGTTAAGAAAGCAACTTGATGAGATAGGGCATTTATAAAACCTAGTGGAATATATATCAGAATAATATTCAGCCATAAAAAAGAAGGAAATCTTGCTTTTGTGACCACATGGATGAACCTTGAGGACATTATACTAAGTGAAAGAAGAGAGTCACAAAAAGACAAATACTGCATGATTCCACTCAGATGCATCTAAAGTAATCAAACTCATAGAAACAGAAAGTAGAATAGTGGCTGCCAGGGGTTGGGGGAGGGGGAAATGGGGAGTTGTTCAATGGGTACAGAGTTTCAGTATTGCAAGATGAAAAAAGTTCCGGAGGTCTCATCCACAACAATGTGAATATACTTAATATTGCTCAACTGTACACTTTTTAAAAATCTGATGGAGTGAATGTAGGATGCACATTCTTTAATTTTTTTTTTTTTTTTTTTTTTTTTTTTGGCAGCACGTGGGCCTCTCACTGTTGTGGCCTCTCCCGTTGCGGAGCACAGGCTCCGGACGCACAGGCTCAGTGGCCATGGCTCACGGGCCCAGCCTCTCCGCGGCATGTGGGATCTTCCCGGACTGGGGCACGAACCCGTGTCCCCTGAATCGGCAGGCGGACTCTCAACCACTGTGCCACCAGGGAAGCCCACATTCTTTAATTTTTATTTAATGAGTATATAAGTGAATACAACATATACAGCACTGTGCTAGGTGCTATGAGTAGGAGCAGGGATACAAAGATAACTAAAAGGAGGTTCCTGCTTTCAGGGGAGAAAGTAACCAAGAGTTTTGTAGAGAGACTTCAATTCTAGCCTGAGATAAGCCTTTGCTGGGGCATGACCTTGGGCAAGTTACTTACTTCTTCCAAACTTGAGCTTTCTCTGGATGTGAAATAGGAACAATTCATGTCTCTCTCACAGATTGCCGTAAGAATTAAGTGACAGTGTATTTAGAATAGTGGGCACATACTCAATAAGTGCTTTTATCATCTATTCCTCTCTCCAAGGGGCTTCGACTGTCATGGGAGAAGTGAGCACACAACAGAAGCCACAAAGGCAGTAAGAAAAGTGGATGGAGGGGTGAGGTGTTCAGGGAAGACCAAGGGTGGCCTCATCCCACATTCTTAGCACTTCCTGGCCTGGAGATCAGGAAGCAGACTAGATGAAGGGGCAGCTGTTACAGACTGAATGTCTCTGTCCGCCCAGATTGTATATGTTGAAGCCCTAACCCCCAGTGTGATGGTGTTGGAAGGTGGGCCTTTGGAGGTATTAGATTTAGATGAGGTCATGAGAGTGGGGTCCTTGTGATGAGATTATAAGAAAAGACCAGAAAGCTAGCTCTCTCTTTCTCTCTGCTGTGAGGACACAGTAAGAAGAGGGTTGTCTGCAAGCCAGGAAGAGGATTCTCACCAGGAACTGAATCAGCTGGCACCTTGAATTTGTAATTCCCAGCTTCTAGAACTGTGAGAAATAACTGTCTGTCATTTAAGCCACCCAGTTTATAGTATTTTGGTGTAGCGGTCGCAGCAGACTAACACAGCCGCTTAGAAATCTCATTCCAGTGACTACCAGTGGTAGAATCTCCTTCTGGATCTGGGCCTGGGACAGGCAGGAACAACTGGAGAAGGACTTAGATGACAGGCAGGTGGAAAGCCTTCTAGACGAGGTCATTGAGAGCTGCCCTGAGAGCTCCGAGTCTAGGAAAAGGGGGGGAAATAGAAAAGGCTTCCCAAGGGTGATGGCTAGGAAATTGCCAGGAGCCGTGGTAGCACTTCTTCCTTTAATGTCGGCCTTACGGCAAAGCTGTGTTCTCGTGTGTCTGGGGTCGCTTCCCGGGGGTCCTCCCCAGGGTGACATATCCAGGTCCCTGCTGAGCACTTGGTGGGTCTTCACCGTCAGAGGTTCCTCAGTGGAAGCTCCGCCTGCGGCTTGAGGGAACCATGACTTCGTTTTGTTGGCCCTGTCACCCCTTCATCTCCCCGTTCATTTATACAGGAAACCTTTAGTGGTGCCCAGTATGGAGGCGATACCCCGCTATGAAGCATCTCTTCTTTCAGGCCATTTGCCTAAATGGTGACAGATATTTTGGTCAGTGGCCAGCTGTGTGCAGCGCCCCAGGGCCAAGGCTGTGCAGGCTCCCCCGCCGCCGGTCTTCGCCCACGTCGGGGAGCAGTGCAGAGTGGCCTGGGCCCGGGCACTTTCAGACGCTGCTCGTCAGCTGGCTGCGCCGAAAGCAAGGGGGTAGGAGCCTCCCTTGTAGACATGAGTGGGAGCGGAGGCCGCCGCGTCACGGAAAGCATGGCCCCGGGCCTCTGGGTCCCTCCGTGCGAAGGGCTGGCATCTCGCCGTGATTCGGGCGCGCGCTCGCCCGTCCCCGGCAGCGCAGTCAGCGGAACGGAGCCTCGCCTGGCCCGCGGCACCTGGGGCTCCGCCAGAGCTTCCGCGCCAGTGCAGTTTCCTCCCGGGTCAAGACTGGGACTGAATCAGGGAAGTCATTCCAAGTTTCTTTTCTCGTTTGGCATTCTTGCCACTGTGCCCGTCCTCTCTTCAGCGGAAAAGGAGAGCAGAAATCCCGCGTCCAGGCTTTTCTGAAAGGTCGCCTGACCACCTAAGTGAACGACTGCGGGGGTGGGCAGACAAGAGAGTCAGTAAAGCACACGTGGGCACGGTGAGAGCTTCTTGAAGGAGCATCTGTGAAAATTGGCCATGTGACTGAAGTTGATAAATCCTACCGAGCCTAGTGGTAGGATTTAGATGGCTGAGGTTAAAAGGTTACTTGCTTTTATTTCCCCTCTTCCTTCCCTGCCTTTCTAATGTATGCTTCTCTGAGCACAGGTGCTACAGCCTCGGAAACAGGAGCGCACTCACAATTCTGTGTGTTGGGGGAGGCGGGGGGTGGGTGGGAGGGAGAGCTCAAGCACAGAAAAGCTTAGGGAAGGGGCAGAGAGGGAGGAAGAGCGAAAGAAAATGGATTTAAAAATTGTCCTAAAGAAGATGGAAAAGCAAGACTATATGAATCAGGTCCTCTAAATACCATTCCTGTGTTCCCTTTTTTTTTTTTTTTTTGAATTTTTTTTTTTTTTGGGCTGTGTTGGGTCTTTGTTGCTGCATGTGGGCTTTCTCTAGTTGTGGCGAGCGGGGGCTACTCTTCCTTGCGGTGTGCGGGCTTCTCATTGAAGTGGCTTCTCTTGTTGCGGAGCACGGGCTCTAGGAGCCCGGGCTTCAGTAGTTGCAGCACCCGGGCTCTAGAGCGCAGTCTCAGTAGTTGTGGCGCACGGGTTTAGTTGCTCTGTGGCATGTGGGATCTTCCTGGACCAGGGCTCGAACCTGTGTCCTCTGCATTGGCAGGCGGTTTCTTAGCCACTGCGCCACCTGGGAAGCTCCTGTGTTCCCTTTTGTACTTGCTTATCCAGCCCCTTTCTTCTGAAGCCAAAGGCCTCTGTCACTCTGTATTTCACACCAAAGGGCTGAACTCTCCCTCTGCAGGGCCCTAGTGCCTGAGGGTGGCAGACAGAGACTGTAATAATTAGGGAGACAGAATGAAAACCCCTTTGCTCTCACAGCATCTGGGTGGTTCAAGGCACCCGCCCTGGGCCGACGGAGCAAGGCATGTCTTGCTCACCCTCCAGTTCTGTTTATTAAACACTCACTTTGGCTCAGCCCTGTTCTGGTAGATTTGAGGACAGTCTCACTGGAGTTTTTTTAAATGGGCCTTATGCCACATGTGTACAAATGTCTTTTGATTGAAGAAGTAGAGGAGGGGGCTTCCCTGGTGGCGCAGTGGTTGAGAGTCCGCCTGCCGATGCAGGGGACACGGGTTCGTGCCCCGGTCTGGGAGGATCCCACGTGCCACGGAGCGGCTGGGCCCGTGAGCCATGGCCGCTGAGCCTGCACATCCGGAGCCTGTGCTCCGCAACGGGAGAGGCCGTGACAGTGGAGGTCGCCTTGGATTACGTGATATCTGGCCTTGCACTGGCTCAGCTGAATATCGCATTGTTTCAGTCTCCCATTCCGAAGAGTGTCTGAGGATCCTGCTTAGCTGAGCGTGATTACAGCCAACGCCAGAGTGAGCCCCACTCCCCCTGGCCTGTCTGGATAGAGTGAGGGTGCTGTGCCCCCAAGGAACGCTCTCTGTGGGGCGTTTGCCACTGAGGTCTGCAAGGAAACAGACTTGATTTTCTCTTCTACTCAATTGTAATCCATTTGGAGAAAAATCTTGGTTTCTTGGCATAGATATCTGGTAGTGGCTGACTGTAGGAAGGATCTCCTGGATCTGTTGTTTTGTCCCCTTTAAGCTTCACTGGACATGCTGACCCCTCCCCACATCCCAAGGCTTTGCCCCAAATATCTTTGGGGTACCCTGGCCCATCTTCTTCCACAGAGGTGCACTGCTCTTTTAAAAGAACTGTGAGCCGCATCTTACCCACTCACCAGAGAAGGTAAACGGTGCAGGGCAGCCACTGTGGACACTTGAAGGGCAGCGCTAACGAGTGGCTGGATCATAGGCTTTAGAATCACCAAACCCAGGTCCACAGCCTCAGCTCAGCTACTTAGCAGCAGGCTGTGCCGTATTTTTAGGGCACATGATTTCTGAGTTTGTGAAAATAGAGATTCTAATTCATACCTCAGAGGAGTTGATGTGACGAGACAGAGGCTATGGAGAAACTTTGTAGGCTACAAAGGGCTAAAGATGTTACCTTTTGTCACCATCCTTATCCGTGAAGGGTATTCTAATGCCATCGAGCAGGACAGCAACCACACAGAGGAGGCGCTGCAGGGACCCAGTGGCTTCTGCCACCACCCATCAGGTTGCTGTTGGCAACAGGATCTGAGTACTTCCTTGGGTGTGATGCTCAAATGTTAATATGCATCAGGATGGCTTGGGGGTTAAGCATACGGATTCCCTAGGCCCCAACTCTCTAATATCTCCTTGCTTGGCCCCAACTATTCTGATGCAGGTTATCCATAAGCTACACTTCAAGAAAAATTAGAGCACGCTGCTGGGACTGGGTGACCGAGGGAAGAAGGGGAACACAGGTGTGATGTCCACGTGCACCCTTGGGTGGGAGGAAGGGACACTTCATGCTGAGCTAACCAGCAGCTCTTCTGGGTCTGCCACCATGATGTTCCATTTGTCAACAAGAGCCTCCTCTCTGTTCCTGGGTTCCAGATTTCCGTTAAGTTTTGAATCTGTTTATAACTTTAGAAGGAAGACTGGAGCATATCCCAAACTAGAGCCCCAACCCCTGGCAAGTCAGTGGGAATGCTTAGCCACAAATGGAGTCGTCATCCCTGCGCATCTGGGAAGGAGCCTTGGGGCACAGTGGGAGCGTCACGGATATAAGACTATCTTCTGTTTCTTACACTGAATATCCCACTATTTGGTAGCAACAGTTGCCTGGCTTGCCTTAAAGTTGTTTTCCTTGGAGGCTGTACCTGGAGATGTGGAGGAAGGATCAAGACCGTTGTCCTGCTCTGGCCTTGTCCAACCTGGTCCTCTGTGAGCTTGGTTTGCACTCCATCTCAAGCACTAACCGAGGCCCTTTTGTGATGAAGATATCCTGGGAGCCTTCAGTGAAGAGAGTGTATGTGTGACGGAATCCATAGTATAAGGTCATTCCCAAGGATCCGGAAGCTGAGGAAAATATACCTGCTGCAAATTCTAAAGTTCTGTCAGGTGGAACGTCCCGAAGTCTTCCTCATCGGAGCTCCTGGCAGAGCCAGTACAAGCTAAGTGACCTCAAATCCTTTGGAAAGAGCAGCTCCTCAGCAATGCCACTTACACAGCACAGGAGATCAGACATGTCATTTAAATAAAATCCTGCAGCAGCATTCATTTCACAGGTCCCTGGGGCTGCACGTGTTCAGTACTAGAAGGACAAGGCTTTGAAACAAGTGTGTGGGGTAACAATGAAGTTCTCTATTTGCCCCCAGTTAAATGAGAAGATCAAGAAAGAAGGAATCTTCTTTTAAAAAGCTGAGCTGTATCTGTCCTTACACTTGCTGCTGCCTCACAAATTTTTCCACCTTAATTTTCTAATATTTCTGTGAAGACAATGGTTTGGACAATCGGACATGGCTATAAATGACATTATTAAATTGTTTCTGTTCAAAGCAAGAGGATCCCAGAAATTTGAGTGCTTTCCCTTGGGACTGCAGTTCAAACCGTATTTAATAGCTCATGTAATAGTCATGGTTTACTCCTTTGCTAGACAGTAAGTGTGCTGACCTGGACTTAGCTTCCTTTCTGCAGCTTTCACAGGATTTAAGGACAGCTGTTTATTTCCCCTTTTTTCCCTTCTGATTATAAAAGTTATACTATCATTGTTTTTTTAAAAAGGTACAACAATGGACTCCTCCAAACAACCCCATCACCTAAAAGCAACTACAATTAATATTTTAGCTCATTTCATACCAGTGATTCATCTGCGCATAGATGAGGCCCCACGAGGTAACCCAAATGAAACAACAGTTTCGGTGCTAATATTCTGATGACATCTAAACTCTAAATGTTGCCTTTCTCCTGAGGACAGCTACTCCTAGTTCCACTTCTACTTTGTGGTTTCCAGAGCCTTCTCCAGCTCTGGTCTTATTTGCAGCCCTTCTGTGGAGTGTCTAGAAATCATAATAAGCTCTTTGATGGGTAGGCCATTACCCACCTAGTCTTTAGCCTTGCTGTAAAGGTTGAGTAGATTAGTTTGACTAGGGCTTGGCCTTGGAAGTCTTTTTTGGTTATCTCTTTTCAAATAATTACTATTCACGTACTTCTCCCAAATGCCCTTAGGCTAGGGAATAGCTTCCTTTCTTGCCATCTCTAAGGTGTGATCCTTCTGCCTGGGCGGCCTCCCTCCTTCAAGGGTGGGATTCATTTAATCTTATTCTGAGGCCAGCTGCTGAGCCTGCACCTGGGGGAGGGAGGTTTGCCTCTCTGGCTGTGTGTTGACCCTTGTAAATTTTATCTCAGGGACCTTTGCAAATGAAAGAAGCAGTCTCATCACCATTACTGCCACTCTGTATCTTCATCTGCCTCCATACCCAGCTGCCTCTCCATCCTTGCTGTGAAACCACACTCTCTGGCTTGCCCATTTCTCAGATTCACTCACTCACTCACAGTAGCTTGTACCAAAAAAGAAAAAAAGAGGTGCTAATTATTATATCCTGATAAACAAGGTAGTGCTTCTCTATCACCCCGGCCCTTTGAGTGGCTGCCTCTCTCTTTTTTTATTCCTGCTACTGGGTGAGTTTCTCATGCATGGCAGGTGACTGGGAATGTTCTCTGTAGGTTACCCTGATGAGGGGATGTTTCCCTAGACCTACCCCCAAGCATGTTTTCCCAAACAACGTACCTCCCTCACTCAGGGTTGACTCAGGCTGTAGGTGTTATGTTGGTCATAAAGGAGGAAACTGGGAGGCACACCGTCCACAGAGCACAGCGAAGACCTGTCTGCATTCACGCCTTGCCTTGTCCATTCATCACACAGCTGTCGAGGTACCTGGTGGAGCGGGGAGGGTGTTACAGTCCACGGGAACAGCTCCTGCTTGAGGAGGGCTGGCACATTGAAGGACCTGAAATAGTACAGGTCCTTCTGGGCACAAGCCTGTCCTCATCAGTGCAGAGGGTAAAGCAGTCATGACTCAGAAACACATAGAACTTTAGAATTATAAGGAATGTAAAAGGTCTCCAATCCATTCTTATGATTTCCTGGGGGAGAAGAAATACCACTGAGGGAAATGACCTGCCTGACTGATGCGGCCTGCAGCCGAATCCCGTTCTTGGACTGACTCATGTCCCAGAGGTCAAACCGATTTCCAGCCACTGAACATAGTCATCGCCTACTTCCAGAAGGACGTTCCGTATCCCTGTAAATGGAAAATCAATTTTGAGACAATCTATGCAAAAAAGAAGGGCCTTTTTCTGAGCTAGTATGACGTAGAGGAAAGAACAAGGGCTTTGGAGCAAGGCCAACCCATGGTCAAATCCAAATTCTTCCACTTACTAGCTGATCTCAGGCAGTGTACTTAACCTCTCAGAACCTCAGTTTTTATTATTTGTGAAGTGAAGGTAATAATACCGACCTTCAAGAGCTCATCAGAAGTATTAATGGAATAATATCCATGGTGCACCTGTACCGCATATCGCCTAATTTTTAACATTCAAGAAATGATGGTTATTATTTGCTTGTGATTTATTTTTATTTTTTATACAGCAGGTTCTTATGAGTTATCTATTTTATACATATTAGTGTATATATGTCCATCCCAATCCCCCAATTCATCCCACCACCACTACCCCGCCCCCCCACCTATTTGCTTGTGATTAGAGATGCCTTCACTCTTCACTGATTTGTGTTTAGGAAGATAGCTTGCTCTAAATATTAAGTTTGTTATGCACCTGGTAGAGAGAGAGGCTGGACGTAGAACTGTGGTTGAAAAGGCAAAATGACAGGAACAGCCAAACTGTATCATCATCTGTTCCAAAAACCTCTGATCAGATGGTTTCCCAAATTCTGAAAATCCTAAGCCCCGGCCCTTTAAAGAAATAATGTTAAAAGTATAGTGTTAAGAAACCCAAGGCTTTCACCATTTGTTCAAATCTGTCTGGGAGTACAGACGCTAAAAGCATAACAGATATCTAATGGAATCTGTCTTTTTGATGGTAATTACAGCATTCTGAAGTAGGCTTTAAACACATCTGTATACATGAACTGCTGCTTCAAAATTGCTTGCTTCAAGGGGGCGTTCAGTCTCTTGCTCAACTTTCAAGTTAGATTTAAACTACTGTTTAAATTGATGGCAGGTGTTTGATCTATAAATAAGAGTCGTGCTTTGCACTTTAGCGCTCTGTTTACCTGCTGCACGGTGTTCATTCACATCACACCAGGATATCGGGAAGGCCGGAGGAGTCTGCATCAGTGATCTGCCCGAATGTGGCAGCTGCAATGCAGCCTTCAGACTTTTAAGTTCCGAGAGGGACTAGTTCTCCGTTCAGAGACAGGAGGCCCTGTTGAATTGGAAGATGCACCCGTGAGCCTGAAGGGAGGCGAGAGCATAATATCGGAAGGACAACAAGCATCGGGGACTTTGGCCAGAATATCTGATAATCTCAGTAGCTACTAAAAAATCTTCCCTGGTAATTTTTTTTTTTCCGTCTGCCTCCATGTGGCAACAGCATTTCCTCAGTCTCCCAGGCCACGTGGCTTTAGCAGCTGGATCCATTTGTAGCATCCTGCTGCCGTCGTATTTCAGTTTTCCACTGAGGACTTCTTTGGAAACTGGTCCTCTCTCCACAGCTCCCAGTTCAGTTCCATCATTCAAATTGCAGCATTCTGATGCAGACCCCCAGGGCTCAGACGGGCTAGACACAGAAGCCCTGATGGCTTTCCCTTTCCAGCCTCTTCAAACCTAATGCTGCCCATCAGGTCCACGGACGTGCAGCCCCTCAAGGCTCCGAAGAGAGCGGACCAGCGGGAGTGCAGCTCAGACCGTCGATCAGTTCTCAAGCCGTCCCACCGGGCCTGGAAGGAGTGGCTCGAGTGGAGGTGCAACTTTCGGTGAGTGACGGGGAGGCGATGCCGCAGAATGACCTCCTGACCACTCATACTCATTTGTCAGTTCCAGTCCTGTCTGTACGAGGACCTTTACAGTTCTGGAAATGGAGTGTGGAACATTTGGGGGAGACTTGGAACTCAGGAGCTGTGCTCTCCTGGCTTCCACCCACAGAGCACGAACAGAGGGAGGAAAGCCTCCTTCTGCCCAGGTGTCTTCGGCGTCCCTGCTGTCCTTCTGTCCACTTTGCCCGAGCTAGGAGGTCTGCTGCGTCTCGCTGCCTCATGCTACAAGCTCGCAGTCTTTACTTGGTGATCTGTAGAATGGCGTTCTGACGTTGTCCCCCTCTTTGTTCCTAACCTGAGTACCTTGTGTCTGTGGGCCTAGCTGCCACCCCAAGGAACTCAACGGCCGGTGCTCCGAGAAGGGGTACCTCTAAGTATTGATGGCAGAGTTACACTCTGCTACCTCCTCCTCTTGAACCACGGGGCTCCGTAAGAGAGGGCCTGTGCTTCCTCTGTAGATGGGGACCCACGTGGCTGGGATGGGAGCTGTTCAACCCAGCTCTTGGGTCCCTGAGAGAGGGACATGCAAATCCCGCCCAAGCCCAGTGCAGCACTGTATGTCGGTGCAGGTTCGGTACAGAGGCTCCGAGAAGGAAAACGGATGCACATTTGGAGAAGAGAAAAGTGGTAGATGATTCTGAGCATCTGAACATTTACCTGGCAGACGGAATTGTAATCCAGCTACCAAATGATCGCTAATGCTGAGGCGATGAACCCGGCAGCACAGAGCAGCTGCAGTCAGTACAGAGCTCCAAGCTGCTTGGAGACCTTGTGAAAAATCATATTTTGACCCCAGCCTGACTTTCAAAAAGCACAGCCGCATTTCTTCCCATTATAAAAAGTCCTGTGCTGGCGTGGGACAGTGTCCCCCAGAAGGGGCCGAGGCATTCTGCAGTCGAGGTGGAAACACACACACACACACACACACACACACACACACACACACACACGGCAAACACCTCAAGAACCTTGGGGCATCTAGGAGGCCAACATGGGCTTGAGGACAGGAGAGGAGTGGCCGGCTTCACCTCCCTTCACCTCCTGCACCAGCTCTCAGGAGGCTGCCCTCTCCCCAGGCAGTCGGTTCTCTGATAAAGTAAAGCGTTAGAAGGCTAAACTCGTATCCTCTTGAATTCTTCCCTTTTCCATTTTTGCTAGAGACTTCCGTGATAGTGTTACTTTCTTCCCTTGTCCCTTTAGAAATCATGTTTTTGAAACGTCATGGAAACAGGTGGGAGAGGAGCCTGTGTGTGCGCGTGTGCTGTGGAGGTGGAGGGCACATGCCCACACGGGGGCCCAGCACCGAGAAACCAAGAAACGAGTATGCTATCTTGGATCTGATTTTAAAAACGAAAAGAAACACCCCAGCCCAGAGCCTTTATCTGTTTAACGTACCAGAACTCCACTGCAGGAGACCGACTTCTGTCTTAGCCTATTACCAAACGTGTAGCGCAGCTGCCTGGGAACAGCCAGCTTGTTGTTGCTGGGGGCCGTCCTGGGTTATGATCTGGAAGAATCTGAATCACCCTTTACATCTTTTCCTGCTCTCATTTTGATTTTGGCAGTGGCAGAAGAAGAGAATACTCCCCAGAGATTCAATGATTTCCCTTCAGAATTCTCTTGGAATCATAATGACTGTTAGAACTTGAAGGCACCCATATCTCATGCTAGTCAGCCTAACTGGTAATTAAAGTGCAATTAAATTTTTCACGGTATAGATTGTGCCTGTTTTTTCAGGGAAATTACAAACTCCAGGCCCTTGAGAGTTATGGGATTAATCTATAGACATTTAATAATTCAGCTTTGATCAGATGCAGTCGCATCTGAACGGGAAGGGGGATAGTATTGTTTTGTTATTAATGGTGCGTTTTAATTTTATTTGGTTTCTTAGAGACCAGAAAATACTACCAGTCCAGGAACGAAAGGCCATTTTCAAATTGGCTTACTGCTCTCATTAACATGTGCCAGTACTGATATCGCCACTGCCAGCCTCACTTCCCTCAAATAGATTTGAACAATTTAGAGTCCATTCCTGACTTGTCACCAGTGAACAAGGAATCAACATTTGGCCAGAAGTTGGGAGGCTTAATTGGTTGACCCTGTCTGGCCTTGGCCAAGTGTTTTTTTCCCTCTCTCCTTCCCTTCATCGCTCTCCTAATTTTTTTCTCTTTGTTGGTAAAAATGTCTTTGCAGTGCAGGGCTGTGCTCATAAGTCATTTCTTGACTTCTGATCTGAGGCCAGCATTCCCACAGAGACCTGGTCAGCTCCCGGGTCTCTGTGCTGAGGAGAGTGACCCTGGCCAGAAGCCGAGCTGAGCGCACCCGGAGCAGAGCTCCCACCTGCCCGCAGCCCCGCTGCGGCAGCAGGACGTGCTCAGGTGCTGGCTGGGAGGGGATTCGATGTGGGCCGCAGAGGCTGGACCACAGCCCACTCGTGATTTGTAGCAGAGGCCCACCTTCAGGCCCTGTCCTCAATCAGATTCATTTCTAACTTTTGAGAAGACATGGCTTTTTTTTTTTTTAGCCCATTTTGAAAACTCATCTTGAGAAATACTACGTGTCCCAAATTGGCAGGATATAAGTTTACCAGTAAATTAGTGCAGTATAGCATAGCAGCTAAGAGTTTAGATAGGAGTCAAATAGGGCTGTGCTGCAACTCCATTGCCTTGAGGTCCCTTATTTTAGACATGGGTTTCTTAGCTTCCCTGAGCCTCATTCTTCCCGTCTCTAAAGTGAGTATATTGACAGTACCTGTCACAGGGTTATTGTAATAAGGATTAAAGGAGTTAAACGTTAGCAAAATGCACAGTACAAAATAAGCACTCAACAGATATTAGCTGCTAATGCTTTAATTACCGACCTATGGGGTGGTGCATTGGCATTCTTTTTTGGGTACATTTTAATTCTGCATCCCCACTTTGGAGTACTTTTAGAATACTTTCTCACACCTCTCCAGACTAGAATTCTTCCTCTTCTCTGTCTCTTCCTTTGATCATCCCTATGAATAACAAAGAAGCTGAACCACTGGAAAGACTGTCTTACTCATCACCGTCTTCCCAGCAGCTAAGTTGTTCCAAGGCACATAGGGGGCCCTCAATATGTAATAGATGGCCACAGGGATGGAAGGAGTGTCCAAAACCAATTCGATGATGGGATAAGAAAGAAAAAAAAAAACTCTCTGGTTTCTTTACTCTTCTATCTCAAGTCATATGCTGCATACAGAAGCTGTAGTGGGGGACTTGGGAGTATAAGTTATGTTAAACTCCTAGCTGCACATTCTTCAAGTAATGTGCTCGAGCCTGGATTCTGAAGGCGTATTTGTCAGGTGGGACAGCTACTGACTCTCATATTAGCTCACAGGATAATGGCACAGCGCATCATCAGTCGGAATTGGGAAGAGGACACAATTTTCGTTCGGTGGTCTGGAGCCACGAATGGGGTGAACACTGAGTACTGATTTTCAAATGGTGACTAATAGAGGGTAAAAAGCAAAATATGTTTTTGGTTCCAGCTTATCCTTCGCCCATGCCACAAATTTTGGCAGTAAATTAAAATCAATCTTCATTTGCCTAAAACAGTAAATTATAACAGCAGCATGTAGCCAGGAAGACTTAGGACACAAATGAGCAGCGGGCTGTTACTTTCTGCATTGCACATCTGCAAATGTTTAACCAGCTCAGAAAAGAGACAAAATTGACGTGGAACATTGAGTACTATTCTAATATTTTTATTATTAGAATAATATGGGAATATTCTAATAGTTTTAATCTAATAATTTGATAATTTTAATCAAATCTTAGCTCTTGGCTTGTGTAATTTTCACCTCACCTCCAACTTCTTGCCTATGAATGAGGGCATTAACAAGCTTATATTCTGAAGACCTAACTGTGAAATAGCCTGACTCTTTCCTTCTCAGCTCTGCATTAGACACTAACACACTGGCCGAATCTATGGATGTGAGAAGCTTCTCTTTCATTTCTCCTGTTTTAACAGGAAACATATTCTTTTTTCTTTTACCCAGAATCTTAGATAAACAATTCATCTCTGTAGTTTTCAGCTGCCTGGGGCTTGACCCCGTGGATTTGTGAATCAGACTAGAAGCCTAATCTTTTTTGAATTTTTGATATGAAGTGGGTCCTGCCTCTCTGTGACTCATTTCAACATTTTAAGACAGTCTGGTCTAGCATCGTAAGCTTTTGTGTATATCATAATTCTTATTTGTGTGTATGTGTGAGTATGATTTGTAATGGGAAGACTCATGTAACTGAAAAGTCCAGGAATATCTAGCTTCAGGCATAGCTGGATCCAGGGCTCAAAGGATACAACATTGTTTCTCTCCAGCTCTCTGTTTCCCCTTGTGTTGCCTTCATAATCAGGTACATCAAATTTTTAAAAACTTTCGAAACTTTGTGACTCTGTCATTTTTCTATTAATTTTTGTTAACTCTAGAAATAGTGAATTTGTTCTTTTCCTGGAATCCTCACCTAATTCCACTACTTCCAGAAGGCATCTCCATGACTGTCCTTTTGTTGTATAAGAACCATTTAGCCTCCACGTGCCCTGGCTTTGTGTCTGGACTGTCATCTATCTTCCTTCTGTTTACTGCACACAGAGGGAGGCCTGGAGAACTCTACTTTCCCCAGCTATCAGGGATCTTTGTGTAGATTTAACCATATGAAACTATTGCTAGTTGATCATTTTCTATCTATGAAATTGGCAAGTTCATACAGTTCAACCTAAAATACCAGTCTGGAGTGGTACATGTTTTACAGCGGCAGCAGCAATTGTGTCTCAGAAACCTTGCATAAATTGCTATTTTTGTCGTTGCCGATGGTTTGTTACTGGCGCTTCTCCTGGCCTCGGTGTGATGTATAAACAGCTGGAGGCAAATGGCAGAGTGCTTGAGCATATGGCAAGTCATTCGTAACTGAGCCCCATGCCCGAGATGACCATCTTTCATGTCACAGTCGGAGGTTCTGGCATGCCGTTCCGGAATTTCACCATTAAATTAGGTTCTGTGAATCAGATAATGAGGAAAGATAGGAGGCATTTTTAGAAACTGTAGAGCTTCACTGCCAGCCCTGTGAGTCTTAAACATTCATGCTCCTTAACTCATTTCGGCCACTCTTGGTGGGGATTTGGGGGGAATCCGTAAATCCCCCAAAGGCCAATCTGCTAAGGCCGTTAACAGATCATCGAACTTCAGAGCTGGAGAGGATTCTAAAGACAGTCTAGCTGCAGCCACTCGCTTTACAGATGAGAGCATCATATCTCAGTGAGTTAAGAAATTTGCCCAGGGTCAGACTAGGACAAGGCCCATGGCTCTGGCTTCCCGGTCCTGTCTTTTTCCTCTTATTCTATCATTTCAGGGAGCAGTGCTGGCCTTCCGGAGTGGGGAGTCAAGTCCATTCCCCGCCCTCTTCACAGCTTGACTTTTGTTATTTTTTTGTTTAATTATGGGATTTTAGGTCACAGACAGGCCCATGAGGGAACACTAGAAACTGGAACCACCTTAGAAGCCAGAAACCTGCAGAGCCCAGAGCCAGGCCCTAGACGACAGCCTGTAGCCACTGACCTGGGGTATCCAAAGCGTGATCAAATTCCATCTCTAATATGGCAATCCTTCTGCTTTGGGAGGCAGAAGAAGTTTCTTAAAAAAATCATCTTAAAAACAACTAATCATTTGGCAAGAAATTAAATAAATAAATAAAATTCGTTTTGATCTTACTATCAAGTAGCTATTTTTACAATTTATAGTAAAGAAGAAGAAAGAGTCAGCTCATGATCTGGGGAGAAGGGGAGGTTAGTATTTGACTCTGACCCTAGGACTCCTGTAGCTGAGGCCTGTGGTGGCCTTGTAGGAGCCTGCTGTGCTGGTGGCCCTGAAAACTTGGAGAACTCCATCCCAGGAACACTGTTGGGTCAGATCTCTCCCATTATGTGAGTTTTCAGTAAGTTTTTGCTTATATGCAGGGGTACTCTGAAAGTAACTCAAATATTTTAAATAAATCAAACGATTATAAAATAAAACACAGTGGAATATGTTCACAGCAATGTTTAGACATTCCTGAAGTCAGTTCTCCAGGAATCATTGGACTGAACTGTACAACACACAACCTTCCTTTAACGGATGGGACTGATTGACTGCTATAGCAAAGCCTTGATCAAGACTAAATGACATTGTAATATTTTGGAAGAACATGATTTGATATTATTCCAAGTTTGTTTTTTGATCTTCTGTTTTGGTTTGTTTGTCTGCCACTCATTTGTTTTCTTCATGTGCCATTGTTTTTGTGTGGATCCTTCCCTAAAGTCATTTTTTTGGAAAACTAAATGTAGGATTCCCCTTTTATTGGGGTGTAATAATTGTTAGTTTCAGCCTATTTTTCCAACTGGAGACTTTTTTTTTTAATCCTGATGCCACCGCTCTGCATATGGAGGAGCATAACTAACTTTACTGGCTCACTTTACATACTTCTAGCTCGTTAATGCTTCACAATAACTCTCTGAGAAAGGAATCATTATCCCCATTTTATAGATGAGGAAATGGAGAGTCCAATGGATTAAGTAACATGGCCAAGATTAGAGAGCTATTATCCCTACCTCTGAACTTTCTAGCAACCGCAGGTTTGATAAACATGTCTTAAATATCTTTATCCAGATCGTGGCTACAGACGTTGAATAAATCCAGGCCAAGGATGGCCTGTTTCCAGTGCCCTCCAGGACGGAGGGAAATGTTAATCAACATCCTCTGGGAGAAGTTTTTCAACCACTTAGTGATCTACCTTGTCAAATCTGATACTCTGTTTATTGGCATTATTATTGTTTTTGAAAATTCTTTTACATATAAAAGCATCAAACACATTTTTTAAAGTTTAGCTATTTTAAACATTTGTAATTGGTTCTGGTATAATATGTAGCACACCCAGACAAAAATAAACTTCTTTAAGATCGAATTCTCTAAGTGGGGCTGTTTATTTGGTTTGTCCACCAGAGACTTGACTTTAAAAGCCAAATTGGACCTAGTGAGTCCTGGCACCCCACATCATAATATCTAGAGGGCTTCTTCAACACAGGATTTTATGTGATGAACAAAGAATTTGTCGAGAATCACTAAGTCCCATGCTGTGTAATGAGAACTACATAAAATTCATTCAATTATGTACAACTAACCACACATGTGCCCTGTTCTCAGTTTCTGTCTCTTCCCCATCGGGAAGGTAGTGCTAATGTTTAGCCACAGGGTCCAAGGAAAGAGTCTCTTTCATCAGCCAGACTGAACCCTTCTCCCAGGTCCTGGGGACCTGCCCCTGGGCGTCTCTCATTCTCCCATGGGTGGTGCTGGCTTGTCTACTGCTTGTTTTAGGATCCTTATTACTAATTACAGAAAAAATCCTAGTCTTTCCTTATGCTTTATACAAAATAGTCTTTAAGAACAAGGCTTTCACCCATTGCTATCCATAGATTTCATTGTTCTCAGCCAGTATGCCTACAGCAGTCCACTGCTTGTTTACACGGGCATGATAGGGCTCTCTGTCTCACCTAAGGTGCATTCTTACTACCATTCATTCATCAGCTTCTTAAATATTTAACTATTTATTATCTATCTCCCATGTACCAAGCACTCTTAGATATAGTATTTTTTTTAAAAGCATATATGAATCCTGCCACCAGGCAGCTCACACCCCTGTGTGAGAGGCATACCTTAATGACATGAGTCTAAAACTACAGCATGTAGTTAGGTACTGTGTTAGAGCTATGAAGGGAAGATACACTGTTATGAGAGCTTAAGATGGAAGGACCTGACGTGGTCTGGGGTGGAGAGAGGTGGCGTTAGGAAGGGTGCGTACACTGTTCTGAGAAAGTGATGTGAATTAGCCGAGGCAATGGGCCAGCCTTGGAGAGAAGCTCGCAGGTCCTGAGGCAGGAGGTATATGGGATACTCAGGAATTCGCGCAAAGGCCAGTGTGCTTGGGGGCAATGGAGAGATGAAGGATGGGGAGGGACGAATGGCCCCGAATGAGGCTGGTAAAGTGGGCACGTGCCTTAGGCCAGCTGCTGCCTGGTAGGTGTCTCAGGTTTTTGTTATTAAGTGCAGATGCCCCCTTGGGGTGTCTGGAGTTGATGCCAGCTGCTTATGCGGTTGGTGTGAATTCCTGCGCTGCAGCCCGAGGTGGGCAGGTGCAGCCCGGGGCTGGAGGTGCCACAGGAATCCTCTCTGGCTCACTGGTTCACGAGCAGACATCACAGAGAACCTACTCCAGGGCAGGATGGATGCCTCGTGTCAGCGCTGCCGCCAGGATGCAGGCAGAGCAACGTGTGGAGCACAGTTTACTCCCGTGATTAACGTTATTTACGCGTTCCGACAAAGCCTGAAAATGTTCATTTGCATAAACTCACTCATCATTTAGTCTGCTTCAGGGCCACTAAATCTACTTCTCGTCATAAATAATCCCAGACTCCGTGCATTCAAGCCCATAAAGTTGTCATTTCATTGGACAGGAGAGGAGAGGGACTTCTAGAGGGGAAGATAGTGCCTCCAGCCTAGGACAACACTACCTGCTGGTTCTGGTGCATGAGCTGCTTGCAGACCGTTCACAGAAGCTAGTTTTGGGGTCCTGAACAGCTGAGGTTGGGTCTGGGTGTAAGAAGCAGAATGTGTAGAACCGAGTCTTTGGATGAGGCAGGACGTGGCGGACCTTCCGGCTGAGCCGTAGGTGCCTCGGCCCCGCGCTGTGTCCTCCTTGCTGTGCTCTTTGCGCCCCTGTGTCAGAGGATGCTCACCCTCCCGTCGCACTCTGCATCTGACCTGAAGGGGGCGCTTTCGCACGCAGCCCTGCTTCCTGGATGCTGCTGTTTCTTCGAGGAGTGGAAGGGCCTCTGACCCTGAAGGGCTGGGGCGCTCTGCAGAGTAGTGAGTGCGCCGGGAGTCTGGGGGCACGGGGAGCACGGTGTTGGATGTATGGACATGTGGGCTGTGGGAATGTCACAAGGACGTCGTCAGGGAGAGAAGTTGGAAGTGGAGGGAGCAGGACGTGATGGGAGGGGGACCCTGCGGCACAGGCTGAGGGAGGGAGAGAACAACGGGACTCAGGGGCTGACTGCGTTCTTGGGGGGAGGTGAAATAAAGAAGCAGGAGAAGTAAGAAAATAGGGAGCAAAGGCAGGATGGTGATCTGAAGACTCGAACAGCAAGAGTGAGGAGTGAAGCTTGAAGTGGTAATCCAGAGATGGAAACGCAGGGGCGACCGCAAGTCCCGAAGTGGCCGAGTAAGGAAGCCTGCCTGCCCTACTCTTGTTCAGCCCTCACATGGGACAAGCCCAGCCTGGAGAAAACAGGTAGCCCGAGACCCTTGATACTTGCCCCTCTCGCGCTTGCTCTGGAGTGGGTAGGCTGAGAAGCTGGTGACACTTCAGCATGGAGAGGGCTCAAGGTGTGCACACGTGCACGTGTGCACACACTAAACAGTCAAGGCTCCTGACTCAAAAGGCTTCTCAGACTGCAGCTCCCTGCAGGCTGGGGCCCGTCTGGCTTGCGCTGGGAACTGCTTCCTCTGTGCAGGGCTGAGGGACTGAAGCCAAGCCCGGCACCGACTCTACTCAGGGATGTAACAGCCTGGGCTGGGTGGCGGGGCAGGGGTGGGGTAGCTGGGGCTGCCATGCTCACCTGCAACCACTTGATGTGAGAATCCTCACATGTGGTTTCCTGAAATTTGAATTACCTAGTAACAGCCAAGAGTTGTATATATATTTAAAGGTAAGATAATTTCTTAAAAAAAAAAATTAAGATTATTTCTACTTTCTGAAATGTGATTCATTTATGTAGGGCAACATTGGACCTTTATGCCTAATCTTTATCTGTTTTCTATGCCCCAAGCTACTAATCTCAAATGCTGAGCATCCTTGAACCCATATTGTGAAAAGTCTTACAGCTTTTGAAAATGAATTCCCTAGAACGCACAGGCAACAGACCACGAGTAGCAAGCCTTGGCAATCTCTTGGTCCAGCTCTCTTTTGGAACCTAGAAGCAAATGAGGAGACACATCTTGGCACAGTTTTGAAAAGCTACCAGTAGTGGACATTTGCAGCAGATCTGAAATCTCTTTAGAGTTGCCCATTTCCTGTACTGGCCTCAGTAGCCATTTGAAGGAAGGCCCTGTTCAGAAGAAAAGTACACCAAATCCCCTCATATTCTGTGCCCGGCAATTTGGTACTCGAATAGAAAGTTCCTTTTGCAAACTTTCACTCATACTGACAAAGAAGCAATTTCCTCCACCATCTGACTCCTGAGTGCAGTAGCTGGTGTAGATATGTCTTCTCCTGTCCTTTCAAATCCATCATTGTTTCTCAGGGGATTTGCACTATAATCATGGCCTTTCCTTTTCGACTCTTCAGAATAGTGATGCCTTCTGTAGAGAAAGAAGGAGAAAGAAACACTGAGCCTCCTCACTTCACTGATATTTGCTGCCTGATTGAAATTGGCAGGATGGGGCAATGATCGAGCTGTAGTAAAAGAGCTCCCTGTACATGCAGTGACCACACTGTATTCCCTTCCAAATTCAGATCAAAATATGCAAGAGTTTTGTGCAAATCAAATCCCGGTGATCTAACCTCACTGGTTTTGAATTTATGGTCGTTTAGAGAGGACTTGGGTTGATGTTCACATTTCCAGTATCTACAGAAGAAAAAAAATGTTTCCTAAAAAGCAAATGATGGATATGTAGGAAATTATAGGGGAAATATTCATGCTATCTTTACAGCATGCTATCCCAAATAAACATTACTAATCACAGGCAGTTCCTCACTATTTATTAAAGTAGGTCCTGGCAGAGTCTATATTTGGAAGTGGTCTATTAACCACTACTCTGTTATTATACAGACTTATAAAAAATCAGTCTCTATTTTACTGAAAGAATCCAGAATTTAAAATTTCTAATAAATAAGTTGCTTCATCAGCCCAATTAGTCCTAACAAATAAAGTTTTATTACATTTTCTTTCTGTAAAATGTTGAAACAACAGAATCTTTGCTTATTAAACATAATACCGACTTCCAAATAATTCCATCATCTAAGTCCCAAAAAGAAAATCAGGCTTCCCAACCCAAGAAGTATGTTTCCTTTCACATCAGGACATTCCTATGTATAATCTTGACCTTCATATTCATAGATAGCACTACTGTCAGTGTGAGTTGTATAGGTAAGTTTGGCCAAGAAGACAGAAGTGTGGCCTTTGGCTACTGTTTTAGAGATCTTATGGCTGTTTGCAACTTTGCTGTGAAGAAAATTAACTGGATACCATAATAAATATGTTGGCGGGGCGGGGGGAGTGTCTAAGATACAGTGGTCAGAAAAGGACTCTTTGAGAAGATGTATTCAAGCTGAAATGGGAAAGGTGAGAATGGCATTTGGGGAGAGGAGGAACACGGAGGTTTTGGTGCTTGGCTGTTCCTCTCTGGCATGTGTCTGGTCCTAAGGTGGGAGAAGTCTTGGTTGACCAGATAACTGAGGAGATGCCGGAGTAGGTGACTGGAACACATGGGCCAAGGGCATGAAATGAGGTTATAAAGGTAGTCAGGGAATTTCTTGGTAAGATGGCTTTATTAGATCATGCTTTAAGCCACAAGAGACAAAATATAACAAGGGGAAATTTAAATGTTATTGCCAGGGTCAAAGCAAGATCTGTGGATCAGAAAAAGAAGGGAGATGCAAAGCAGGTACAGAGCTGAAGCCACTGGCAGCCCAGCTCTGGGATAAAGCAGGCAGAAAGACTGGTAATTTGACTCCTGCAATGTATCAAAAACTAGATATGTTCTCTATGAAGTGGGAAGCAGAGTCAGGCTCACTGCTTAAAACCAGGGCTGTTTATAAGTGAGAGAGGGCATCCTCACTTATATGACAGGAGGCTGACAAAAGTGACTGCTAACCAATGCCTAGGAGGATAGCTTAAATGAAGCTTGTATCTCTATAGATGTAGAGATACAATCCCAGACACAGGATCCTGACCAGGACTTGAGCCAAACTACCTGCTGGCTTGGTGACTGAATATTTCTGTCACTGAGAGTAGGATCCCTGAGCCATCATTTAAGATTCTGTTCAAGATGGGGGCCTGGGCACTTGTGGGGACATGGTGCAAATAGAGACAGGGACAGAGACAGATGAGAGGGAACATCCCATTGAGAATGCATTTACACACCAAAATTCCAAAACACATGAGGAAATATAACATCAAGAAAGTGAACCAATCCACAGTCAGAAGATAAATTCAATCCATATGGAAATAAAATCATAGAATAAAAGTTTTAAATATATTATGAATCCTTAAAGAGAAAAATATCTACCAGGGTTGGGGAAATAGGATAGGAGAAGAGGAAAAGAACCAGTTATAGACCCTAGGAATGAAAACTATAGCCCCTAAAATTAGAAAACCATAGAAATATATTGAATTTAAAAATAATACTTAGGAATTTGTTTAGAATGCAGTTCAGAGGTGGGGGGGGGTACTAAGATGGCAGAATAGGAAGACCTCGAACTCGCCTCTCCCACAGATATGCCAAAATCACAACTACTTACAGAGTTGCTATCTGTGACAATGACCTAAAGACTAGCAACAACCGCACAAGGCAGGGCCTGGCAGCCAACTGGGCTGGGGGTCAACCCCACCTACCAGTATGCCCACAGTAATCAGCCCTGCCACAACAGAAGGGTACATGCGACCCACATAGCACACAGCCCTGAACCACCTAGCTTGGGTGGCCAGGGGAGCATGCTGCTGGCCCAATAGTACATTTCCAACATAAAGCCACTTCTCCAAGACAAGACTTGGAGACATAATGGACCTACCTAATACACAGAAATAAACACAGAGAATTAAGCAAAACGAGGAAACAGAGGAATATGTTCCAAACAAAGGAACAAGACAAAATCTCAGAAAAAAGAATTAATCAAAACAGAAATAAGCAATCTCCCTGATAAAGAGTTCAGGGTAGTGATCATAAAGACGCTCACTGATCTCAGGAGAATGGATGAACACAGTGAGAGCTTCAACAAAGAGAAAATATAAAAAGAACCAATCAGAGCTAAAGAATACAATAACTCAAATTTAAAGATCACTGGAGAGAATCAATAATAGATTTGATGATACAGAAGAACAGATCAGCAATCTGGAAGGCAGGGTAATGGAAACCAAGCTGAACAGAAAAAGAAAAAAAAGAATATGAAAAAAGAAGATAGTTTAAGGGACCTCTGGGACAACATCAGGTGTATAAACATCCACATTATAGAGGTCCCAAAAGGAGAAGAGAGAGAAAAGGAGGCAGAGAACGTTTTTGAAGAAATAATAGCTGAAAATTTCCTTAACCTGGGGAAGGAAATGGACATCCGGGTCCAGGAAGCAAAGAGAGTCCCAAACAATGTGAAGCAAAAGAGGCCTACACAAAGACACACTCTAATTAAAATTGCAAAAATTAAAGATAAAGAGAGAATTTTAAAAGCAGCAAGAGGAAAGCAACTAGTTATGTACAAGGGAACTCCCATAAGACAATTACCTGACTTTTCAGCAGAAATGTTGCAGGCCAGAGGACAATGGCACAATATATTCAAAGTGCTGAAAGAAAAAAAGAAAGCTACAATTAAGAATACTCAGAAAGTTATCATTCAGAACTGAAAGAGAAATAAAAAAGCGTTTTACAGACAAGCAAAAGCTAAAAGAGTTTATCACCAGTAAATTGGCCTTAAAAGAAATGTTAAATATTTTTTCTATGTGGGGAAAAAAAGGTCACAACTATATAAAAAAATATATTATGAAAAGGAAAATCTCCCTGGTAAAGGCAAACATACAGTAAAAGTAGTATATCAACCATTTATAAAGCTAGTGGGAAAGTTAAAAGACAAAAGTAGTAAAATAATCTATAGCTACAATAAGTAGTTATGGGATACACCAAAAAATGATGTGAAATATGATATCAGAAACAAAATGTGCTGAGGGAGTAAAAATATACGGCTGTTAGAATGTGTTCAAGCTTAAGAGATCATCAGCTTAAAATAATCATACATATAATAATTTTATACATACACACACACACACCCCTCATGGCAACCACAAACCAAAGATTGATAACAGATAAATAAAAATAAAGAGAAAGGAATCAAAACATAGGACTAAAGGCAGTCATCAAATCACAAAGGAAGAGGGCATGAGAAGAAAGGAACTACAAAAACAACCAGAAAACAATTAACAAAATGGCAGTAACTACATACCTACCAATAATTACTTTAATGTAAATGGACTTAATGCTCCAATTAAAAGACACAGAGTGGCTGAGTGGATTAAAAAAACAAGACCCATATATATATGCTGCCTATAAGAGACTCACTTCAGAGCTAAAGACACACACAAACAGTGTGAAATAGATATTTCATGCATATGGGAACAAAAGAAAGCTGGGGTAGCAGTACATATATAGAGCAAAATAGACTTTAAAATAAAGACTGTAACATTAGATGAAGAAGAGCATTACATAACAATTAAGGAATCAATCCAAGAAGAAGACATAACAATTGTAAATATATATGCACCCAACATAGGAGCACCTAAATACATAAAGAAAATGTTAACAGATGTAAAAGAGAAATTGACAGTAATACTGTAACAGTAGAGGACTTTAACACCCCAACCTCAATGGACAAATTATTCAGACAGAAAATCAGTATACAAACACTGGCCTTAACACATTATACCAACGCACTTAATAGATATATACATAAAATTTCATCCAAAAGCAGCAGACTGCACATTCTTTTCAAGTGCACATGAAATATTCTCCAGGATAGATCGTATGCTAATCCACAACACAAGTCTCAGTAAATTTAAGATTGAAGTCATATCAAGCATCTTTTCTAACCACAATGGTGTGAGACTAGAAATTAACTACAAGAAAAAAAAACCTAGGAAAAACATAAAGTATATGGAGTCTAAACAATATGCTACTAAACAACCAATAGGTCATTGAAGAAATCAAAGAGAAAATCAAAAAATACCTTGAAACAAATAAAAATGGAAACACAATGTTCCAAAATCTATGGGATGCAGCAAAAGCCGTTCTAAGAGGGAAGTTTATAGCAGTACAGGCCAACCTCAAGAAATAAGAAAACTCTCAAATAAAGAATCTAACATTAAACCTAAAGGAACTCAAAAAGAACAAACAAAATGCAAAGCTAGCAGAAGGAAGGAAATAATGAATATTAGAGAAGAACTAAATGAAATAGAGACAAGACAAACAAAACAACATTAGAAAAGATCAATGAAACTAAGAGCTGTTCTCGGAAAAGATAAACAAAATTAATAAACCTCCAGCAAGATTCATTAAGAAAAAAGAGAGGGCCCAAATAGATAAAATCAAATATGAAAAAAAGTTACAATTGACACCACAGTAATACAAAGGATCAGAAGAGAGTAATACAAACAATTATATGCCAACACATTGGACAACCTAGAAGAAAAGGATAAATTCTTAGAAACACATAATCTTCCAAACTTAAATCAGGAAGAAATAGAAAATCTGAAGAGACCAATAACTTTAATGAAATAGAATCAGTAATCAAAAAAGTCCCAACAAACAAAGTCCAGGACTGAGTGGCTTCACAGGTGAGGTCTACCAAACATTTACAGAAGAGTTAACACCTATCCTTCTCAAACATTCCAAAAAATTGAAGGGGAAGGAATGCTTCTGAGCTTACTCTACAAGGCCAGGATCACCCTGTTACTAAAGCCATGCAAAGGCACTAAAAAAAGAAGAAGAAAGAAAACTATAAACCAGTATCATTGATGAACACGATGTTAAAATTCTCAACAAAATATTAGCAACTGACAGTACATTAAAAGGATCATATACCATGATCAACTGGGATTTATCCCAGGAATGCAAGGATGATTCAGTATCAGCAAATCAATCAATGTGATATGCCACATTAACAAAATGAAGGATAAAAATCATGTGATTATCTCAATAGATGCTGAAAAAGCTTTGGACATAATTCAACATCCAAATATGATTAAAAAAAAAAAAAACAACTCTTAACAAACTGGGTATAGAGGGAACATACCTCAACATAATCAAGGCTGTATATGACAAACCCAGAGCCAACATAATACTCAATGGTGAAAAGCTTAAAACATTTCCTCTAATATCAGGAACATGACAAGGATGCCCACTCTCACCACTTTTATTCAACATAGTTTTGGAAGTCCTAGCCAGAGCAATCAGACATGAAAAAGAAATTAAAAGGATACAAATTGAAAAGGAAGGAGGAAAGCTGTCACTTTGCAGATGACATGGTACTATATATAGAAAACTCTAAAGACACTACCAAAAAACTATTAGAACTACTTAATTCAGTAAAATTGTAGGATACAAGATTAATATACAGAAATCTGTTGCTTTTTTATACACTAATAATGAACTTTTTTTATACACTAATAATTTCTCTTTCTGATGAAAGAGAAATTAAGGCAAAATCCTCTTTACAATTACATCAAAAAGAATAAAATACCTAGGAATGAATCTAACCAAGAGGTGAAAGCACCTGTACACTGAAAAGTGTAAGACACTGAAGAAAGAAATTGAGGGCAACACAAACAAATGGAAAGATATACTGTGCTCATAGATTGGAAGAGTTAATATTGTTAAAATGTCTGTACTACCCAAGGCAATCTACAGATTCAATGCAATCCGTATCAAAATACCAATGGCATTTTCCACAGAACTAAAACAAATAACCCTAACATTTTCATGGAACCACAAAATACCTCAAATAGCCAAAGCAATCTTCTGAAAGAAGAACAAAGCTGGAGGTATCATGCATCCTGATTTCAAACTATGCTACAAAGCTACAGTAATCAAATCAGTGTGGTACTGGGAAAAAAAAAATACATAGATCAATGGAACAGAATAGATATCCCAGAAATAAAACTCACACTTATATAGTAAATTAATCCATGACAAAGTGGGTAAGAATATAAAATGGAGAAAAGACAGTCTCTTCAAGAAGTGGTGCTGGGAAAGCTGGGAAGCCACATGTAAGAGAATGAAATTACAACATTTCCTCACACCATATACAAAAATAAACTCAAAATGGATCAAAGGCTTAAATGTAAGACCTGGAACTGTAAAACTTCTTGAAGAAAACATAGGCAGTACATTCTTTGACATTGGTCTTAGCAATATTTTTTGGATATGTCTCCTCAGGCAAGGGCAACAAAAGCAAAAATAAACAAATGAGACTATATCAAATTAAAAAGCTTTGTGCAAGTGAAGGAAACTATCAACAAAATGAAAGGGTAGCATGCCAAGTGGGAGAAGATATTTTCAAACTATATACATCTGATAAGGGTTAACATCCAAAGTATACAATGAACTAATACAAGTCAATGTCAAAAAACCCATACAAACCAGGGCTTCCCTGGTGGCACAGTGGTTGAGAGTCTGCCTGCCAATGCAGGGGACATGGGTTCGTGCCCCAGTCCGGGAAGATCCCACATGCCGTGGAGCAGCTGGGCCTGTGAGCCATGGCCACTGAGCCTGCGCGTCCAGAGCCTGTGCTCCACAACGGGAGAGGCCACAACAGTGAGAGGCCCGCGTACCGCATAAAAAAACAAAAAACCATATAACCCAGTTTTTAAAATGGGCAGAGGACCTGAATAGACATTTTTCCAAAGGACACATACAGATGACCAAGAAGCATGTGAAGAGATGCTCAATATTACTAATCATAAGGGAAATGCAAGTGAAAACAAGGAGATACCATCTAACATCTGTCAGAATGGCTATTATCAAAAAGATAATGAATAACAAATTTTGGTGAGGTTGGGGAGAAAAACGAACCTTTCATACACTGTTGGTGGGAATGTAAATTGGTGCAGCCACTATGGAAAACAGTATGGAGACTCCTCAAAAAATTAAAAATTTAACCACTATAGAATCCAGCAATTTCACTTCTGAGTATTTACTTAAAGAAAACAAAACCACTAATTATAAAAGATATATGCACCCCTAAGTGTTCAACAGTAAATCAGTGGATAAAGAGGATGTGGGAGGGGGTGTGTGTGTATGTGTATGTACACAATGGAATATTTCTCAGCCATAAAAAGGAAGGAAATCTTGCAGCTTGTGATGACATGGATGCTTCTAGAGGGTATTGGTTCTGGGACCTAAGTGAACAAATCAGACAGAGAAAGTGAAATACTGTGTAATCTTATTCACATGTGGAATCTAAAAAATCAAAGTGAAACAAAATGATAAGACTCATAGATACAGAGAACAAATGGCTTGTTACCAGAGAGGACGGGTGGGGTGGGGCAAAATCGGAGGGAATTAAGGAGTACAAAGTGCTGTTATAAAATGAATAAGTCATGGGGATGTAATATACAGCATAAGGAGTATCATCAATAATGCAGTAATAACTTTTATTGGGACATATCATTACTAGACTTATTGTAGTGATCATTTCGTAATGTATTTAAATGTCAAATCACCACGTTGTACACCTGAAACTTAGCATAACATTATACATCAACTATATTTCCTAATTAATTAATTAATTAAAAAAATTATAACGAATACAGCTCAGAGAGAAAAAAAAAATTTTTAAACACATGAAAAAGCAGCTAAGGAGCATGAAAGATATTTTGAGACTCTCCAATAAACTTATTTATTCATTTATTTACTTATTTTTTGAAGTAGAGTTGATTTACAATGTTGTGTCAATCTCTGCTGTACAGCAAAGTGACTCAGTTATACACATAGAGACATTCTTTTTTTAATATTCTTTTCCATTATAGTTTATCACAGGATATTCAATATAGCTCCCAGTATGATACAGTAGGACCTTGTTGTTTATCCATCCTGTATATAATAGTTTACATCTGCTAATCCCAAACTCCCAGTCCTTCCCTCCTCCAAGCCCCTCCTCCTTGGCAACCACAAGTCTATTCTCTATCTGTGAGTCTGCTTCTGTTTTGTAGATAGGTTCATTTTTGCCATATTTTAGATTCCACATATAAATGATATTACATGGTATTTGTCTTTCTCTTTCTGACTTACTTCACTTAGTATGATAATCTCTAGTTGCATCCAAGTTGCTGCAAATGGCATTATTTCATTCTTTTTTATGGCTGAGTAATATTCCATTGTATATATGTGCCACATCTTCTTTATCCATTCATCTGTTGATGGACATTTAGGTTGTTTCCGTGTTTTGGCTATTGTGAATGGTGCTGCTGTGAACATAGGGGTGCATGTATTTTTTTAAATTTTGGGGGGATAAAAGTCATATAATATAAAACATACTATTTTAACCATATTTAACTGTACATTTCAGTGGCACTAAGTACATTCATGTTGTCGTGCAACTCTCACCATCATCCATCTCCCGAATTTTTCACCTTCCTAAACTGAAACTCTGTCCCCTTTAACACTAACTCCCCATTCCCCCTTCCCCACACCCACCCCCTGGCTCCTGGCATCTACCGATGTGCTTTCTGACTCTATGAATTTGACTATTCTAGATACCTCGTATAAGTGGAATCAAATAGTATTTGTCTGCACCTAATGTATATTGGAATGAATTTTTAAGGTTAACTTCATATATGTCTTGCAAGCAGATCGTATCTTCCTGTTTTTTCCCCCTGTGCTATACAGTAGGCACTCACCAGTCATCTACTTCATACGTAGTAGTGTACAGATGTCAGTCCCAATCTCCCAATCCATCCCCCCCCCCCCAACCCCCTTGGTGTCCATACATTTGTTCTCTACGTCTGTGTCTGTATTTCAGCTTTGCAAATAGGTTTTCTGTACCATTTTGCTAAATTCCACATATATGCGTTAATATATGATATTTGTTTTTCTCTTTCTGACTTACTTCACTCAGAATGACAGTCTCTAGGTCCACCCACGTCTCTGCAAATGGCAAAATTTTGTTCCTTTTTATGGCTGAGTAATATTCCATTGTATATATGTACCACATCTTTTTTATCCATTCCTCTGTGATGGGCATTTATGTTGCTTCCATGTCCTGGCTGTTGTAAATAGTGCTGCAATCAATATTGGGGTGCATGTATCTTTTGGAACTATGGTTTTCTCCAGGTATATGCCCAGGAATGGGATTGCTGGGTCATATGGTAGTTCTATTTTTAGTTTTTTAAGGACCTTCATACTGTTCTCCATAGTGGCTGTATCAATTTACATTCCCACCAACAGTGCAAGAGGGTTCCCTTTTCTCCACACCGTCTCCAGCATTTATTGTTTGTAGATTTTTTGATGATGGCCATTCTGAACCGTACGAGATGGTACCTCATTGTAGTTGTGATTTGCATTTGTCTAATAATTAGTGATGTTGAGCAGCTTTTCATGTGCCTCTTGGCCATCTGTATGTCTTCTTTGGAGAAAAGTCTATTTAGGTCTTCTGCCAATTTTTGGATTGGTTTGTTTGTTTTTTTTAATATTAAGCTGCATGAGCTGTTTGTATATTTTGGAAATTAATCCCTTGTCAGTTGCTTCATTCGCAAATATTTTCTCCCATTCTGAGGGTTGTCTTTTGGTCTTGTTTATGGTTATCTTTGCTGTGCAAGAGCTTTTAAGTTTCATTAGGTCCCATTTGTTTATTTTTGTTTTTATTTTCATTACCCTAGGAGGTGGGTCAAAAAAGATCTTGCTGTGATTTGTCAGAGTGTTCTTTCTATGTTTTCCTCTAAGAGTTTTATAGTGTCTGGCCTTACATTTAGGTCTTTAATCCATTTTCAGTTTATTTCTGTGTGTGGTGTTAGGGAGTGTTCTAATTTCATTCTTTAACATGCAGGTGTCCAGTTTTTCCAGCCCAACTTATTGAAGAGACTGTCTTTTCTCCATTTTATTCTTGCCTCCTTTGTCAGAGACTAGGTGCGTGGGTTTATCTTTGGGCTTTCTATGCTATTCCATTGATCTTTATTTCTGTTTTTGTGCCAGTACCATACTGTCTAGATTACTGTAGCTTTGTAGTATAGTGTGAAGTCAGGGAGCCTGATTCCTCCAGCTCCATTATTCTTTCTCAAGATTGCTTTGGCTATTCAGGGTCTTTGTGTTTCCATACAAATTGTAAAATTTTTTGTTGTAGTTCTATGAAAAATTCCATCATAATTTGATAGGGATTGCATTGAATCTGTAGATTGCCTTGGGTAGTATATTCATTTTCACAATATTGATACTCCCAATCCAAGAACATGGTATATCTCTCCATCTCTTTGTGTCCTCTTTGATTTCTTTCATAGTATCTTATAGTTTTCTGAATACAGGTCTTTTGCCTCCTTAGGTAGGTTTATTCCTAGGTATTTTATTCTTTTTGTTGCTGTGGTAAATGGGATTGTTTCCTTAATTTCTCTTTCTGATCTTTTGTTGCTAGTGTATAGGAATGCAAGAGATTTCTGTGCATTAATTTTATATCCTGCAACTTTACCATATTCATTGATTAGCATCCGTAGTTTTCTGGTAGCATCTTTAGGATTTTCTATGTATATTATCATATCATCTGCAAGCAGGGACAGTTTTACTTCTTCTTTTCCAGTTTGGATTCCTTTATTTCTTTTTCTCCTCTGATTGCCATGGCTAGGACTTTCAAAACTATGTTGAATAACAGTGGTGAAAGTGGACATCCTTGTCTTTTTCCTAATCATACAGGAAAAGCTTTCAGTTTTTCGCTGTTGAGAATGATATTTGCTGTAGGTTTGTCATATATGGCCTTTATTATGTTGAGGTAGGTTCCCTCTATGCCCACTTTCTGGAGAGTTGTTATCATAAAGGGGTGTTAAATTTTGTCAAAAGCTTTCTGCATCTATTGAGATGATCCTATGTTTTTTATTCTTTAATTTGTTAATATGGTGTATCATATTGGTTGATTTGCATTGAATAATTGAAAAATATATTTTTTTAATATATTTCAAAATATATTGAAAAAGCCTTGCATCCCTGGGATAAATCCCACTTGATCATGGTGTGTGGTCCTTTTAATGTGTTGTTGGATTCCGTTTGCTAGTATTTTGCTAAGGATTTTTGCGTCTATGTTCATCAGTGATACTGGTCTGTAATTTTCTTTTTTTGTGATATCTTTGTCTGGTTTTGGTATCAAGATGATTGTGGCCTCGTAGAATAGCTTGGGAGTGTCCCTTCCTCTGCAATTTTTTTGGAAGAGTTTGAGAACGTTGGGTGTTAGGTCTTTTCTAAATGTTTGATAGAATTCACCTCTGAAGCCAGGTGGTCCTGGACTTTTGTTTGTTGGAAGATTTTTAATCACAGTAATTTCATTACTTGTGTTTGGTATGTTTGTACTTTCTATTTCTTCCTGGTTCAGTCTTGAATTTGTCCATTCTAAGAATTTGTCCATTTCTTCCAGGTTGTCCATTTTATTGGCATATAGTTGCTTGTAGTAGTCTTTCATGATCCTTTGTATTTCTGCAGTGTCAGTTGTTACTTTTCCTTTTTCATTTCTAATTCTGTTGATTTGAGTCTTTTCCCTTTTTTTCCTTGATGAGTCTGGCTAATGGTTTATCAATTTTGTTTATCTTCTCAAAGAACCAGCTTTTAGTTTCCTTGATCTTTGCTATCATTTCCTTCATTTCTTTTTCATTTATTTCTGATCTGATCTTTATGATTTCTTTCCTTCCGCTAACTTTGGGTTTTTTTTGTTCTTCTTTCTCTAGTTGCTTTAGGTGTAAGGTTAGGTTGTTTATTTGAGATTTTTCTTGTTTCTTGAGGTAGGATTGTATTGCTATAAAATTCCCTCTTAGAACTGCTTTTGCTGCATCCCATAGGTTCGGGTTGTCGTGTTTTCATTGTCATTTGTTTCTATATATTTTTTTATTTCCTCTTTGATTTCTTCAGTGATCTCTTGGTTATTTAGTAGCATATTGTTTAGCCTCCATGTGTTTGTATTTTTAACAGGTTTTTTTTCCTGTAATTGATTTGTAATCTCATAGCGTTGTGGTTGGAAAAGATGCTTGATATGATTTCAGTTTTCTTAAATTTACTGAGGCTTGATTTGTGACCCAAGATATGATCTATCCTGGAGAATGTTCCATGTGCACTTGAGAAGAAAGTGTCTTCTGCTGCTCTCAGATGGAATGTCCTATAAATATCAATTAAGTCCATATGGTCTAATGTGTCATTTAAAGGTTGTATTTCCTTATTAATTTTCTGTCTGAATGATCTGTCCATTGGTGTAAGTGAGGTGTTAAAGTCCCCTACTGTTATTGTGCTACTGTCGATTTCCCCTTTTATGGCTGTCAGCATTTGCTTTATGTATTGAGGTGCTCCTACATTGGGTGCCTATATATTTATAATTGTTACATCTTTTTCTTGGATTGATCCCTTGATCATTATGTAGTGTCCTTCCTCGTCTCTTGTAATATTCTTTATTTTAAAGTCTATTTTGTCTGATGTGAGTATTGCTATTCCAGGTTTGTTTTGATTTTCATTTGCATGGAATATCTTTTTCCATCCCCTCACTTTCAGTCTGTATGTGTGCCTAGGTTTGAAGTGGGTCTCTTGTAGACAGCATATATACAGGTCTTGTTTTTGTATCCATTCAGCCAGTCTGTCTTTTGGTTGGAGCGTTTAGTCCATTTACATTTAAGGTAATTATCAATGCGTATGTTTCTATTACCGTTTTCTTAATTGTTTTGGGTTTGTTTTTGTAGGTCTTTTTCTTTTGTGTTTCCCACCTAGAGAAGTTCCTTTAGCGTTTGTTGTAAAGCTGGTTTGGTGGTGCTGAATTCTCTTAGCTTTTGCTTGTCTCTAAAGCTTTTGATTTCTCTGTCAAATCTGAATAAGGTCCTTGCTGAGTAGAGTAATCTTGGTTGTAGATTTTTCCCTTTCTTCACTTTAAATACATTCTGCTACTCTATTTTGGCCTGCAGAGTTTCTGATGAAAAATCAGCTGATAACTTTATGGGGATTCTCTTGTATGTTATTTGTTGCTTTTCCCTTGCTGCTTTAAATCTTTTTTCTTTGAATTAAATTTTTGTTAATTTGATCAATATGTGTCTCAGTGTGTTTCTCCTTGGGTTTATCCTGTATGGGACTCTGCGCCTGGACTTGGGTAGCTATTTCCTTTCCCGTGTTAGGGAAGTTTATGACTATAATCTCTTCTAATATTTTATCAGACCCTTTCTCTTTCTCTTCTTCTTCTGGGACCACTATCATTCAGTTGTTGGTGCATTTAATGTTGTCCCAGAGGTCTCTGAGAGTGTCCTCATTTCTTTTTATTCTTTTTTCTTTATTCTGCTCCTCGGCAGTTATTTCCACCATTCTATCTTCCAGCTCACTTAATCGTTCTTCTGCCTCAGTTATTCTGCTGTTGATTCTTTCTAGTGTAGTTTTCATTTTAGTTATTGTGTTGTTCATCACTGTTTTTTTGTTCTTTAGTTCTTCTAGGTCCTTGTTAAACACTTCTTGTATTTTCTCAATCCATGCCTCCATTCTATTTCTGAGATTTTAGATCATCTTTACTATCATTACTCTGAATTCTTTTTCAGGTAGACTGCCTATTTCCTCTTCATCTATTTGGTCTTGTAGGTTTTTACCTTGCTCCTTCCTCCATAACATATTTCTCTGTGATCTGATTTTTGTTGATGGGTAGTGCTGTGTTCCTGTCTTGCTGGTTGTTTGGCCTGAGGCACCCAGCACTGGAGTTTGCAGGCAGTTTGTTGGAGCTAGGTCTTGGTGCCGAGATGAAGACCCCTGGGAGAGTCACACTGATTAATATTCTCTGAAGCCTGAAGTTCCCTGTTAGCCCAGTGGCCTGGATTTGGTGCTCCCTACAGAGGGGCTCAAGTCTGATCACTGGCCTAGGAACCAAGACCCTGCAAGCTGCACTCTGTGGCAAAAAACCCAAAAACAAACAAAACAAAACAAAAAAACAGACAACAAACAAAAAAGAGCAGAATGATAATAAAGAATAGAAAATTAAATAAAACTAAAAAATAAACAATATACTAGAAAAAATAAAATTGAAACAACCACCACAAAACACAACAGGAAAAATAAAATTTTAAAATTAAAAATAAATTAATTAATAATTCCCTGGTGCCTCTGCAATCAGTGTCATTGCCCCGCCCATGAGCTACATCCAACCCCTGCCTCCCCAGGAGGGCCTCCAAGACCTCTAGGACCTGCGGTGTCAGCCCCACCTCTGCATGTGTTCCTTTCACCAGTGTCTGCTCCTGAAGCTGGCCCGGAGCACACATGCCCGCACGGGCCAGCTGGGGCACAGGCTTCCACGGGCACATCTGCAGGGACCGGCACAGCCAGAGCAGGCTTTGGAGGGGGGTGGCGCTCGGTCCACCTGGACCCGCAAAGCCAGAGGAGGTTTTGTCAGGGGCAGCAAGTGTGTCGCCAGGACCCGCATGGCCCACAGAGCCTTTGGGTGGGCATTGCTTGGGTTCACAGGGACCCGTGCAGCCAGAGGAGGCCTTGGTGGGAGCAGGGCTCAGGACCGGGACCCATGCGGCCCACAGAGGCTTTGGCGGCGGCAGGTCCCATGCCTGGGACCTTCGTGGTCAGAGGCGGCCTTGGCGGGGGGCGGGGCTCAGGCCAGGGACCCTAGCAGGCTTGCCAGGGCTTGAGGGGTGGGCAAGCCTGCTCAGGTGTGTGCCTCCGCCACTGCCCAAGGAGGGTGGGCAGCAAGGGGCACCACAACGGTGGCCCTGCTCTCTGCACGCCACTCAACACAGGTGCCCCACTTCCCTGGTGGCCCAGGTCCCCCCACAACCTTCCGGCCATGGAACCTTTCCCCCTGCTACTCCAGGCCATCTCCTCACCGCCAACAGCTATCCCCTCCCGGGGTCCACCCTCCAAAACCTACTGTCTGGCACCCAGTTGCCCTCCCCACTGGGAGGCACACAACCCAGGCCAGAGTGCGCAGGTCCGCAGCCAGGACCACGTGCACAGGCCCCACTTTTTCCCAGTCTCCACAGACCAATCGCCGCACTCCTCTCCATCCCCCTGAGCCCCCGAAGGTCCCCCCCATCCCTGCTGATCCCCCGCCATGAGTGGGTGCCCCCGAGTGTGGGAACAGCTCCTCAGCCCCCACCCCCAGGGGTGCTGGTCCATCCCACCTCCACCCTCTTCCCCTCCTCCTTCCCTACCACACCCCACCCGGTTGCACGGAGGCCCCTTCCTGTCCCCCCAGGTGTCTGAGGTCCCCCAGCAGCACCCAGCAGGTGCTCCTCGAGAACTAATCCGATGCCTCCCTGCTGTACCCTGTGAGGAGATGCAAACTCCACGTCCTCTACTCCACCATCTTAACTCTGAGCCCGCATGTATCTTGTGGAATTACAGTTCTGTGCAGGTATATGCCCAGCAGTGGGATTGCTGAATCATATGATAATTATATTTTTAGTTTTTTGAGGAACCTCCCCACTGTTTTCCATAGTGGCTGCACCACCTTACATTCCCACCAACAGTGTAGGAGGATTCCCTTTTCTCCATACCCTCTCCAGCAGCGGGAGGTAGTACCTCATTGTAGGTTTGATTTGCATTTCTCTAATAATTAGTGATGTTGAGTATCTTTTCAAGTGCCTACTGGCCATCTGTATGTCTTATCTGGAGAAATGTCTCCTAAGGTCTCCCGCCAGTTTTTTGAATGGGTTGTTTGTTGTTGTTGAGTTGTATGAGCTGTCTGTATGTTTTGGAGACTCTCCAATCGACTTCTAATATGAGGTTCTAAACAAAGAGCCAGCAAATTATTATTCTGCCAGAAGTTTTAAAAGACACGAGTCCTCAGATTTAAAGCATACTTCCCAGTACTGAGTAGGATCAATAAAAGAAATCCAAACTTGGACATATTGTAGTGAAACTTGAAAACATCAAGGATAAAGGATCTTAAAGCCCGATATCGGTTAGGTTGACAGCCATTTCTCAGCAACAGCCATTGAGGCCAGAACACATGGAAGAATATCTTCAACGTGCTAAAGAAAATAATTGTTGAGAGAAAGAATTCTCTGTAGGTAAACTATCTTTCAAGAGCAAGAATGAAATAAAGATATTTTAGGAAGTACAAAGAACCTCACTAAAAGAATCGTTAAATGATGTATATTACAAGAAGAAAAGTAATCCCAGAGGGAAGTTGTAGGATGCATGGAACAATAGTGAGTATAGAAATTATTGAAGTGTCAGTAAATATAATTAATAATGACCACCAAAGTAACTGTTTTTCCCATGTTTCTATCAAAAGGTGAAAGCAAAATTCTAGATAACAATGACAAGAAGGTTATAAATCCACATGTATCACCGTAAATATAAGCGGATTGTGATTACATTTAAATATTAAAACGTAGAGATTATCAGATGGGTTTAAAAATAAAAACAAAGTTACATGCTGCTTAAGGAGAAAGCAACACCAATGGCTAAAAGTAGTAAGATGGAAAGAGAGACACCATGACAACACTAACCCGAAGAAAGCAGGGTAACTATCATCAGGCAATGCAGGTTGAAGGCAAAAAAAAGCATTAGTAAGGATAAAATTCTGTGTATTTATAAAAGAGAGGTAGGAGTGAGCCAGGGCATCTGGGGTCCATGGCCAGGGTTAGGAGTTTGCATGTCAGCCTGACCTCCGTGGGCAGTCACTGCAGACGGGCTGTGTGGAGAGCAGGGCAGAGGCTGAGAGATTGGGGCGGGGGCGAGCAGTGCTGAGGGCTCGAGAGGTGTGTCTCGTGGATGCCAGGAGTGCCTATTTGGAGGAAAGAGGGCTGGTAAGCTAGTGTATGCTGCAGAGGTGTGGACCTCTGGGTGGCATTCACTCAGTGTGACAGCGTGGGGGTTTGAGAGGGCTTGGAGGAAGCCGAAGCCTCGCCAGTAGGAAGGAAATTGCTACCACCTTTTTCATTCCCACCTGAGTCTGGTCTGGAAATCATGGCCAAATTAGTGCTGCACCGTGTCTGTCACCCCCAGAAGATGCACAGTGAGACTCTAGGTGGAAGACGTTTTCTGGCAAGAAATGCAGCAAAGGGCTTGAGGTGACTCTTCTGAAACTCAAGCCTTTATCAGAGGCTGTTACTTTTAAGGCAGTATTTGTAACGCAAGGAAGCAGATTTTGTCATCATTACGGCACTGGATGACAGTAGCCGCTGCCCGGCTGCTGAGATTAACGAGCTGAGCCTGCCTGGAGTCCTGCGAAGACTTCATTGTCTTTGAACTTTGATTTCCGGCTCTTACCCACCCCACCTCCACTCTAACCCTACCCTGCAGACTGCGCCTGCACTCTTAACTGTTTATTAGGGCCACTGTTTGTAAAGAAGCTGTATGTTGACTATAGACAATTTTCAGCTATCTCTGAAGTCGTGGCCTGCAGATCATTTTGACATGCTCCCTGTGCTTCCCATGAGCTTGGTACCCCCAAAAGGAAAAGCAAATGGAATGTCAAAATTCCATGCTTATTGAGAAGCGAAGAGGTTTAGAAACTCATTCTTGACTTGTTCCCAAAGTGATCAGGATCTTGCCCATTGGCTGTCATCATTAACAAATCAATTTTTGGAGTCTACTGTGGCATGAAGAATTAGGCATGTTAATTTACCAGATCTGATTACAAAGAGAGAGGCCTGTCTGCTAATAGCTTATAGCACCATAAAACGATTACCAGCTAGAGACAGACCAGTTTTGCACTGTACTAGTTATGTAATTTAGGACAATTATTTAACCTCTATGAGCTGCATTCTTCTTATATGTAAAATGGAAATAATAATGTTAACCACACATTATTGTAAGGATTAACTGAGGTAACGCTTTTCTAGAAAAGTACCCAGCACCTAGAACAGTGCTTGGCTAATTGTTGGTACTCAATAAATATTCCAGGAAGGAAGGAAGCGGGGGGCAAGGAATTGAGGAGAGGGAGGGATGTAAAGCCTCTAGGCACATAGCACTCTTTTATCCATATTTTGAGAAAAAGCCAAGAACGGTTACATAGACAGAATTCCTTAGAGCAGTCTTCTGGGGAAGAAATTTCATATGCCACTAACACACACACACACACACACACACACACACACACACACACATACGTGTTTAAGATTAGAATGTTTTTAAAAATCTAATCAGCTGTCATTGGGCCTGACAATGAGAACTAATCAGAAAGAATGAGAGGAGAGCTGGTGATGGGGGGAGGCAGCGGCTCAGAGAAAAAGGAGTCAGGCCGTAATTCTGGAGAGAGAAACGAGGGGATGGGAGGAGGCTGCCTGTCCTGCGGAAGCCGCTCAGTGTCACTTCTTCAGTGGCTTCCAAACACATGTAACCCTCTGGCTATCAGAAGCAACCTGGCTGGAGGCTAAAAAAGACCAGCATGCTCATAGGAGCGCGGACACATTCTCTCTGTTTCCCTCCCTCCCCCCGCCTTTCTGTCTCTCTCTGTCTCTGTCTCTCTCTCCATTTCTTTCCTAAGAGACAGATAAACTCATTAACTATAGAAAATGATAATCCATCTGGCTGAGCCCTGCTCCACAGCCCTACTCAAGGAAAACATAGACAGTAAGCACATAAACGTTGGTTACCGACAGAGACACGTGTCATGGTGCCCCGAGCTGGGACTGCTGCTGGTTCCGTATGCCGTCTTGCAGTGTCACGGAGTTAGCAGGATAAACTGATCCATTGCATTAACAAGTGTTGCAAGTAGTACTTTGGTGCCCAAGAGGAATTTGGAAAGGTTCTTGCTATGCTCGCCAGACCTCTTTGCCTAGTGAAATAATACATTGTCTTTTTTCTCATCTGATTTCATTCCTGCAAAATGCCCAGAACAGTTTCATAAAGATGTCCCTTGTGGATGAGCAAAAAAAAAAGAGGCCAGTTTGAGGAAATGACTGAGTTCTTAGATGCTGGGGAGGAGTTGCTTGTCTGATAGGGACATCACTTTTTTTTTTTTTTTTTTTTTGCGGTACGCGGGCCTCTCACTGTTGTGGCCTCTCCCGTTGCGGAGCACAGGCTCTGGACGCGCAGGCTCAGCGGCCATGGCTCACAGGCCCAGCCGCTCCGCGGCATGTGGGATCTTCCCGGACCGGGGCACGACCCCGTGTCCCCTGCATCGGCAGGCGGACACTCAACCACTGCGCCACCAGAGAAACCTGGGACATCACTTTTTAATGGCACAGCTCACTGAAGACATAAAGGCTGGCTGAATAGCTCACTGCAGCTGCCTTGACATCTCCTGTGCATCTTTTCTTAATGACAAAGACCAAATTCATGTCCCTAATTACAGAATGGATTATTTTGTATCACCTGTGTTTATATTCCCTGGTCTTTTGAGGTAGGTGTAGTACTTTTTCAACTGAAAACTAAAATTTACTCAGGAGTGAATTAGGCAAAAAATTCATTATTCCATAGTGGAAAACAATGGGGCCAGATGGTTATGATGGAACAGAGAGCCACCCAGAGTCTTGGATTCAAATTCAGCCCTCTTGCTAAGTTTCAAATTTTGGTTGATTCATAAAGATGCTCAAATGTCTTTCTTCAAGTTAATCATGTCAATGCAAATGATTCAAGCAGCGGGGCCAGAGAATCACGGAGCACACTCACCTCCCACTGTGGCTTGTCTGTGGCAATTCCTGCTTCAAAAATTTAGCTGCTGCTCTGTCTTTACTTATGTGCTTGTGCCTCTCTCTCCCTCTTTTTGAAGACTTCACATTTATTGGGTGCTGGCCTGGTTTGAAGCTAGGTGTGAGAGGTACAGTCGCCCTTGAGCCCCAGGCCCTGCCCTCTAAGAGTTCTGTGACCCTGACTCTGGCGAGGCTCCCTTGCTTGGAGCCGAGACATGAGTAGTTGGATGAGGGTGGACTCTGTCTTATGTTGCCTCACTCACCACCAGGGTTGAGCTGATCTGGCTGGTAGAGTAGTGCACCCTTTCTTCCTCACTGCAAATCAATATTATCTATATCACCTTCATTCTGTACTCAGAACACTCTGGACTTTTTTATCAGTTCCTGGAATATGTAGTGTTGTTTTGTTCCCAAAGACCTTCTCACCTGCTGTTCCTTCTGCCCAGAATATTCATCATCAGTCTAATTTTGAATCATCTATCATCTACCAACTAAAATGTTTCCTCTTCTCAGAAATTTTTCCTGACCCTCCAGTTTAGATTAGATCCCCTGCTGTAGACCCCTATAGAAGCCTACCTGGTACTCACTAGACCTGTCAATACTTCTCAGTGTCTGGCCCATCCACAGCAATGAGGACAGGAGCCACTGTCTGCCTTATTTCCCACTTTATCTGTATAATGCCTGGCATATAATGGGTGCTCAGTAAATGGTGAACAAATGAATGAACTAACGGACAAATAGATAAGTGGGTTCTCCTGGTGTGTCTCCCCCAGGGTATATGCCACATCAATGATGGGGATTTTACTTTAAGAATATATGAGGAGCTTTGCTTTCCAGCTGGAAAGTTCAAACCCCTGAGCAGGGAAATCCATTAGCCAATTGAGAGTCCTTGTGCCAGCAACATTCTGAGAGAGGCTGAGAGAAGCCAGCTAATAGTGTCGAGTGGAATTGGAAAATGGTGGAAACAGGTACAATGGAAAGCTTATGAAACCCTCTTCACATTAGACCTCACTTGTCTGGCACCGGTATTTAGTTTGAAGGAAATTTCCAAAACACAGACCACACAATTCCACTCAAATATAAATAAAAATAATATTCTATAGCCGATAAAAGATTTGGGGTTTCGATAAAAGATTTGGGGTCATTCCCTGTTACCCTAGTCACTTATTCTCTGTCCATTGAATTAAATAACTGAATGTTGACTACAGATCTTCCATTGGTCTAAGATTTTGTGTTCATTGGAATCCTTGCTTGCCCATAGGTTGCAGAGTTGCAAACTACTAGTCATACCAGGTCTATGCTAAATTGCACTGGGTTCTAGTGCCATTCCAGCCCTGCGTTTGGTTGAGGAGGCCCTCATCCCCTCTGTGCAACAACTTTCCATTTATAGGTGAGTGGTGATGGGGGCATTTGCCTCATTAGGGAGCTGCCTACAAAAATATCTCTAAAAGGAGTTATATCCTTCAGTTCCCAAAGGGTGGTACATTATCATGCTACATGACCTAGGGCAAGTCAGTGGACTTAGAGTAACTTTTCTAGGCTGTTACAGCATCTTTAAATTGAAGGAGTCGAAGTAGGTGATCTCTGATTCCTTCTAGCTCTAAACAGTCTATGATTCATTTTAATAATTGTAAGCAAAGCACCTCCCACCCCTTTACTCTCTCAGGCATGTACCAAGAATATCACCTGGCCTCCTAATCCTGTGAAAGATTGGTAGAAGGGGAGGAATGCAGATGACAGGGCTCCCAGTATTAAGTTCTCAGATACTGACAACTAGAAAGTAGTTGTTGGTATTCACTGTGGTGGAGTCTCGTCAGGTGGTTTTAAGCCCTTCCTGGCATCTTGCATTTACCTCACAGGACCAAGCGATCAAGTGGACATTTCAGCGGCAAGGCTGAGGGTGTGGCCAGCACATTGCTCACCTTGACTGTACCATGCTTGGTGGTCAGCTACCACGCTTGTGAACCTCAACTCACCATGTTTTTTTAAAATCCTGGGAGGTACTTGTGCCCAAAAACACTTTTCCATCTCACTGATGAAAATTCACTTGGTTACATTGTTTTGAATTTTACCCATTTGAAATTCTTTCAAATTAATGAAAATTTCTCCTTCAAAATGCAAATGCCTCTCTGAAATTATCAATCATTAACAACTATAATTTAATCTAATAAGATTGCTTTCTTTTAACACCTTGATGAGATCAGACTTTTCTAAAGGAAGCTGGCAAGTTTTGATTGGGTGAAGAGGGATCCTTTTTGGGGGAGTGGGGTGCACTGGGGAAGGCAGTATGTGTGAGGCACCACTGAGAAGACCACTGATGAGTCCTCCAGCCTGGGTAAAAATGAAAAGTTTCTAGGAAGTAGGAGAGATGAAAAGAGTGAAGACAAATGTGCTTACTGCAAAACTTTAATGTCAGTTCTAGACCTGGTCCAGCACCAGGACTGGGCTTGATGAATTGCTTATGGAAGAGGTTGCTCCGCACAGGAACTTATGAGTCTAAAATGATGGTAGCTGGCTGTAAACAAAGGCCACATAGGCTTTTAGAGAGAGTTCTTTTCCCTAGCAACATAAAGAGCCCCTTATAGCAAGAATAGCTGTAATTTGCAGAAGTGTAAAAAATCTACTTCCAACTGTAAAAATACTGAAAAATCTAGGGCATAGCAAGGTTCTGCCCCGTTCTGCCCTGTGATATGATGTGTGATCTTGAAAAATAATGAGAATGGAATAAGGCATTGTAAAGATATTGCTCTAATGAACACAGTTCTGTTCGCCAGCCTTTCTTCCTGCTAGCAAATTATATCATTCCATCAACTTGGTAGAACATCAGTAATGTCTTTGGAGAAGAGCTTGTAAGAGCTGAGATGCTCTGTGGCAGGATTTGTGACGACAATGTAATTTGGCATTTCTCAATTCTCTTTGATTTTGCACAGAGAAAATGGAAGACTGTGATAAATATTTTCCACAAATGGCATCTTAAATGGAAACACAGCTAGTAGCAACAGTATTCTGCTGTTTATTTAGATGCTGGATTCCCGGTTCTCTAGGTGAAACAACCATGTTGGCAGATGCATTGGTTTCACATTTTTTCAACACTTTTTTTTTTTCAGTTAAGTGATGAATTTGGTTTCACCAGCAGGCTTCTGCTGGCGAGAGGTGATGTCAGGCTGCTGGCATGTTTGTACTCAGTGGAATCAGAGTTGTGTATTAGGGGCTATTGAAATTGATTGGAGATGTTTTAGTTGCACTATGAGAAGTTAACAAAGTGCAGAGCTAATCTAAGGCAAAACTTAGATTGGGGAGGTTTGGCGAGGCAGTGAGGTAGACTGGAAGGAGAACAGATCCAGGAAGCAAAGTGCTGGGTTCTGAACTCAGCTTCTCCATTTACTGGATAGCTTAGTGGTCAGTCAGTGATGTGGGCACAGGTGTTGCTCAAAGGTCTTGAACCTATAAGGCTTCCTTCCACCTGCTGCTGTGTGTGGGAAGGTGTATGCATTCAAAGCTGTAGCCAGTTCTCAAGTCTCCCTTGGCTTTTACTTTTCGCCAGGCTTTCTCGTGTCTCCCTTATGTACATCAACTTTCCCAGGTACCCAAGTGATCTGGAGAGCTTGTCTCAGTCCTTCTGTGGCTCATTCAGGTCGGGGTGCTGGATGCAAACAGTCCCAGGCAAGCAGGCTATAGACCTCTGCTTTTCTTACTCAAAGCTCTAGCAGTTTCTTGGAGAATAAAAGCTTCTCAATTTGCTGTTTAACTTTGCTCAATTTCTCATGCAGCTTTATACTTGTTTTTGCAGAGGAGACTCTCCGATCACATCATCATTACCAAAGTTTACTCGCATAGGTTATTTTAGAATAAATTTAGCTGAAACAAACAAAGTCAGTAGATCAGTGCCTGGTATGTAGCAAGGACTCTAACAGTATTTGGTATAATTATCATTATTCTTCTTATTGACAGAGACAACTATATAGTTACATATCTAATACATCTTCATAGTTAACCATTGTATTTTTTTATAAACTAAATGTATTTTCATATATACACAGGGTCTTTTTAAATTTTATTTATTTTTATACAGCAGGTTCTTATTAGTTATCTGTTTTATACATATTAGTGTATATATGTCAATCCCAATCTCCCAATTCATCCCACCACCACCACCCCTCCCCACTTTCCCCCTTTCGTGTCCATCCAATGGTTCTCTACATCTGTGTCTCTATTTCTGCCTTGCAAACCGGTTCATCTGCAGCATTTATCTAGATTCCACATATATGCGTTAATATACGATATTTGTTTATCTCTTTCTAGCTTACTTCAATCTTTATGACAGTCTCTAGGTCCATCCACGTCTCTACAAATGACCCAATTTCGTTCCTTTTTATGGCTGAGTAATAATCCATTGTATATATGTACCACATTTTCTTTATCCATTCGTCTGTCGATGGGCATTAAGGTTGCTTCCATGACCTGGCTATTGGAAACAGTGCTGCAATGAACACTGGGGTGCATGTGTCTTTTTGAATTATGGTTTTCTCTGGGTGTATGCCCAGTAGTGGGATTGCTGGATCATATGGTAATTCTATTTTTAGTTTTTTAAGGAACCTCCATACTGTTCTCCATAATGGCTGTATCAATTTACATTCCCACCAATAGTGCAAGAGGGTTCCCTTTTCTCCACACCCTCTCCAGCGTTTGTTGTTTGTAGATTTTCTGATGATGCCCATTCTAACTGGTGTGAGGTGATACCTCATTGTAGTTTTGATTTGCATTCCTCTAATAATTAGTGATGTTGAGCAGCTTTTCGTGTGCTTCATGGCCATCTGTATATCTTCTTTGGAGAAAAGTCTATTTAGGTCTTCTGCCCATTTTTTGATTGTGTTGTTTGTTTTGTTAATATTGAGCTGCGTGAGCTGTTTATATATTTTGGAGATTAATCCTTTGTCCGTTGATTTGTTTGCAAATATTTTCTCCCATTCTGAGGTGTGTCTTTTCATCTTGTTTATAGCTTCCTTTGCTGTGCAAAAGCTTTTATGTTTCATTAGGTCCCATTTATTTATTTTTGTTTTTATTTCCATTAGGAGGTGGGTCAAAAAAGATCTTGCTGTGGTTTATGTCAAAGAGTGTTCTTCCTCTGTTACCCTCTAAGAGTTTTATAGTGTCCAGTCTTACATTTAGGTCTTTAATCCATTTTGAGTTTATTTTTGTGTATGGTGTTAGGGAGTGATCTAATTTCATTCTTTTATATGTAGCTGTCCAGTTTTCCCAGCACCACTTATTGAAGAGACAGTCTTTTGTGCATTGTATTTCCTTGCCTCCTTTGTCATAGATTAGATGACCATAGGTGCATGGATTTCGCTCTGGGCTTTCTATCCTGTTCCATTGATCTATATTTCTGTTTATGTGCCAGTACCATATTGTCTTGATTACTGTAGTAAGTCAGGGAGTCTGGGAGTCTGATTCCTCCAGCTCCGTTTTTTTCCCTCAGGATTGCTTTGGCTATGTGGGGTCTTTTGTGTCTTCATACAAATTTTAAGATTTTTTTGTTCTAGTTCTGTAAAAACTGCCACTGGGAAATCTGAAATATGTGACAACATGTATGAACTCTGAGAACATTATTCTAAGTGGAGTAAGCAGAAAAACAGATACTGCACAGTTCTACTCATATGAATATCTAAAATACTCAAATTCATAGAATCAAAAAGTGGAATAGTGGTTGCTAGGGACTGGTGGGGTGGGGGAAACAGGGAGTTATTAATCAATGGGCAAAAAGTTTCAGTCAAGCAAGAGAAATAAGCTCTAGAGATGTGACTATACAACACTGTACTTAAAGTCAACAAAAATGGACACTTCAAAATTTGTCAAGAGGGTAGATCTCATGTCAAATGTTGTAACCACACACACACACACACACACAGAGTAAAATAGAGGATATGTATACTCTGCAACCCAGAAATCCCACTTCTAAATATATTCCCTAGTGAATCCTCCACGTGTATGAAGAGTCATGTGCAAGAATGTTCACTGCAGCATGATTTGTAGTAGGAAAAACCTACAAACAACCTGAATGATCACGAGGGAGAGAATGTCTGTGGAATGCTATATGGCAATTCAAATGAATAAACTAGAGCATTTGTATTTAAAAAAAAAAAACTGCCACTGGTAATTTGATAGGGATTGCATTGAATCTGTAGATTGCTTTGGGTAGTATAGTCAATTTGCACAATATTGATTCTTCCAATTCAAGAACATGGTATATCTCTCCATCTGTTTGTGTCCTCTTTGATTTCTTTCATCAGAGTCTTGTAATTTTCTGAGTACAGGTCCTCCTTAGGCAGGTTTATTCGTAGGTATTTTATTCTTTTTGTTGCAGTGGTGAATGTGATTGTTTCCTTAATTTCTCTTTCTGATCTTTTGTTGCTAGTGTATCGGAATGCAAGAGATTTCTGTGCACTAATTTTGTATCCTGCAACTTTACCCAATTCACTGATTAGCTCTGGTAGTTTTCTGGTGGCATCTTTAGGATTCTCTATGTATAGTATCATGTCATCTGCAAACAGTGACAGTTTTACTTCTTCTTTTCCAATTTGTATTCCTTTTATTTCTTTTTCTTCTCTGATTGCTGTGGCTAGGACTTCCAAAACTATGTTGAATAATAGTGGTGAGAGTGGACATCCTTGTCTTCTTCCTGATCTTAGAGGAAATGCCTTCAGTTTTTCATGGTTGAGAATGATGCTGGCTGTGGGTTTGTCATATATGGCCTTTATTATGTTGAGGTAGGTTCCCTCTATGTCCACCTCCTGGAGAGTTTTCATCATAAATGGGTGTTGAATTTTGTCAAAAGCTCTTTCTTCATCTGTTGAGATGATCGTATGTTTTTTCTCCTTCAATTTGTTAATATGATGTATCACATTGATTTATTGGCATATGTTGAAGAATCCTTGCATCCCTGGGATAAATCCCACTTGATCATGTGTATGATCCTTTTAATGTGTTGTTGGATTCTGTTTGCTAGTATTTTGTTGAGGATTTTTGCATCTATATTCATCAGCAATATTGATCTGTAATTTTTTTTTCTTGTAGTATCTTTGTCTGGTTTTGGTATCAGGGTGATGGTGGCCTCATAGAATGAGTTTGGGAGTGTTCCTTCCTCTGGAATTTTTTGGAAGAGTTTGAGAAGGATGGGTGTTAGCTCTTCTCTAAATGTTTGATAGAACTCACCTGTGAAGCCTTCTGGTCCTGGACTTTTGTTTGTTGGAAGACTTTTATCACAGTTTCAATTTCATTACTTTTGATTGGTCTGTTCATATTTTCTGTTTCTTCCTGGTTCAGTCTTGGAAGGTTATACCTTTCTAAGAATTTGTCCATTTCTTCCAGGGTGTCCATTTTATTGGCATAGAGTTGCTTGTAGTAGTCTCTTAGGATGCTTTGTATTTCTGCGGTGTCTGTTGTAGCTTCTCCTTTTTCATTTCTAATTTTATTGATTTGAGTCCTCTCCCTCTTTTTCTGGATGAGTCTGGCTAAAGGTTTCTCAATTTTGTTTATTTCTCAAAGAACCAGGTTTTAGTTTCATTGACCTTTGCTATTCTTTTCTTAGTTTCTATTTCATTTATTTCTGCTCTGATCTTTATGATTTCTTTCCTTTTACTAACTTTCGGTTTTGTTTGTTCTTCTTTCTGTAGCTCCTTTAGATGTAAGGTTAGATTGCTTATTTGAGATTTTTCTTGTTTCTTGAGGTAGGATTGTATTGCTATAAACTTCCCTCTTAGGACTGCTTTTGCTGTATCCCATAGGTTTTGGATCGTCATGTTTTCATTGTCATTTGTCCCTAGGTATTTTTTGATTTCCTCTTTGATTTCTTCAGTGATCTCTTGGTTATTTACTAACGTATTGTTTAGCCTCGATGTGTTTGTGTTTTTTACGTTTTTTTCCCAGTGATTGATTTCTAATCTCATAGTGTTGTGGTCAGAAAAGATGCTTGATATGATTTCAGTTTTCTTAAAGTTACCGAGGCTTGATTTGTGACCCAAGATATGATCTATCCTGGAGAATGGTCCACGTGTACTTGAGAAGAAACTGTAATCTGCTGTTTTCGGATGGAATGTCCTATAAATATTAATTAAATCTATCTGGTCTATTGTGTCATTTAAAGCTTGTGTTTCCTTATTAATGTTCTGTCTGGATGATCTGTCCATTGGTGTAAATGAGGTGTTAAAGTCCCCCACTATTATTGTGTTACTGTCGATTTCCTCTTTTATAGCTGTTAGCATTTGCCTTATGTATTGGTGCTCCTATGTTGGGTGCATATATATTTATAATTGTTATATCTTCTTCTTGGATTGATCCCTTGATCATTATGTAGTGCCTTCCTTGTATCTTGTAACATTCTTTATTTTGAAGTCTATTTTATCTGATATGCATATTGCTACTCCAGCTTTGTTTTGATTTCCATGTGCATGGAATATCTTTTTCCATCCCCTCACTTTCAGTCTGTATGTGTCCCTAGGTCTGAAGTGGGTCTCTTGTAGACAGCATATATATGTGTCTTGTTTTTGTATCCATTCAGCGAGCCTGTGTCTTTTGGTTGGAGCATTTAATCCATTCACATTAAAGGTAATTATCGATATGTATGTTCCTATTACCATTTTCTTAATTGTTATGGGTTTGTTTTTGTAGGTCCTTTTCTTCTCTTGTGTTTCCCACTTAGAGACGTTCCTGTAGCTTTTGTCTTAGAGCTGGTGTGGTGGTGCTGAATTCTCTTAGCTTTGCTTGTCTGTAAAGCTTTTGATTTCTCCGTTGAATCTGAATGAGATCCTTGGCCAGTAGAGTAATCTTGGTTGTAGGTTCTTCCCTTTCATCACTAAATATATCGCGCCACTCCCTTCTGGCTTATAGAGTGTCAGCTGAGAAGTCAGATATTAACCTTACAGGAGTTCCATTGTATGTTATTTGTCATTTTTCCCTTGTTGCTTTTAATAATTTTTCTTTGTCTTTCATTTTTGTCAATTTGATTAGTATGTGTCTCGGTGTGTTTCTCCTTGGGTTTATCCTGCCTGGGATTCTCTGTGCTTCCTGGGCTTGGGTGGCTATTTCCTTTCCCATGTTAGGGAAGTTTTCAACTATACTCTCTTCAAATATTTTCTCGGGTCCTTTCTCTCTCTCTTCTCCTTCTGGGACCCCTCTAATACGAATGTTGGAGCATTTAATCTTGTCCCAGAGGTCTCTTAGACTGTCTTCTTTTCTTTTCATTCTTTTTTCTTTATTCTGATCTGCGTCCTTGAATTCCACCATTCTGTCTTCCAGGTCACTTATCTGTTCTTCTGCCTCAGTTATTCTCCTACTGATTCTTTCTAGAGTATTTTTCATTTCAGTTATTTTATTGTTCATCTCTTTTTGTTTGGTCTTTAATTCTTCTAGGTGTTTGTTCTTTAATTCTTCTAGGTGTTTGTTCTTTAATTCTTCTAGGTCTTTGTTAAACATTTCTTGCATCTTCTTGATCTTTGCCTCCATTCTTTTTCCAAGATCCTGGATCATCTTCACTCTCATTATTCTGAATTCTTTTTCTGGAAGGTTGCCTATCTCCACTTCATTTAATTGTTTTTTGGGAGTTTTATCTTGTTTATTCATCTTGTACATAGTCCTCTGCCTTTTCATTTTGTCTATCCTTCTATTAATGTGGTTTCCATTCCACAGGCTGCTGAATTTTAGTTCTTTTTGCTTCTGCTGTCTGTTTTTTTGTATGAGATCCTCTCTCCAGCCTCCTACTTCTAGAAACTCCTATTTAGACCAACTGTCTGCAACCTTTTTCTGTAAAGGGGTAGGTAGTAAATATTTAGGCTTTGCAAGTTGTACAGTCACCTACTCAATTCTGCTCTGTAGACCGAAAGCAGCCATAGACAATATGTAAATGAACAGGTGTTGCTGTATGCCAATAAAACTATTTATGAAAACATGCTGCAGGTGGGATTTGGCCTTCGGGCCATAGTTTGCCAACCCTTGCCACAGACTCACTGTCTCACAATTCTACATCTAAGCAGTGCCATATTCTCTGCCCCAAGAGACTATATTTTCCTTTGGAAATCACTGCAAAAGAGAACATCTCTGCTTCTCAGCACACATTCCAGCTCCTCCCAACACCTGTGCTCTGGGAGCCTAAGACTTCTTCAAGAGCTAGGGGCTCTTGAGTGCTTGGCATCTGTCTCAGCTAATTTCAATAAAAGTACCTGTCATGGGCTTCCCTGGTGGTGCAGTGGTTGAGAGTCTGCCTGCCGATGCAGGGGACACAGGTTCGTGCCCCGGTCCGGGAAGATCCCACATGCTGCGGAGTGGCTGGGCCCGTGAACCATGGCCACTGAGCCTGCACGTCCGGAGCCTGTGCTCCGCAACGGGAGAGGCCGCAACAGTGAGAGGCCCCCGCACCCCAAAAAAAAAAAAAAAAAAAAGTACCTGTCACTTCTGGAATACATGTCAACAGCAACACTCTCAGTTTTGTTAGAGACACACTGTTTTATAGATACAGACATACAACTTGGTTAAGCTTATTGATGGCAAACTATATTTCATCTTCTATTTAAAACTAGATTGTGCAACTTTTTACTAGTTGTTAACTTTTTGTAAATCTAATTTTTTCCTTCCAAACAAAGGAAAAGTATGTACATTTTAAAAACCACAGTGTCGGGCTTCCCTGGTGGCTCAGTGGTTAAGAATCCGCCTGCCAATGCAGGGGACGCAGGTTCAAGCCCCAGTCCGGGAGGATCCCACATGCCACAGAGCGATTAAGCCCGTGCACCACAACTACTGAGCCTGCACTCTAGAACCCATGAGCCACAACTACTGAGCCCGCGTGCAACATCTGTTGAAGCCTGCACGTCTAGAGCCTGTGCTCTGCAATGAGAGAAGCCACCGCAATGAGGAGCCCACACACCGCAACAAAGAGTAGCCCCCACTCACTGCAACTAGAGAAAGCCCGTGCACAGCAACAAAGACCCAACACAGCTAAAGATAAAAATAAGTAAAATTAAAAAATTTTTTAAAAAATTAAAAACCACAGTGTTCCCTTCTTGATTTAATGCTCAATCTTTTAAGATCATTAAGTTCATAGGTTATAACTAATTAAATTGTTCTTTACACAATGGCTTTGTATCTAGAAATTAAAACTGAATGTTAAATCAGTTATTTAAGACTATTTTATTATTAAATATATCCTACCTTCCATAGGTATATAAATTATAGATGAACTACTTAAAGAAATATAAGGCAAATATGCATGTAATCACTGTAGGTTCTTCCTGGATTTAGAAGGACTTTAGAATTCTTGAATCCTGTTTTCTTCCCTACTGACATATATGATGTGCTTATTGTATTTTTTATTTTTACCATATTTTTAACCCTCTAAAATTGTTTTGTTTGTCAGTGTTCGTAGATTAACCCATGTAAGCATTCTCTTTATTCTTCAGTCCTTCTTGCACCTTAGACTTCCCATCTTGGCTCACTTTCCTTCTACCAGAAGTACATAATTAGAAATTCCTTTTGTTGAGATCTGAGGTGACAAATACACAATTTTTCTTTGTCCAAAAATGTCTTTATTTCAACCTCATTCCTTTTTATAAATTAAGGCTTAGTTTTTTAAAAAACAGTTTTATGTTCACAGCAAAATTGAGTGGAATGTACTGAGATTTCCCATATACTCCCTACCCCATACATGCATAGCCTTGCTCATCATCAACATTCCCCATCAGAGTGGGACATTTGTTACAATTGACGAACCTATAGTGACACATCACAGTAACCCAAAGTCCATAGTTTACATTAGGGTTCACTCTTGGTGTTGTACCTTTTATGGGTTTGGACAAATGTATAATGACATGTATCTATCATTATGGTATCATATAGAGTATTTCACTGCCCTGAAAAATACTCTGTGCTCTGCCTCTTCATCCCTCCTTCACCTCTAAACTCCTGGGAACCACTGATCTTTTTATTGTCTCCATAGTTTTGCCTTTTCCAGAATGTCATAGAGTTGGAATGTAGCCCTTTCAGATTGGCTTCTTTCACTTAGTATTATACACTTAAGGTTCCTCCATGTCTTTTCATAGCTTGATAGGTCATTTCTTTTTAGCACTGGATAATATTCCATTGTCTGGATATACCATAGTTTATTTATCCATTCACCTACTGAAGGACATTTTTGTTGCTTTCAAGTTTGGGCAGTTGTGAACAAAGCTGCTATAAATATCCATGTGTAGGTTTTTGTGTGGATGTTAAGTTTTCAACTCCTTTGGGTAAATACCAAGGCACACCATTCCTGGGTACTGTGGTTTAGTCTGTTTAGTATGTTTAGTTTTGCAAGAAACCGCCAAACTCTTCCAAAGTGGCTGTACCCTTTTGCATTCCCACTAGCAATGAATGAGAACTGTTGTTCCACATCCTCGCCGGCATTTAGTGTTGTCAGTGTTCTGGCTATTCTAATAGATGTATACTGATATGTCATTGTTATTTTAGTTTGCATTTCCCTGATGACATATAATATGGGGCATCTTTTCATATCCTTAATTGCCATCTGTGTATCTTCTTTGGTAAGATGTCTGTTCAGGTTTTTGGCCCATTTTTTAAATTGTTTTTTTTCCTATTGTTGCATTTTAAGAGTTCTTTGTATATTTAGGGTAACAACCCTCTATCAGATGTGTCTTTTGCAAATATTTTCTCCCAGTCTGTGGTTTATCTTCCCATTCTCTTGACATTGTCTTACAGAGCAGAAGTTTTTTATTTAATGAAGTTCAGCTTCTCAATTATTTCTTTCATGGATCATGTTTTTGTTGTTGTAACTAAAAAGGCACCACCACACCCAAGATCAATTTTGAATTCTTTTTTGTGAAGGGTGTTAAGATCTGTGTCTAGATTCTTTTTTTGGGGGGGGGGGGCATATGGATGTCCAGTTGTTCTGGAAACATTTGTTTAAAAAAAACACCTGCCTTTGTTCCATTGTATTGCCTTTGCTTCTTGGTCAAAGATCAGTTGACTGTATTTATGTGGGTCTATTCTGTTCCATTGATCCATTTTGTCTTTTCTTTCACAAATACAGTACCACACTGTCTTGATTACTGTAGCTTTACATTAAGTCTTGAAGTTGGGTAGTGTCAGTCCTCCAGTTTTAATCTTCTCCTTCAGTATTGTGCTAGCTATTCTGGGTCTTTTGCCTCTCCATAAAACTTTAGAATCAGTTTGTTGACATCCACAAAATAACTTGCTAGAATTTTGATTGGGATTGCATTGAATCTATAGATCAAGATGGGAAGAACTGACATTTAGACAATATTGACTCTTCCTATCAGTGAACATGGAATATCTTTCCATTTATTCTGATTTTGTTCATCAGAGTTTTGTAGTTTTCCTTATATAGATCTTCTATATATTTTGCTAGATTTATACCTAAGTATTTCATTTTGTGGGTGCTAATGTCTCATTCTTTTTGTTAAAGTTTTGTTGAGATGTAATTAATTCACTTACCATACAATTTACCCATTTAAAGTGTACAATTCATTGGTTTTTTATTATGTTCAAAGATATGTGCAACCATCCACACAGTCAATTCTAGAACATTTTCATCACCTCTAAAAGTAACCTTGAACCTTTACCTCTCCATCTTGATTCTTGAAAGATATTTTTGAGGATATAGAATACTAGACTAGGAATAATTTTTCCTAGGCACATTGAAGGTATCATTCTACTGGCTTCTGGCTTTCACTGTCAGCCTTACTGTGACTCTTTTGAATATAATCTGTCTCCCATGATTGGAAAGAGGGGAAGCTTCCCTATTAGACCATTCACCATTGGGTAGACACTGAGCTTGCTCTTCTGCCCCGCAAGCTCCAAAAAGCAGATGAAGCCAGAGGTTTCAGCACACCAGTATAGCAGTGGTTTCGCAATCCTGCTTACTTCTCAAGGGTACCTCTTCATTTAGATTTTGGCCTGACAGTTCTTTACTATCTTGCCAGCACGTTATTACTTTTACAAATATTTTATCTATCATTTTACATTGTTTTCAGTGAGATAATCAATATGGCTATTAAGCTTGCCATATTACCAGAAACAGCATTAAAACAGTTTTCATAAATCTGAACAGGCCCAAATGAATAAATAATTTATGAAAATAAATTTTAAAATTTCTACTCAAGGGCTTCTTTTTGGGAAATGATCTCAGAGTGATATGATCATCTGTGTATTCAGGTATTTAGGGGATTTAGAGTACCTATCCAGAACTTCAGAGGTGTCTTTTATTGCCCATATAAGTGGACAAATAGACCTCGTACAGGACAAGTGGAACTTTTCTTTCTTTTTTTTAAGGTAGAAACTTTTTAAAACTTTATTATTTATTTTTATTTATTTTGTCTGTGCCAGGTCTTAGTTGCAGCATGCAGGATCTTTTAGTGGCGGCAGGCGGGCTTCTTAGTTGCAGCACGCGGACTCTTAGTTGCAGCATGCATGTGGGATCTAGTTCCCCGACCAGGGATCAAACCCAGGCCCCCTGCATTGGGAGCGTGGAGTGTTACCCACTGGACCACCAGGGAAATCCCCAAGTGGAACTTTTCTAATGAAAATCTCACTGCCATTTTTTTCCCAAGGACTTAATAACTAAATTATAGTTACAGTATAATTCAGTCATACTGGCTGGCCTTTTTGAAATATTTCAAAATAGTATTAAATATTCCATACTCTAAAAAAAAAAGTGCTGTAAGATATGAGACAGGCAAAAGCCAGACAAAGGACAGTACTCTCACCATTATGAGTATTAAAAAGGACTATTTGCATACAGCGGAGTACCATCCTGCCTGCCTGGAAGATTCTGACCAGTTCTTTCCACTGTGCTCCATACAAGGCCAACCGCATGGACTGGCCTATGATGTCTCCCTGCTGTTAGCCAAACTGCCAGTGGGCCAGGCAGCACATGAGCAGGTCTGGAAAGAGCATGAGGAAATTTGAGCACAAATCCACATTAAATGAAACTAAGCACACCTAAGTTGAAAGTTATAAGTATGGGCAATGTCTTCTCTGTTCATTTTTCTAAAAAGAAAGCTAAAACTCAAACTTTTAGGTTCAAAATTGGACACAACCCTATCTGCATCGTAAGTCTTTCCTTAAGGAGGCAGCTCCTGGCTACTTAGCCAGTATCTTCTCAGTTTCTCCAGACCCCACCAGGCTTCTCTTTGTGTTGCTACATATTCAAGTTGCATTTAAAAAGGAACAGGCAAACACACAGGTGATCCAGGTGGGTCTTTTGGCTGTTGGAATATAACTATTTTGGTGCTATTAGGCTATCTTTTTACACTTTGCAACAAAATTGAGTGATTTTTTTTTCCCATTGTTTATCTCAATATGGATGTAAAAGTGCGTCGCAACTAATTACCTTACATCCACTATCCCTGGAAACTTAATAATACTAGTTTGTGTTTATATGTGATTGACAGTCCCAAATGTTCTCCCTCTGTTTTCTTACCATCAGGTTAATTGTGATGTGAAGTGGTCACTCTGCTAACTGCTTGGAAGAACCAGGTCTTAAATCCAAATCTTCTCAAACTCCCTCATTCTAATTTATCTACCATAAAACCTCTGCTCCAGAGGCTGAATTACTTGAGCATTTAAAATAAACAAAAAGCTCTCTTGTACTTATTATCTGATTTAGAGATTCTTTCGAACAATGGATCATATACAAATAATTATAAATTGTCAAACTTCTGAGCGTAAGAAAGCTCTGCCTTGTGAGTGAAGGACCTATTTGGTGGAAATTAAGAGAGGCAGAAATGCATTCTTTGTGTAAGGAAATTATCCTGCTTACTCATTTTATGGCATAAAATAAACCCAAGAAAAATCTCATTGCATTGAGACAAAGTCTCAGTGTAACACTGTAAAATCCCATTGTGATGTGTGGTGGGGTTATAAGAAGCACTATGAATTTATTTTCCTATACTCAGGTGGCAGGAGGTGGGGGGGTGGGTGGCAGAGCCATCTTTCTCAATGCTGTGGGGCTGACAGCACATGTCACAGATGGAGCAAGAGGTGAGGGTTCAATCTAGGCTGGAAGCCAGGACCTTTTTCTTTTGGAAACAAGTGAGAATTCATGGCCCTGATCCTCCTGTCACCAACAGAACCAAGCTGTAGAGGTAATGGAGAAGTAAGGCTTCATCACCCCACTTGGAGAGCAGCACCTCTCCAGACTGTGTGAATTAATTAAGAAATGGTAAGAAATAGTTCTCCTTGTTCTGAAGTTCCCAGTATAGTCTGTCCTTTTTTCTTTGGTTTTGTTTCCCAATGTTAGGATCTTTGTTTTTTTAACTAACAACAACAAAAATGTATCATATTACAAATAAAGCTACCCTACCACAAAGGCATAAATAACTTCCATACAGCAGCTGGTTTAACTCAAAAAGACCCTAAGGAACATCCTATGACTCTATCTGCCTTTTCATGCTTCCTTGTCTCAGTTACCCATGGTGTTTGACAATGAGTTTCTACACTTGATTTAAGACCTAGAGCAAAGCTTCTTAATGCTGAGTGTGAGCTGCTGTTACATCTGCTGTTCTTCTAGCTATCAAGTAGTGTCGATCTGATGTCTTGACAGTGTGGAAGGCCACTGTATGCCACTCATTGTGTGTATCATTTCATTTCTATATAAGACTTAGAATTAAGTAAAATTCCAAAATCTTCTGAAACTTGGGGCAGTTATCTACCAGAGTCCATAACTTCTGAAGGTGAAAAAGTAAAACCCAGTGTTCTGCTTTTTTAATTATGAAAAATTTCAAACATACACAAAAATAGAAAAATATAATGAACCTTCATATATCTATTATCCAGTTTCAATAATTATCAAGATTTTGCAACACTTAGTTTATCTCTCACCTTACTTCCCCCTCTTTTCCCCTTATTTGAATTATTTTATTCTTTTTACAGTTCTTAGCTTTCATTACTTCTGAAAATTCTCAGCCATTACGGCTTTAGATATTGCTTCTGCCATCCTCTCCCATCTCTCATTTGAGATTCCAGTTTACCTATATGAGACCTGTGTTCCCCTTTATTTTCCATTTCCTCATCTCTCTTTGTTTTGCAACTGATATATTCTTTTGACCTGCTTTCCAGTTCTCTAATTCTTTCCTTGGCTGTGATAAGTCTGATGTTAAACTACTGAGATCTTAATTTCAGTTTTCTATTGTTCAGTTCTAGAATTTTCATCGGTTATGTTTTATATAATTTCAATTTTCTGCTAAAGTTCTTTTCTATTATTAAGTTTGCAAACATACTTTTTATAATTGTTTCTTAATTGATTTATTAGAGCCTCAATATCTGCAAACCTGTAGGTTTGTTTCATTGTCTATGTTTTTCTCTTGGTTTTCAGACAGTTCTTATCTTTTTGTATGCCTGGTTATAAGTTTACTGAATGCAGGACATTGTATAGAAAAATTAGAGAGATAATTGAGATTCAGGATTATGTTATCTTCCTTCAGAGAGAATTTACTTTTGCTTTTGGCAGTCAGGGTAGAAACAGATCACCTTACTCCAGTCAGGGTTTGAAATGATTCAGTCTTTGGGAGGGCCAGTCTGTTTATGGCTTACCACTATTCCTGGATTGTAGCCCTTTGGTGGGGCTCACAAATGAAAGTTGGGGATGTTTACTGGAGCTCCTTCTCATCTTTGCTAAGCCCTGAACTCCAAGCTCTGTGTCTCCATATCCTTGAGACTGCCAAAACTTCTGCTCAGCTGTTTAGCCTATCTGCCTCTACTTTCAAATCAGCAAAGGGAAAAGCAGCAAGGTGTAAGGATCACCTACTTGAGCTTCTGCTCTTTCTGCCATTTTGCCACATCCAGACCCCTGTCCCTCTGTGATTCTTTGACACCTTCAAACAGATTTTTTTTTTTTAAAGAAGATGTTGTGGGTAGGAGTTTATTAATTTATTTTTGCTGTGTTGCGTCTTCGTTTCTGTGCGAGGGCTTTCTCTAGTTGTGGCAAGCAGGGGCCACTCTTCATCGCGGTGTGCAGGCCTCTCACTATCGCAGCCTCTCTTGTTGCGGAGCATAGGCTCCAGATGAGCAGGCTCAGTAGTTGTGGCTCACGGGCCTAGTTGCTCCGCGGCATGTGGGATCCTCCCAGACCAGGGCTCGAACCCGTGTCCCCTGCATTAGCAGGCAGATTCTTAACCACTACGCCACCAGGGAAGCCCCAAACAGAATTTTATAAATATTTTGTCTAATGTTTCTTGTTCTTAGCACAGGGTTTGGTCTGAAACAAGGTAACCCACCATTGCTGGAAAGAGAAATTATGCTGAAGAAATTTAAATCAAAACTCAGTCATTACATCATTCTATCCATGCATACTTCAGTTTGTATCTCTGAAAAATGTGGACATTTTCTTACCCACAATGCCATTTCATGTTCAAATTTCCTATATTGAATCAGAAATGTCTTTTTACAGTTGCTTTAAGATGCAAAAGGTCTACAAATTACATTTGACTGTTGTATCTCTTAAGTCTCTTTCAATCTAGAGTGTTCTCCTCCCCTGCCATCTTTTTCTTTTCACGCCATTGACCTGCTGAAGATCCTGGGTGAAGGTCCTGTAGAATTTCCCATATCTCGAATTTAGCTGGTTGCTTTTATTTGTTCCTCTACCACTTGTTTTTCCTATGAAATGGAATTTAACTTTATGGGCTTGATTAAATTTAGTTTCTTTGTTTCTGTTTTTGTTTTTTGGCAAGGATCCTTTATAGGTGGTGTAAAATCCTTCTTATTGCATCATATCAGATAGCATGTAATATCTGGCTGTCCCACTTTATTGATGCTAAGACTGATCAGTGGGTTCAGATGGCAACAACCTGGTTTATCCATTTAAAAATTTTCCATCATTCTTTGATCTGCTGATTTCATCTAGTGATACTTTTTTTGTGGATTCTTCAAGAGTTGCAAAATGCTGATTTTTCTAATTCCATCATTAGAATTAGATTTCACATTAATCAGCTAAAATTCACATTTATCAGCTAAAATTCATACATTATAGCTATTTGGTTACTCTAAAATACAGTTTATAGAGTCAAGTTAAGCTCTTGTTTTAAATTCAGTGATGTATTTTATATCAGTTCTAAAAAATAACCCTAACAATAAATGGTTTTTCCTGTCATATAAATGTCAAAACTCTACCTTTAATGAAACAGTGTGATTGGTAATTGCATCATGTGGAAAAACCTCAGCAAGACCAACAACATGGGTCCTGCCAACATAGGTCCTGCCATGTTTTTCTCTACCCTCTTTTAACTTGAGACATTCCAGTTCCCTGACCCTCAGCCTCCTTGTAGAATATGGCAGCAAGATCCTGGTGTTTATGGGTCTGAATTAAACTAGCATGTGTGCTGCTGCTTTTCTCTGCTTGTTTAAACGCCTTCTTCCTATACACTTATTCACCTCAGAAACACCAAGGGCACTTTTTCCATTCTAGGCCCAGCATCCTGGACCACGTGATTGTTAGCACTGTACCCATGAAAAGAAAATTTATAACACCCAAACAAGTAGAATGCCTTGCTGAATGATTTTGTTATTACATAGTTTGCTTGTGTTTTTTGTGGCGGCATTTCAATTTCTGAATCTTGGGAGTCAGCTCTGACTGCCAGACCCCAGCAAGTCTCCAGGTCCTGTTGAATCAGCTGTAGGCCATTTTTTGCATCATATCCTTCTTTTCTGTTCTCATGACCACATCTTGACTCAGGTCTCTCTGCCTCTAGAGTCTCTTTTCCAATTTATCCTGTCTCCTATTCTGGTGAAACACCCTCAGCCCCTCTGTAGGGCCCAGCTGCCTGCAAGCAAAGTCTGAACCTCCTAGCTGGGCATGGATGCCTCTGCACAGCCTGGCCTCAGGTGCACCTCCTCTCCCGCTCTCCTTCGCTGCCGGTCAGATCATGCATTCACTGGCCCTTTGTCTCCAGCCTCCGGTACCGTTGCCAGAGCTACCCGCCCTCCCCATGCTCCACATGCTGTCCTAGCAGCCCATCGCCTCTTCCAGTCTGAACCAGCTCAAGCTCTGCTGCTCCAGGGAATCTCCCTGATCACTGTGGTCTCCACTGCTTCTGGAGCACCCATTGTCTGTGCCGTGGTCTGGCAGCTCTCATAATCCTCTCTGTATCATAACTCAATTTGCTTCACATCTGCAATCAGACTGTATCCTAAGCAAGGGCAGGGACTCACCGTGGGCTTCTTGCATCCTTTATGCACTGGGCACAGTACCTGGCCTCTCCTAGCTACTACACCTTCCCACTCAGACTCCTGTTTTAGTCCTTGCAGTCGTCAGGCATCCCTGATTCCTCCTCTGGTTCAGGCTCTCAGCCTGGCCTTGATTCCTGACAGTCTGTGATTGAAGACCTCTTGCAGGCCTCCTTTCATCACTGTCACACACGGTAAAGTTGATGAAAGCCCACGCCCTGGGTAGAGAACTTCTCCCAGCAGGAGTGAGCTTCACCGGTTTTCCTTGGGGTGCTATTCCAGCAAGTAATCATGATGCTTATTCCATATGTCAGCTGGGAGGCCTCCAGAAACAACCCAGGCACACACTCAGCACCCCTGCCAGAGCTGTTAGGCTGCTCCGTAAATATTTATGTGGAAGTCCCCCTCCCAGACACTTCCTCATCCTCTCCTGATTAAACTCCACTTCATTTTTTAATATCTTTAAGCAACCGGAGCAAGTACCTTTCATGGAGTAATTATGCACCACTTTCTCTGCCACCACAGAACCAAAGATTTTCTTTCCTTCTGCTAACTGATGTGACAGACATCCACTTAATGGAATGATTATTAGTATGAAATTACATTTTGGCCTTTAAATTTAATTATGCCACATTCACAGCAATAAAATAAAGTTCCAAATGCAGGTGTGTTTTTCAAGGAAAGTGTCCAAGGCAATTAAGTACAGGGCAGTGGCGTCCTATATTTAAGCCTTTTGTCTGGGGAATCTTAAAATCTTTTCCACACAAGTAGATCATGATGTTCATTTTGTAAGGGGGAGAGGTGAAGTGACTGATCTCTTGGCATGCTCAGAAGACGACAGAAAATCCAGGACCCAGGTGTCCCCTTTGTTTCCCCCCTCCCCTCCCTTTTCAGTTCTTTAAGAGAAGCATGGCCGACCTTCTATTAATTTAAATACCTCTCTCTGAGGTACTGCTTTCTGCTTCTTTAAGAGCCTGAATGAAAAAAGCTTCTATATCACATTTCATGTGGGGAAGAGCTGAGGTTCAGGGAGAGGGAATGGTTTGAAGATAGTATACTAATCAAAGAACATACATGTCTCTCCTGATAAAGCTACCTCATCTCTATTACACAGCAGAGCCTGAATGTGGGTTCCATGACTAGTTCATAAATGAAAAGCAGAACAGTGCTTGGCACATGGTAAGCCCCGTATAAGCCATGACTCAGGCCTACAGGCAGGCACCTATGTTCTCTGGATGGGAAGCATCTGGAATGCACCCTCGCTCGTGCCATGCAACAGTTTGGATGTGTTTTCGTTCTCCCCACCCAGACAAACCTTCTCAGATCCTGGGGAGCCAGGTTAAGTCCTCTTACCCTCTTCTAAGAAACCTTCCCTGGTCCAACCAATCATAACTCTCCTTTTCATAACTCCTGTATCATTTTCTCAGTTCATTCCACACACTTGAACTGAGCATTGCCATCTACTAATTAACATAGGCTTCATCGGGACACTAAATCATGCTCTATTCTGTGATATTTTTAAACTGTGGTATGAATGTTTGCCTTGTGTCTCATGGGATTATTGGGCCTTGAGGGAAAAGATCATATATATACAGTATAGTATGTCCCCCGGCCTCAGGATCGATCTTGTACATACAGCCGGAGGTCAGGAGACTTATCAGGCTAGAGGATGTGGGGGGCAGAAGGGGCCAAACTGTACACATTTTGTTGAATCTCACGTAATACATTCTTGTTGAATCGAGTTGAAATAACACTGGGTCTGAAACATAGTCCTGGGTTTTCATTCTTCGGTCCACTGCAACACCCTGTTCTATTCTGTTGGGTATGAAAGAGGTCAAGTATGTACAGAGTTCCTACATGCAACACGGTAGCAAGATGGGGTGTCTGAATCCAAAGAGTCCAGTGATATATATATATATATATATATATGGAATCTTAAAAAAAAAAAAAAAAAATGGTTCTGAAGAACCTAAGGGCAGGACAGGAATAAAGACGCAGACATAGAGAATGGACTTGAGGACAGGGGGAGGGGGAAGGGTAAGCTGGGACGAAGTGAGAGAGTGGCATGGACATATAGACACTACCAAATGTAAAATAGATAGCTAGTGGGAAGCAGCTGCATAGCACAGGGAGATCAACTCGGTGCTTTGTGACCATCTAGAGGGGTGGGATAGGGAGGGTGGGAGGGAGACACAAGAGGGAGGGGATATGGGGATATATGTATACGCATAGCTGATTCAATTTGTTATACAGCAGAAACTAACACGTCGTAAATCAATTATACTCCAATAAAGATGTTAAAAACAAAAACAAAAAAACAGAGTCCAGTGATGACAGAATAAATACACGGGGCCTGTAAGAAAGGTGGACTCTGTGATGAATGATGGACTCTGCACTGAGACTCAGGGAGCTTTGCGGTTAAAAGGAGCGTGTGGGCGTTTCTATATGGGGAATCCTGAAAGTAAATGAAAATTCATTTACTTAACAATTATACACGGAGAGGGCAGCTTCTGGTCCAAGGTTATCCTGGGTGTTGGAGTTTCACGGGGGAGGTTGGAGGATAAGATTGGCACCTGGTCCCTACACCCCCTGCCAAATATAAACGCAGAGGTCCAGATTCTCTTCTTTTAGTGTTTATTAGAGAGGTATTCCAGTCCTGTCATTTTTTTCCCCAATGCAAAAGGCATTCTGGGGAACAGAAGACCAATAGTGTGCTTCTTCCCTCGGTATCACGTTCTCCCGGCTGCAGAGCTGATTCTTCTCAGTGGCTCACTGACATTCACACCCAGCATTTGCTCCCACTTTCATAGTCTCCTGACTGTGCTGACTGCACCAGTGAGAGCTACTGACACTGTTTGCCATTTGTTTTCTTCCAGGATTTTTTTCCCAGGAAACCATCCCGTCAGAGGCGTGCAGGTAATGAAAGTTGGCAAATTGCAGTTACATCAAGGCATGTTTCCCCAAGCGATGAAGAATCTGAGGCTGGTGAGTGTGCCAAGATCGCATGTAGTTCTGCCTGGAATACCTTTTCCTGGTTGTTGCTAGGCCTCTTCCTTGTGATTTCTAGCAACTCTACACACGTGTGTGTATGCACATGTGCAAGCACACATATGTACACACACGCGTACCCATAAATGTTAAAAACCAGCTTCAAAAAAAAAAATGATTTGTGATGTTTGCTGATGTCTTTGGTATAAACATGCCCACCGTTGCTGATTTTAAACTCCCAATGTCAAATCAACCAGTTCACGAGAATCAGTAAAATTTAACAATCAATTCCTACTAACTGGTGCAAACTGGCCTCAGACACCACTGCGCCTGTGCCCTTCTCCACCGTGGACAGGCCACCCTTGTCCATGCCTCCCCACCCACAGAACAGAATCCACATTCCCAGCCCCCTGACCACCTGTCTGCAGACCACCTTTGCAGCCTCGTCACCTCCAGCCTCCCCCCGCCCACCTACACACACACACACACCAGCTGGTGTACACTGAGCCGCTCACTGTTGCCCAGGCATGGTCCTTTCCAAGCTGTCTCCTTTGCCTTATATGCCCTCCCCCGACCCCAGCCCCTGGGCCTGGCAGAACTCTACTGACCCTTTAAGGCCCAGGTGGAATGTTGTGTCCTCCCTGCCCCCCTACAACTCCGCACTCTGTCAGCTGAGCACTCATCACAGGGCAGCAGGAATACCTGCTGCCCCGCCCCCCAGGAGGCTGCGAGGTCTGGGACTTAGCAAGTATCCACTGTTGGAAGAAGGGAGGAAGGGAGCGAGGGCGAGAGGTCAATACAGTGCTAGCAACAAGTGCGGAGAAACTCAAGGGGGAGAACTGGGTGTGTGTTGGAATGCAGTGTTAAAGAGTGAATTTCGGGCTTCCCTGGTGGCGCAGTGGTTGAGAGTCCACCTGCTGATGCAGGGGACATGGGTTCGTGCCCTGGTCCGGGAAGATCCCACATGCCGCGGAGCGGCTGGGCCCGTGAGCCATGGCCGCTGAGCCTGCGCCTCCGGAGCCTGTGCTCCGCAACGGGAGAGGCCACAACAGTGAGAGGCCCGCGTACCGCAAAAAAAAAAAAAAAAAAAAAAAAAAGTGTGACGCCTGTCCTCACCCTCTCAATGAGTCTCCTCTGCCACTAGGGCCCAGGGCTCTCTGCTGTCTTGGCCTTTCCACCCTGGAAGAACACCCCCTCACCCAAACCGTGGCTTCCAAAGGCAGAACTCAGGTGCTGGTCTGGTCCAGGCACTGGTGGCGGCTATGGAGAGCTGGTGTGTGGGCTTTCATGGGCAGCACCTGGCACTTTCCCAGGTCCTCTGGGCCACGATGCCCTTGTCCGCAGAAGGGTGGAGAGACCCGGGCCCTGAATCAGGATCTCTCAGGGAGTGTCTAGGGGCTGGCTGATCCACACTTAGATGGGAAAAATAACAGATGCCTAAGGGATTCTTACAAGTGAGATTCCCTAATGCTGGTTTCTGTTGATTGCTAGCCCTGTTGCCTTTTCCTGGTCTCTAACTGAAATCAGCCTGTGGTCAACAGGGAGAACACTAGGATGGCTGAAGGTGGCCAGCGCTTCCTGTTCTCTTTGCCTTGTCTGACGTCGTTACCAGACTGATGGAGAACACTGGAAGGCTCCTGCGGTCTCAGGAGAACTTTCCTTTTCTGGTCTGGCTAATGGTTGTCAACCAGTCAAATCAGTTGGGCAGAAAAGACTCACTGAGGGTCTACCCTGTGAATGTTCTGACGGGAAAACAATGTGGAGGAAATTTCCCACGTATATCGTGGACCCAACCCAGGGTCACCTCCAAGTAGGCATTTTATAAGTGATCAAATTAGTCCTTGATGTTTTATGGGACTAGAAAGTATTAATACTGCTCACATGTACATGACTGATCGGGCCCTCATGACAGCTGACAGCCATCTGAGGCCAGCGGGCCAGGCATTTCCGTGTCCATTTGAAAACTGAAGGAGCTAAGGAGGCTTTGAGTCACACTGAACCAGAGCCAGGTCCGGTCTGTTCGATTTAATCTAACATGTGTTGATTAAATGCTTCTATTAATCTGAATAAGGCCCAGTGTTGTCCTCACAGTTTAGTGGAGGAGACAGACACGTGAACAAGTCATCAGATCCAGACTGGAATCTGAGGCTCAAGACTGGCCCAGCAAATAACTGAGACTCTCTAGTAAGACTCAGTGTAGAAACCCCTTCAGATCCCGCTGAGCTCCTGGTGCCAACTCAGAGGAGGACGTGAAAGAGAAATCTGAGGGGATTTGGATCTTTTCTACTCTTCACGTGAGGCTTTATCATTGCCATTGCACGCAGGACTCTCGATGGAGACATCTCATACCCTCAGCTGCAAAGACAAGCATGAACGAACCCACACTGACGTCTAGATACAGATTTACGGGATATTTGTGGGCCAGGTGGATCACCAGTCCTTCTTGGGACACTCTTGCTGCCCTTTTATACCCTTCGTGCCCTGTTCCATTCTGTCTTCCTCACGTCCTTCTTGTGAGCTTGCCTCATTTCCTCCAGAAGCCTCCCTTGGCGATTGTTTTAGCATCTTCTGCTCCTGGTACCAAAGATAAGCCCACATATGGACCCTGACAGCTGCCAAGTGAAAGACCTCGGAGCAGCATCAGAACGTCTGTCGTGAGGCCTGGCGCTAGTCATGGCCCTACCCAAACTTCCTGCTTGGCTCTGGAAAAGACACGGAGTCTCCTGGGTTCTGATATCGACCAGAAAGCAGATGTTCGCCCCAGCAGTGTCACGTAGTAGGAAGACACTCGGATTCAGAGTTCAGGTTCCAGTCCCGTCATTTACTACGTTTATGACTTGAAGCAAGTCTCAATCCCTCTGAATATAATTTTCTTATTTTAAAAATGAGGAGCATACCTACCCCATAGAGTTATTTTAAAAGTAGATAAGGTAGTACGTAAGGGTGTGTTTGGCTGAGTCCCAAGTGTTTGGAGAGTATAAAGGATTATTATTGTGTAGGAGCCCTTGTTCTGATCACTCCCTCACTATCCAGTCCCTTTAGCACTTGCGTTTGGAGTTTGGGGTTATACAGTGTTTCCCCTGTTGAACAATTATATTATAGAACTGCTCCCCAGCAGTTCACATGGGTGTGTTCCATTTCCTGGAGGTGAGTGGGAATTCCACAAGATACCTTTTGTATCTCCTGGGGCTACCAAACCTAGACACATGCCCTGAACACAGCAAGTTCTATCAAGGACACCTACTTGAATGAATGGATTTTTTAATGAGGAGAGGTCTTTAAAAGCACCACCCTGGCCCTCTTCTTTTAGCTAATATGTATATGTACTACGTATGTGGCTAGTGGACCAGATCTTCTCAGGACATATGCTGACCATTTACTAGCAGGGTAGGTTCTGCTCACCCAATTCCAATGTGTGGCAGGGATTTTCCCGCTTCAACAAGCAATTCTCAGACACAGCTGGGTGTCCTACGGTTCAACTCAGTTCTGACACCATTTACCTGGAGATGGCATCAGATCCCACTGCCCCCCGAGATCGCCTTCCACACTTCAGACGCCAGTCACAAGCCCAGGCTGTCACATAGGCTTCAGACTGACTGGCTATAGCTTAGAGGTGCCGAGGATGCCACCACGGTTTTGATTAATTTGCTAAAGCAGCTCACAGGATTCCAAGAAACATTTTACTTACTTTATCACCAGTGTATTATAAAAGGCTATAAATCAGAAGCAGCCAGATGGAAGAGATGCCCATAGGGCGTCTCTCCGAGTTCACCGCTTTCCACGAATCTCCCTGTGTTCACCAACCTGGAAGCTTTCAAACTCTGTCCTTGTGGGGTTTTATGCAGGCTTCACTACAGAGGCATGGCTGATGAAATCACTGGCCATTGGCGATTGATTCAACCTCCAGTTCCTCTTCCCTGAAAGTTCCAACCGTCTTATCATATGGTTGGTTATCCTAGCAACCAGCCCCCATCCTTAGGTGCTTCTGAAAGTCACCTTATTAAAATAATAAAGACAGCTTGATCATTTTCATCACTTAGGAAATTCCAAGGGTTTTAGGAACTCAATGCCAGAAATAGGGATGAAGACCAAGTATATATTTCTTATTGTATATCCCAGTATCACACAGAGGGACAGGCTGCACACCTCCATCTTTTTGCAAGTTCACAGCACCTGTGAGTCTAGAAGCAGGGCAGTTTCGTTCTGCAGAAAACCTCTCCTCCCGAGCTTTCTCAGGGCTCAGGTAACCCAGAGAGGGGCAAGGGAAGATATATTCTTGCCTTTTTTAAACTGATGTTCTCTTTCGACTGGCACCCCCAGACATTCTTCCTTAGAAACTCTGGAAATAATGGGATGAACGAGTTTGAATAAGGGTTTCAGAGGCTGAGTTTGAAACAAAAATTAGGTACAGATTCAATTAGGCCCGGCCTCCTCCAGGAAAGGAATCCTCTTCGCCCAGTTCTGATTTGGTTTAGGCTCCCATCTCCCCTGGGCTCAGCTGAAATTCTTGTGATTGCCGCCACAGGACAGTCCTGGGCTCCCTTCACCGTACCTCCCTCTTGCTTTCTCCTGTCTCTAATCTATTTTCATTTCTTCCCATTTACTTCTTAGAAGAATTTTGTTAGCCACTAATTTGACTTCTTGGACCTCAGGGGCAACCATTCTCATCTGGCCTGTCTTGTCAGTGAGCCTGCTTCTTTTCTGTGAGCTCTGCATGCTGCCAGCTCCCTCACCCTGGGCTACGCTAGCTGCTTTGGTAGTAGTGCCTTGTTAACTGAAGTCAGGCTGGAAAAAGTCCAACTTCTTCCCCTTCAATAACCATTTTTTATTTAGATGTAAATTTCTTATATTACACTGTAATGTTTTTTCTCTTCTCATTTCATTATGTTGAAGCATTGTACACTTTGAGGATCTTTTTAGCTTTTTCTGGACCTGAACAGGGAGCTCAGGCCCAGTCCCCAGCACAGCTCCTCTCATACCCACATGGTTACTAGCTATTCCAGCTCATGCAGGCAAAGCTCCAAGCACATGCTGGTCTCTCTCTACTCCAGCCTGCACCCTGATTTCAAGCCCCTCTAAATGGATGATTTAGAGCCTGCAAGTCTATTGCTCCCATTTCTTAATCTGCTACAATGATTTTTAACCTCTTTGGTCACGCTCTTTTTTAGGAACTGTGTGAGGACCACTGACTCACCAGAGAAAATGCACATATACACATTTTTAAAAAAAATTGGGGTATAGTTGCTTTACAATGTTGTGTTAGTTTCTGCTGTACAACGAAGTGAATCAGCTATCTGTATACATATATCCCCTCCCTCTTGGACCTCCCTCCCACCCCACCCCCCCATCCCGCCCATCTAGGTCGTCACAGAGCACCGAGCTGAGCTCCCTGTGCTATACAGCAGGTTCCCACCAGCGATCTGTTTTACACATGGCAGTGTACATACATCAATTCCAATCTCCCAATTCATCCCACCTCCCTGCCCCCAACCCCGTATCCACACTGCACAACATTTTTTTTTTTATATTTGGTGGGGAAGGTATTTAGGGACCACCTGAAGCCTCTCCATGGACTTTCTATAGGCCCGTGGCCTCAACGTTAAAAAGCTCTCATCTAAATGCATAACATCACCTTAACATGTGGGCAGATGGGAGGGAGAGGGGGAGGACAAGGGGGCATGCAGAGGTGACGTGCCACAATCATCAGTAGTGCCTTCAAAGCGTCGTTTGGCAGAGCCCCTGCCTCTGATGTTTATGACTGTCCCCTACTGACTTAAAACAGAGAATATCAGTTTCAAGAGTATGTTGCTGAACCAAAGAAAGAGAAGATAACTAAGAGAATAATCATAGAATGAAAGCATAGTGATTAAGTTACATTACAGGAAACAAGCAGAAATTTACCTACCAGAGAGTGTAAGCCCGGCAGTGACAGGGAACCAAGTGAGGAACCTGGACTTGTACTTCCGCCTGGCAGTAGCATGGTGTCATCTGCCGTACTCCTGCTGGAGCAATACTGGAGAGAGCCAGCTGAAACAGAAAGTTTACATGAAAGTCAGAATCTCAGCCTAATACTCAAAATGTCCAGGTTTCAACTGAAAATCCCTCATCATACCAAGAACAAGGAAGATCTCAATCTTCATGGAGAAAAAGACAATCGACAGATTGCAACTCCAAGATAACAGATTTTAGAATTATCTGACAAAGATTTTAAAGCCAATCATACATGTGCTCAAACAAGCAATTACAAACATCCTCAAAACAAATGAAAAAACAGAACACCTCAGCAAAGAACTAGAAGATAGAAAGAAGCAGCAAACAGAAATTTACGAACTGATAAATACAATTACCAAAATATACAGACTGGAACTTAACAACAGAATGGATAGAGGAATGAGTTAATAATGAACTTGGGGCTTCCCTGGTGGCGCAGTGGTTGAGAGTCCGCCTGCCGATGCAGGGGACGTGGGTGCGTGCCCCAGTTCGGGAGGATCCCACGTGCCACAGAGCGGCTAGGCCCGCGAGCCATGGCTGCTGGGCCTGCGCATCCGGAGCCTGTGCTCCACAGCGGGAGAGGCCACAGCAGTGAGAGGCCCACGTACCCCCAAAAAATAAAAGATAAAAAAATAATGAACTTGAAGATAGAACAATATAAGCTATCCAATCTAAAAAACAGAGATAAAATGACTAAAAAAGGTAAAATTGAACAGAGCTTCAGGGACCCACGGTACCTATAACAAAAGATCTAACAGTGGAGTCCCAGAAAGAGAAGAGAAAGAGGGCAGAGTGGGAAAAGTACTTGAAGAAATAATAGTGAAAGCACTCAAACTGAAAAAAAGTAAAATTCTCTCTCTTCATAGATGACATGATCTTATATGTAGGAAACCCTAAAGATACCACAAAAGAAATTGTTCCAACTAAGAAATTCAGCAAAGTGGGAGGATGTAAAATTAACATGCAACAGTCAGTTGTGTTTCTATACACTGATAGGGAATGATCCCAAAAGGGAATGATCCCAAAAGGAAATTGAGAAAACAGTTCCACTTCTAATAGCATCGTACAGAATAAAATAATCAGCAATTAACTTTATCAAGGAGGTAAAAGACTTACACACTGAAGACTATAAAACACTGCTGAAAAAAATTAAAGATGACATAAACAGAATAATATTCCATGTTCATGACTGAAAGATTTAATATCATTTTAAGATGTCAATACAACCTAAAGCAATCTATAGGTTCAATGCAATCTCTGTCAAAATCCCACTGACATTTTTTTTTAGAAATGGAAAAATCCATCCTAAAATCCATATGAAACCTCAAGACCCCAATAGCATAACAATATTGAAAAAGAAAAAAAAAGTTGGAGGACTCACACTTTATGATTTCAAATTTTGCTACAAAACTACGGTAATCAAAACAACATGGTACTGGCATAAAGACAGCCATATAAGCCAATGAAATTGAATAGAGAGCCATAATAAATAAACTCTCAGATATATGTCAAATAATTTTTGACAAGGGTGCCAAGACCACTCAGTGAGGAAAGGACAGTCCATTCAATAAACGGTGTTGAGAAAACTGGATAGCCACATGCAAAAAATAAAGTTGGACCCTTACCTAACACTATATTTTTAAAAACTAATGACCTAATTAAAAATTAAAGACCTAATATAAGAGCTAAAACTATAAAACTCTTAGAAGAAAACAGAAGAAAAGTTTCATGAGACTGGATTTGGCAATGACTTTTTTGGATATGCCACCAAAGGCACAGGCAACAAAGAAAAAATAGACAAATTGAACTTCATCAAAATTTTAAATGTTTGTGCATCAAAGGATGCTACTGACAGAGTAAAAAGGCAACCCACAAAATGGAACAAAATATTTGCAAATCACGTATCTGATAAGTGAATAATTTCCAGAATATAGAGAGAATGCCTAAACTTCAATAACAATACCAAAACAGCCCAATTCAAAAATTGGCAAAGGACCTGAATAGACATTTCTCCAAAGAAGATATGCAAATAGCTAAAAATCACATAAAAGGGTGCTTAACATCACTAATCATTAGGGAAATGCAAACCACAACCACAATGAGATACTACTTCTCACCTGCTAAGGTGGCTATTATTAAGAAAAAAAACAGAAAACAACATGTATTGGTATGGATGTGGAGAAACTGGAACACTTATGTATTACTGGCAGGAATGCAAAATGGGGCAGCCACTGTGGAAAAATACTATAGCAGTTCCTCAAAAATATGAAACATAGAATTACTATTTGATCCACCAATTCCACTTCTGGTATAAACACAAAAGAAAGCAGGGACTTGAACAGATATTTGTACACCAATGTTCATAGCAAGCATTATTAACAATAGCTTAGCTAAAAGGTGGAAACAACCTAAATGCCCATGGACAGATGAATAGATAAACAAAATGTAGAATATACAGACAATATTATTCAGCCTTAAAAATGAAACCACATGGATGAAACTTGAAGACATTATGTGAAATAAGCCAGTCACAAAAGGATAAATATTGTATGATTTCATTTATATCAGGTATGTAGAGTAGTCAAAAACATAGAGACAGAAAGTAAAACAGTGATAACCAGGGGCTGGAGAGAGAAGGGAATGGAGAATTATTGTTTAGTGGGTACACAGTTTCAGTTTGGGATAACACAGAAGTTCTGGAAATGGATAGTGGTAGTGGTTGCACAACAATGTGAATGTAATTAATGCCACTGAACATAAAAAAATCTACCTGGGGATTCAAGAAGGTAACTGATTGTGAAAATGACTATACTGCCCAAGGCAATGTACAGATTCAATGCAATCCCTATTAAATTACCAATGGCGTTTTTTACAGAACTAGAACAAAAAATCTTAAAATTTGTATGGAGACACAAAAGACCCCAAATAGCCAAAGCAGTCTTGAAGGAAAGAAACGGAGCTGGAGGAATCAGACTCCCTGACTTCAGACTATACTATAAAGCTACAGTAATCAAGACAATATGGTACTGGCACAAAAACAGAAACATAGATCAATGGAACAGGATAGAAAGCCCAGAGATAAACTCAGGCACCTATGGTCAACTAATCTATGACAAAGGAGGCAAGGATATATACAATGGAGAAAAGACAGTCTGTTCAATAAGTGGTGCTGGGAAAACCAGACAGCTTCATGTAAAAGAATGAAATTAGAACACTCCCTAACACCATACACAAAAATAAACTCAAAATGGATTAGAAACCTAAATGTAAGACGGGACACTATAAAACTCTCAGAGGAAAACATAGGAAAAACACTCTTTGGCATAAATCACAGCAAGATCTTTTTTGACCCACCTCCTAGAGAAATGGAAATAAAAACAAAAATAAACAAATGGGACCTAATGAAACTTAAAAGCTTTTGCACAGCAAAGGAAACTATAAACAAGATGAAAAGACAACCCTCAGAATGGGAGAAAATATTTGCAAGTGAATCAACGGACAAAGGATTGATCTCCAAAATATATAAACAGCTCATGCAGCTCAATATTAAAAAATCAAACAACCCAATCAAAAAATAGGCAGAAGACCTAAACAGACATTTCTCCAAAGAAGACATACAGATGGCCAAAAGGCACATGAAAAGCTGCTCAACATCACTAATTATTAGACTAATGCAAATCAAAACTACAATGAGGTATCACCTCACACCAGTTAGAATGGGCATCATCAGAAAATCTACAAACAACAAACGCTGGAGAGGGTGTGGAGAAAAGGGAACCCTCTTGCACTGTTGGTGGGAATGTAAATTGATACAGCCACTATGGAGAACAGTATGGAGGTTCCTTAAAAGACTAAAAATAGAATTACCATATGACCCAGCAATCCCACTACTGGGCATACACCCAGAGAAAACCATAATTCAAAAAGGCACATGCACCCCAGTGTTCGTTGCAGCACTATTTACAATAGCCAGGTCATGGAAGCAACCTAAATGCCCATCGACAGATGAATGGAATAAGAAAATGTGGTACATATATACAATGGAATATTACTCAGCCATAAAAAGGAACGAAATTGGGTCATTTGTAGAGACGTGGATGGACCTAGACACTGTCTTTATAAAGAGTGAAGTAAGTGAGAAAGAGAAAAACAAATATCGTGTATTAATGCATATATGTGGAATCTAGGAAAATGGTACAGATGAACCGGTTTGCAAGGCAGAAACAGAGACACAGATGTTGAGAACAAACATATGGACACCAAGAGGGGAAAGCCACGGGTGGTGGGGGGCAGTGGTGGTGGTGGGATGAATTGGGAGATTGGGATTGACATGTATACACTGATGTGTATAAAATTGATGACTAATAAGAACCTGCTGTATAAAAAAAAATTTTTTTTAGAAACCTACAAAAACTTAAAGGAAAAAAAAAAAACTAAGTGAATCCAAATAAGAAAAGTCCAAAGAAATGCACATCAAGATTCATTCTAGACAAACTTCTGAAAACTAAAGACAACAAAAATATCTTAAAAGCAGCAAGAGAGGGGCTTCCCTGGTGGCGCAGTGGTTAAGAATCCACCTGCCAATGCACAGGACACGGGTTCAAGCGCTGGTCCAGGAAGATCCCAAATGCTGCAGAGCAACTAAGCCTGTGCACCACAACTACTGAGCCCGCATGCCACAACTACTGAAGCCCACACGCCTAGAACCCATGCTCCACAACAAGAGAAGCCACCACAATGAGAAGCCTTCACACCGCAAGAGTAGCCCCCACTCACCACAACCAGAGAAAAGCCCGCGCGCAGCAACAAAGACCCAACACAGCAAAAAATTTAAAAAATTTAAAACTTTTTAAAAAAGCAAGAGAAAAATGACATCTTCCTTATAGGAGAAAAACAATTTGAGTTACAGTGGCTTTCTCATTAAAAACCACGAAGGCCAGGGACTTCCCTGGTGGTCCAGTGGTTAAGACTCTGTGCTCCCAATGCAGAGGGCCTGGGTTCGATCCTGGTCAGGGAATTAGATCCTTCATGCCACAACAAAGATCCCGCATGCTGCAACTAAAACCAGATCCTGCGTGCTGCAGTGAAGATCCCGCACGCAGTATTGAAGATCCCACGTGCTGCAACTAAGACCCGGTACAGCCAAATAAATAAATATTAACAAACAAACAAACATGGAGGTCAGATGAAAGTGGCACATTTTTCAAGCACTGAAAGAAAAGAACTGTTGAGCCAAAAACCGATACTCAGCAAAATAGCCTTCAAGAGTTAAGGGAAAATCCAAACATTCTCAGATGAAGGAAAAGTAAGAGAATTTGTCACCAGCGGACCTATTCTAAAAGGATCGCTAAAGGAATTCTCTAAACAGAAAGTAAATAATAAAGGCAGGAATCTTTGAACATCAGGAAGAAAGAACATGGTAAGCAAAAGTAAGGGTAAGTAAAATAGACTTTCATCCTCCTCTTGAGTTTTTTAGATAATCTTTGACAGTTGAAACAAAATTTATAACACTGTTTCCTGTGGTTCTAAATGTATATAGTGGAAATATTTAGGTCAATTATATTTGACAATTATATGTCTATGTCTCTCTCTCTATATATACACATATACAAATACACTCAAAAACATTACAGAATTCTAAAAAAAGTAGTAATCCACCAGAAATGCAAGAAAAAGAAAATAGAAGCAAAAAAGAAAAAAACAGAAAAATTTTTTTTAATGGCAAACTTAAAACCCTAATATATGAATAACCACATTAATTATGCAAGTGATCTATGTAAAAAATATAAATTGTCTAAAATATACTAATTAAGTGACAGAGATTATTAGAATGGATTTTTTTAATGACCCAACTATATGCTGTCTATAGGAAACTCACTTTAAATATAGACACGTTGAAAGTAAAATGATGGAAAAAGATATATCATGAAAACACCATTCATCAAAAGAAAGCTGGAGTGGCTATATTAATATCAGATAAAGTCGATTTTAGAGCAAAGAAAATGTTGCTGAAGACAGAGAAGGACATTATATAATGGGAAAAAAAGGTCAATTTACCATGAATACATAGCAATTCTAAATGTGTATGCACCAAACAACCCAGTTGCAAAATGTGGGAAACAAAAACTGATAGAACTAAAAGAAGAAATAGATAATAGACTTATGGATACGAGTATAGCTGGGGACATCAGCACTCCCTGTCAACTACTGACAGGACAACTAGACAGAAAACCAGCAAGGATATAGAAGGATTCAACAACAGGATCAAATTGACATTTATAAAACTCCACCCAGCAGTAGCAAAATACACTTCTTTTCAAGTACCCACAGAATGTATACCAAGAAGGACCATATTCTGGGCCATAAAACAAGTCTCAATAAATGTAAAAGGATTCCTGTCATACAAAGTAAATTCTCTGACCTCAGTGGAGTTAAATTAGAAATCAATAACACATTCTGAAATGAAACCAAACCTGCACCTCCTAGCTCTGTGTCTGGGATTTGCTTTGTCCACAGAATTTATCTAGTCCAATCTCCTCGTTATTCAAGTGAGGAAACCGGAGCTCAGGGAGGAGACATGATGTCTTCAGGGTCTCTCAGGTGCTCAATAAATATGCATTGGATCGATTGATTAGTTAAACATAACACAACAGCAACTCCTTCTGGAATAGCTACTCCCACTGGAAGGCACAGACCTGAGCTCACCATGTCTGTAACCCCTTCTGGGGTCTCTCCTCTGGAACCCCAGCACCTTACATCTCCCTTTATCACACACTGTCCTGCTAGAACCCTGATTTCTGGCTGTGCCAGAGCTCCTCCCAGGGCAAGGACCAAGTGTTATTCATGACAGCTGCTTAGCCGATATTTAGTGTATGAGTGGATAGGTCTTTTCTTTAAGGAATCTTGCCTCCCAGGAGGACAGGTCCTCTCGGTGGATTCTGTACAAGGTGGAGAGCACAGTGGATCAGCAGGGGTGCTGTGAGCTCAGGAAGGTCATCCAAGGCTTTGGGATTTCCTGCTGCCCCTTGTGAAGGGCTGCCGTGGCTCTGCAGCTGCTTGATGGGTTGCAGGTCTGTCTTCTTACATGTCCTGCTTTGGATGCCCCAGTGCACGCCCACCACCTCCCACCCCTCTACTCTGCTTTCATCCTGAGGTGGGCAGAGTAAGAAAACTTGCCTGCATTCTCCCCTCTTGTGATCTGATTCCAGAGGTTTTTATCATGCATACATTTCTTTTCCCTCTGATTTATATCCATATTTAAATCCTGCTTGGGGAAGTCATTATTGAATTCCCTCAGGCTTTTTGTAGAGAGTATATGAGATCCTTGATAAGCTTAATATATTTTTATTAAAAATTAATAAGAAAGCTATATTGTTTGCAACTTTAAATCATAATTTAATTCATTTTATTTAATATATGACCCACAATTCTACAATTACTTAAAAGAAAAAAAAAGCTGTGATGAGATTGAAATCAGTTCTGGGGACCCGATCTTTCAGAGAACCTATCTTTACTCCTGAGTGAGCCATGCCTGTCATGTGGCAGACAATCTGTGCTTCCATTTCTCATGTGACATTTAGAGTCAGTACACGGGGGGCAGCAACACCCCCTTGAAGGCTTCAAATAGGTCCTCTGTGGAAGAATACAGGCAGGCTCTTTTTAAATGCTACCATTAAAAAAATAAAATTTAATGGAAAGAGATAAGCTTTTCCCAGCACAGGCTGGCTCTGATTTTATATTTCCTTAATCTGTTTTACATATTGCTGCAGGAAATTAAATCAAAATTGTTCTCTCTGACATGTGCATGTGTGGCAGTTGGGAGGGGCTGAGAGAAGGGAGACACAGAGCTACAGGAAACAATTGTCCTGGTTTGTCAGAGATTTACTATATATATTTGTAAATATTTGTTTTTGGGGGAAAAAAAGACCTCCTCATCTTCTTGCTGGACTGAGGGGCTGTGGCCGCCATGCAGAGGCAGCCTGTGCTGACAGCTACATAGGGCTCCCTTCCTACATCGCTGAGAACTGCTGCCCCAGCTCACCTGTAGGCCCAGGTGATGTCCAAGACAAGGACCAGACGTCCTGCCAGACCAAGTCTGAGTTTTGGCTTCCCGTCCTGTATACTCAACCTGCCATATTACTCTCACATACACACACGCACACACACACAGAGAACACAGTCATCACCATAGTTTGCACATTACTAAATCCTATTTCTTTTTTCTCTCCTTTTCTCTTCTACCCCACCCATCACTCAGAGAAAATTACAGTGTTTACTTGTTAACCCTATCTATACTTGGTTTTACCTTCTAGACAAATGGTATGGATTTTTTCCAGTCTCTTCGATGTGGTCCTCTGCACCCAGCTATGCCCATTTCCTCTCTGCTTCTAGCCACCCCTGTGGATAGGATCCTCTAACCTTAGTATCTCAAATCCTACACATACACACCCAGGGGTTGCCCCCGCCCCACTTTTGCTACCGGTGCTGCATTCACCACCAAATAAGAGAACGTAGGTCACAACCAGCAGCATCTTGACTAGGAAGACCTTCATGGCTCCTCAGGGTGTCTCATAAGCCACACCTCAGAGACCCTCCAGGCCCTCTCCTTGGTCACTGAAGACTGTTTGCAGGTGGAGGCTGCACAGTGCAGTCATGGAATGAACACGGGGTTCACCCTGGGCTCCCTCTCAGGCCAGACATGAGGACTTTGCACCAGATGGCCTTTATGGCCCTCCCGCAAGGAAGCAGGCTGGGAGGGATGGAAGTGAGGCCTGAGGAAGGCCAGGTGGCTTCCCTTCCTGGCTGTGGCTCTGCAGTTCGTGAAGGGTTGCAGGGCCGGAAGCCTCCTCTGATGCTCAGGCACCTGCTGTGCTGTGGGATGAGCAGGAATGAACAGGAAGACTCCAGATCAGCCACAATTAACTTTGTCTCTTGAGGAGTAGGCCTTATTGTTGTTGTTTTGTTTTTTTTGTTTTTTTTGTTTTTTTTTTGCGGTACGCGGGCCTCTCACTGCTGTGGCCTCTCCCGTTGCAGAGCACCTGCGCCACCAGGGAAGCCCCGTAGGCCTTATTCTTAAAGCTGGAAGGGAGGAGAAAGTGAAACGTATGACTGGAAGAAAGGCAGCGAGGAAGGAAGCTGGAGCTATAATACGTCTGAAAACGTGCAGCTCGACCTTACCCTTCAGAGTGGTATGAAGATAACTGTCATGTAGCCTCTGAGTCAAGTCCCTGAGAAGCACAGAACATTCTCCAGATGAGGAACCTGGAGAAATAAAACAGGAGGACACAGAGAAGCTGGTCTGGGAGTTCTCCTGAGAAACGAGGCCAGGCCCTCACCCAGCAGAGGGCTGTGAGGGGCCGGGAGGGCGAGAGCCCTCACAGGTCAGGCAGGCCTTTCTCCAGCCGACCTGTCCATGGGGCTTGGAGGAGCGTTATTTCTCTTTCTGCAAAGAGCTTTTCAGGTGATGCTCCTGGCCCATTCACCCTCCTTTGTCAGATCACAAGTACAGCTGGTCCTCTGTCGAGTGGAAGGGACGAGAACATCTAAGCAGCTTTCGAGTGAGAGAATTTCCCATGAAGGGCTCGAAGCCTCTCTCCAGTCTCTTTTTATAGTCGCGCTCTCATGCAGGCCCCTGCCTGGGGCCTTGAGATGTCTAGAACAACAGAGGACCTGGGGAGTGGGGCGGGAGGGAGACAGGAGACATTTGTTCCCTGAATGGCATCAAACATTTGTTGTTGATCTTCTGCCCAGAGGCATGTCACCGAGCTTGGCTGCCTCCAAGGTGGAGGCTACTCCCAACTCCTCCCCTCGATCTCGTACACCCCTCACCCCGCCCCACTGCACCTCACGATTTGCTTGCAGATGCTCTGCACCCACAGGGCAGACCCACTCAGGTTACTAAGAACCAAATCCTCACGGCCCTGACTCATCACAGCCCCCTTCTGGTTTTCCAGCTGGCATGTCACAGGTGATGGGCCTGCCAGTGCAGGATTACAGCCAACGCCACGGGCAGAGCTCTTTTCCAGGCTGGGACACCAGAGCCTGAGGTGACGGGCCTTTCCCTTTTTTTCCTCTCACAGTAGCGAAATCTAGACCCCGTCTGTCTGCCTGTTTTCCTTTATCCCAGCTAAAGGGAACTTTTTTTTTTTTTTTTTTTTTGCGCGGTACGCGGGCCTCTCACTGCTATGGTCTCTCCTGTTGCGGAGCACAGGCTCGGGACGCGCAGGCCCAGCGGCCATGGCTCATGGGCCTAGCCGCTCCGCAGCATGTGGGATCTTCCTGGACCGGGGCACGAACCCATGTCCCCTGCATCGGCAGGCGGACTCCCAACCACTGCGCCATCAGGGAAGCCCGGGAACATTTTTAAAGAGGCCAAAAAGCCAGGAACACAGGCCAAAAGCACTCCTAGCCCTGAACACCCAGTAGAATGAAGGGGTGCTCTGCAGCTCTAAAGTCTCTGTGGCTTTAAAGAGGTTCATACCCAAGAATATCCACCTCCAGAGATTTATCTTAAGCAAATATTCAGCAAAGGTAAAAAAAGTCCTATGCTAGAAGAGCTACATCATAACACAAACTTGGTAGTGATCTAAATTGCTAAGAGTAGAATTGTACACAGCCAGTAAAATGGTAATTATGTTGGCTGTAAGTCACCACTGAATAATAAACAGTTGTTATTATTTGGTGAGAGCTCACTGTATCGGTCGTTCTCAACCCTGAGGGCACGTTAGAATCTCCTGAGCCCAGGCCTCACCCCCAGAGAACAGGCTTCAGTTGACCACGTGTGGGGTTTGGGCGCTGGTACCTTTGACAGCCCCCAGTTGATGCTACTGTGCGGCCAAGGCTGAGAGCGTGGTACTGAGGGGCAGGTGCTTTTCTGGGTGCCTAGCAGCCCCCAAAGTCTCTTTACCTATCTCTCGAGGCACGTTCGTATTGAAGACAATGGGTCTGGTGCCCCCCCCCCCACCCGTCGGGGAGCCCCCAGTTTGGGCAGTGCAGGACGGTACTGTTTATCTCTAATTTATTGCTCGGTAACAAACCATCCCCAAAACTCAGCAGAGTAAAATAACCACCCTTTTATTATGCTCACCAATGCTCTGAGTCAGGAATTCACACGGATCGCCACAGGAATGGCTCGCCTCTTTTCCATAACGCCTCTTTTTCACAGTGTCAGCTGGGAAGACTGGACTCTGGCTACTTTCTGGCTGATGGCTGAAGTCATCTGTAGACTTCTTTATGCACATTTCTGGTGTCTAGCCTAGGATGACTTGAAAGATGGACTCAGCTAGGACTCTCAACCAGAGCATCTCCACTTGGCTTCCCCATGTGGCTTGGGCTTCCTCACAGCGCGGAAGCTCATGGTTCCAGGAGCAGACACACTAGTGAACGAGGCAAAGGTTGCATGGCCTTTCTGACCTAGCTTTGGAAGTCAGTAGCATTAATTCCATCATCACACTCTATTACTGAAGTGGTCACAAACCCATCCAGATTTCAGAAATATTTTGGAGGTAGAATTGGCAAGATTTAGTGAAGATTGAACATGGGGAGTGAAGGCAGGGACTGTCAAAATGCCAGTGTTCTAATGTCATAGGACATGAAAAGAATACAAAAATTGTATGTATACATTATATGTATCACAGTGCATATAGATGAGAATTAAATGCAGCATGCAAAAATGAAAATTATATTTTAAGGCGATAGCAGCATAGTAGTTCATCTTTACTATTAATCATTTTAGTAACGCTTCTCAAACCTCTTTACCTACACCAAACCTAAGCTCTAATAATCCCTGAAGATTGTTGTTGCACAGCAGGCCCAGCATGACTCAAGTAGTAAGTCTGCTTTCCAAGCACCACGTTACAGAATCACCCTTGTCACTTCATTGCTAGTGTGGAGAACCACCGTGCTGCTCACACTGCAGACTCTGGGCTTCTTCGGGCTCCTGGTGTCATGGGAAAAGACGAGGAGCAGGCAGGGACCTGCCTCATTTGGGGTTCTAATCCGTCTTCTTTCTCTTCCCTTTAGGCTTTTGATATTATGAGAGTGACACATGGCAGGGAGCACAGCCTGATTGAAGATTTGATTCTGCTCTTAGAAGAATGTGATGCCAACATCAGAGCACCCTAAGGGAACCCCCCCATAGAGGGAGAGACAGCTTATACCTTTACTGAATGCCTTATTGAGGTCACACACTCTATATTTTGTTTGTTGTGTGAACCTCCCCTATTGGAAATGCTGTTCTGTATTTACTTTGGTAAATAAAGTCAGACATATGGTTTGCACACCACATGAATCTTTAGTTGTAGAGAAGCACGATTATAATAAATATAAAAAATTTGGTTGAAAATGCCATCTGCTAATTGTTTTCTTTGCTTACTCACTGGTAATGTTTAAGATCTCAGCATTAAAGATAGAAAATCCTATTAAAAGCATAACAGAATAAGTTGTAACTTTCTCCTTAGATAAACGGAGGGATAGTTGGATAAAAATCAATGTTTTCATATTTGCTTCCAAGCAAAATCTTAATGTCCATTTTGGCAAGAAGCAAGATTTTCAGATGTCTTCACTGCTTGCGGTAAACGATATGTATGTCCATGATTCACTTCCAAATACATCTGCAACACAAGAAGTTTTACTCTAAATCCTAGAAAGACGTCATGTTAGGTTTTATTAGAAAAGGACAGGAGGTCTTAATGGAAAAAAAAGAAAACTGTTTTTCATATGTCTCATGGCTCTTTGTGTAACTCATTCTGAGCATTTTATAACCCTTTGTGTATGTCATGCTTTTGGAAGGGGAATTTTCTTCTATAAATCTCTATGTCTAAGGTTCGACCCTGTGATCTACATAGCATGGGGCTCCATTATCCTGCAGGAAGCAGGGTTCTAGCATCCCAGCTCAAATCAGGTTTGCTTTCTTTTCTTTTTTCTTACTGTTATTCCCCAATTCTGCGGCCTGCTTTTCCACTTTCTGCTTTAGACAAATACAGAAACCTTTTCTTTTCCTCTAGCAAATAATAACTTCTTTCATGGCTCCGTGATCCTGTGAGCAGTTTAGTCCCTCAGGCTTAGAGAAGACTCCAGGAGTATTACTGAAGCTGACAGGAGTCTCAGAGAGCTTCCTGTCACCCACACCTTACTTTACAAGCAAGAAAATGAGATACAGGGAGTGATGGCAGAATCCAGAGCAGCAACTCAGGCGCTTCCCCCACCACCCCAGAAGGAGTGGCACGTCCTCCAGCCACGTGGCCGCACTGCGGCGGCAGCCATGTCAGAATGACACATGGACGTCTGGTCGAGCCAGAAGGAACCAACCTCATTTTGCAGCAGAGAAAGCTGACGCCTAGAAACTGGAATCCACGTGAACACCTGGTGGGCACTGTGATCACTGAAACGTGCCTGATCTCGCGCACGCTGATGAGTTCTGCAGCCGTTTCATCAGCGTGCTTGGCTCGGGCTACTGTCCATCAAGTATCAGGCACCTCTAAAGCACACAGTATCTCTAATAGCCACAGTAGCCCAACAAGGTAGGTGTTTTGAAGCCCATTTTATAAGGAAACTGAGGCCTGGAGTTAGATGCTCTGGGATCTCTCCTGATTTATTGTGACCTTAAGAAAGTGGCTGAATCTCAGTCTTTTTGAGAGACCAGTTCTACCCAATTCAACAAATACATATTGAATGGTTATTGTGTTTTTAGGAAAAAGAGATATAAAGACTGAATAAGGTGTGCCCCTCATCCTCAAAATGCACACTGTGTGATATGGTATTTATATCAGTTAGCTTTTACTGCATAAGAAACTATCCCCAAATAACACTTATTTTGTTCACTATTCTGTATGTCAGCAATTTGGCTGGACAATTGCTTCTGGTTTGGCCCAGGCTCCACATACCCCTACCCTTACAAAGTCCCACTGCAAGAGCATGGATGTGTGGAGAGGAAGAGGTTGTGGCCATGTATGCAGTCCACCATAGCAGCCCTTGCACTCTTCCGGCATTATGGAACATTTAGTGATTTTAATGAAATCCACAGACCTTGGTTGGCTTGGCTGGTCTCAGCTGGGCACACTCACCATCTGCAGTTGCTGGTGGGTCTGCTGGGGAAACAAGGGTGACTGGGGCCATGTAGCTCATTGGGCTAGCCCAGCCTTGTTGACATTGCAGCAGGCTTCCAGGAACAGTAAGTAGGCAAGCCCCAAAGTGCAAGCACTTTTCCCATCTGCTTGGATCACATTTACTAATCTCCCGTGGGCCAAAGCCAATCACAGTACCAGCCCAGAATCAAGGGTGGATAGACTTCTCTCAGTCAGAGGAGCCACAAAGTCTATTACAAGGACATAGATCTTGGGAGAGAAAGACGTTGTAGACATTTATGCAGTCCCCCATGGCAGCCCTTAAGCTATCTTGGTGTTACGGAACATTTAATGAATTTGATGAAACCCACAGACCTTCTTTCTAGAAAAACATATATGTATGAGCAAGTTGCTTGTTCACATTTGCTTGTAGGATCAGGGATTCTTGAACTCCCTATGGCCCATCAACAGATTCCCTGGGGTCCTTCATCTAATGAAAAATAGACTTGCTGCCTTTCAAAAACACTGTGAATTGTCTTGGTTCCTAATTTTTAACTCATTAGGAAAAGAAAAAGGCCATAACAGAAGGTAGAGGTAGTAACTTACATGCCAAATGAGCAGAGTTCACCGATAGAGCCCCATGTTTGCCAGTTTTCTGAATGAAAGTTATCAGTCAGTGATGATCCTGGATTAAGAGATTTGCCTTCACGCCTCCTAGAGAAAGCATGATAGGCTTTTAAATCCCTCTCAGCCCACCTCCAGTTTTCTGAGAAAAGCCCATTTAAAGGAAGGGACCCAGCTTGCACCAACTTCTAATAGAAAGCAAACATTTAAGCCATGGTAAACATTTAACGAACAACTCTACAGCTAAATAATTTTGGAGAAGGGGAAAGGAGATGGAGAATATAATTTAAAATCCATGTCACCGGTGGCTGACAATTTATTGCTGCCCCAGCCTCCATGACTGCTATTTCATTAATCCATAGTCACTGCAGCGGCAGGCTTTTTTCACATCAGTAACCTGACGCCATTAGTTGCTCCTCTGGGATGAGAACACATTTAAACTGAAAATGAACACGCTGGGCATAATTTATGGCCATGCCATGTGAATGCCAAGAGTGCAGGGGAGGAAGGCTGCCTGGGAAGCCTGTTCACTATGAGAGCTCAGGACAGGCTTCCTCTAGCCAAGCAAGAGCGCCGGGTGGGTGAAGACGGCAGCCATCCTCTGATGAAGCCAGACAGCCACAAAGCTCAGAGTCCCCTCATTCAAGCTTCATGGCAGGGATGAAAGAGCAATTTCATACGGGGGAGCCCCCCGCCTCGAGTTATGCCTTGAAAATTCTTTTCTGGCCCAACCAGGAGGTGATGTTATACTCACTCAGAGTAGCCCACTGGGATTCCACAGGGACATGGTTCTGAGCATTGTCTGTGAAGCAGTACAAAATCCTACCACTGGCAGCAGCTTCAGGAAAACACCAGAGCCCTGCTTTCACCTGAGCTCTGTAAGAGATCAAGCTGACTGAGAAAGCCCAGCAATACCACCCCCAAAGTGGGACACGCGACCTGTTTGAGGTTTGTAAACATCAAAATGCGATTGGTTCACAGTCACTATATTCAAAACCAGTTCAAAATAGATCAAAACTCAATTCTCTGCTCTTCATATTTAGCTCAGCTCCATCATCGTCCTTCTACCCTTCAGCACGGAAACTCAGAGCCACTGACTCTTCCCTTGTCCCTTATCAGAGGAATAAGTTCTGTCTATTCATCCTCTGAAATGCTTTTTTAAATTTCAGCCATTTTTATCCTTATCCATTTCCAGGCTCTTTGCAGGCCCCCAGCACCTCTTGCAAAGACTTCCTCGCTGACCTCCTTGCTTGCCATCCCTCTGTTCCCTGCCTCCATCTAGCTGCCAGTCATCTCCCCAAAACACCTATTCCGTCATTTCCTCATATAACTCCTCTGCTCAGAAACTTACAGCGGCTCCCCATTGCCACCGCACTCGAAGTCTAATCTTCAGATTGGCATGGTCTAAACTACCAAATCTTACACTTACTGATCCCTATGTGTCCCTGACAACCTAGCTGGACCAAGTGCCCCCCCCACTCCGAGCTCCTGAATTATGCCGTCTTCTTCATCACTTCCTTCTTTTGTTCATACTGACTGAACCACCTTTCTTCTCCATCTATTTAAATTGAATTCATTCGCAAAGGTCTAGCCCAAGCCTCTTCCTTTTTCTTTTTAAAAAAACATTCAGATATGTTATAGTCTATAACCAGAATTCTTTTTTTTTTTTAACATCTCTATTGGAGTATAATTGCTTTACAATGGTGTGTTAGTTTCTGCTTTGTAACAAAATGAATCAGTTATACTTATACATATGCTCTCATATCTCTTCCCTCTTGCGTCTCCCTCCCTCCCACCCTCCCTGTCCCACCCCTCTAGGTGGTCACAAAGCACCGAGCTGATCTCCCTGTGCCATGCGGCTGCTTCCCACTAGCTATCTACCTTACGTTTGGTAGTGTATATATGTCCATGCCTCTCTCTCACCTTGTCCCAGCTTACCCTTCCCCCTCCCCATATCCTTAAGTCCATTCTCTAGTAGGTCTGTGTATTTATTCCCGTCTTACCCCTAGGTTCTTCATGACCTTTTTTTTTTTTCCCTTAGATTCCATATATATGTGTTAGCATACGGTATTTGTTTTTCTCTTTCTGACTTACTTCACTCTGTATGACAGACTCTAGGTCCACCCAGCTCACTACAAATATCTCAATTTTGTTTCTTTTTATGGCTGAGTAATATTCCATTGTATATATGTGCCACATCTTCTTTGATGCTCAAGTTGTATCAGCCTTGGCTACTGGGATCGTCTTCAAGCTGGATCCTGTGTCCTGTGATGCTGTGATTTGGGAAACACTTTTTTGCTTTGGTGTGCAGCAAGGTATTCCAGGCTCACCTTACACTTTTGCACTCTAGACCTGGAACTAACCATTCTAAGGAACTCTGGTTTCTTTTACTGAGGAATGGTATTTAGAAGCCCTGATCCAGGCACTGTGTTTGCTTATTGCTCCTAGGGAGTCACTGCTTTCTAGGCCTCTTTAAAATTGTGAGCTCACACTGATACCACCAATTAAAATCCAGCATCCTGGGTATTCTTCCTCTTTCTCCTTCCATCTTTGTACTTCTCTCATACACACAAAATAGTTCTGAAATTATGACTACACCCATTACTAACAGCAAACCTACTAAGTGAAATTTAAGATTCTTTTCTAGTGCTTTTTGTTCTTAGGCAAAAAAAGGTTGTATTTTCAGAATACTATGTTTAAAAATTATTTGAATTAAATTTTCCTCTGTGATTATGTAATTTGATATCCAATTTAGGTTTGTTTCTTTTTTTATTCAACTTTAGGGTTTGCCCCATTATTAACTTACGCTGGTATATAAATATCAATATAATATATATTAATATAGATTATATTTTGCTATTACAAATAATGCCATAATGGAAAACCTTGTACGTATGTTTTTTCATATTGCTAGAGATGTACCTTCAGTATAATTTCCTAAAAGTGGAATTGCTGAGTCAAAGGGTAAATGTATATGTAATTTTATTAGGTACTGTCAAATTTACCTTGAGAGGGGTTATATAATAATGCCTGTTTCCCCTCAGCCTTGCCAACAGAGTGGATTCTTCTAAGCTGATAGGTGAGAAATGGTATCTCAATGCATTTTTCTTATTAGTGAAGTTGGATGTCTTCAAATATTTAAAGGCCTTTTGCCTATCTTTTGTGAACTATCCTTACATGTCTTTTGTCCATTTTTCTACCAGATTTTTAAAGGTTTTTTTCCTCTTGATCTTTATATATTAGGGAGACTTTCCCTTTATAATATTTAATCTCTCAGCTTGACATTTGCTTTTTGACTTTGCTTTAATTTTTTGCCCTGAGTTCCTTTGCATAGGATTTTCAAAAACATTCCTTAAGAACTCTATTCCATGACAATCCAGCTTCCAGTTATAAAAGTAAGCACTACCAACCTTCCTCGCATAGGTTCTTGACTCTTAAAACTTCATGAGTTGAGTTGATATTTTAAAATTCATTCTTCTACTACCCATTCTATGATCTTCTTGTCTTCAGTCAGCACCTTGCCTTGTCAAGGTGCTGACCTGGTGAAATGATTCAGATTTTCATTCCTGAACTGTCCGGGTCCTTAGTGGTTTTGCCTTTGTGGGTTGCGTCAATCTTCATTAAACTAGTTATACAACTGCTAAGATGCACTTCAGAGAATCCCCTGGGTTCAGACATGAACCTCCTTCACCCCATTGTATAGCAGCAATTTGATACTGAGATCAGTCAGTTCAACCAGATCAGTAATCTGCTCTTCCCCTATTGACTCAGAGGCATGAAGAGCCCCAAATGAACACATGGCAGTCTCAGTTCCCATAATAATGGAGCCACTTGTGCATTCCCTGAGGAATCATTCCTCCCTTAGAAAGACATTTAAGCCAGCAGATCCAAAAGTCACAGGAGTAGGAAGCAAAAATCTGCAAATGCATTATTAACTGTAACTGTGAGAGAAAATTATTTACAACCCCAAATTTGAAAGATAAATGCCAACCTAGTATATTGAAAGTAAATGCAGGGCTTCCCTGGTGGCACAGTGGTTAAGAATCCACCTGCCAATGCAGGGGACACGGGTTCGAGCCCTGGTCTGGGAGGATCCCACATGCTGCAGAGCAACTAAGCCCATGCACCACAACTACTGAGCCTGCACTCTAGAACCTGCGAGCCACGACTACCGAGCCCGCGTGCCACGACTACTGAAGCCCACGTGCCTAGAGCCCTGCTCTGCAATAAGAGAAGTCACCACAATGAGAAGCCCACGCACTGCAATGAAGAGTAGCCCCTGCTCGCCACAACTAGAGAAAGCCCATGCACGGCAACAAAGACCCAACGCAGCCAAAAATAAATAAATTAAATAAATAATTTTTTTAAAAAAAGTAAATGTAGAATAAGTACTGTAAGTCTCCCAAATTATATTTCCTATGAATACTACTGAATGATTTTAATACTCTAATTTTTTTATCTTCTCTCTCTCTCTTTCCTATTTTCTATCTTTTCTATTTTTGTTTTACTTTATGCAAGATTCTCTCCATTTTAAGTCTCAAATTTTTATAGGAATTTTTTCACTTCTGCTAGCATTATTTTTTTAACTTTCAAGAGCTCTTGTTTTATTCTCCAGTGTTCTTTTAAAATAGCATCTTGTTCTTGTTTTACAGATTCAGTATCTTATCTCTCTAAGGATAAAAAGATAATGATAGTGGGGAGAAGGTTAATTTATTTTTCTCTGTATAATTTGTTTCTACCAAATTACCTTTTCTTTTTGCTTTATTCTCTATCATTCATATAATATTTCTTTCTCAAATATCTGGTGACCACTGGCTATCCATTCATAATTTAGAATAAGATTCCATAAAAACTGATTGGACACTTTATGGTTTCTGATTATGGAATGCTGAGTTTTGTGTCACAACTCTCTCAACAAGAACAATGAAAAATGCCGGGGGAAAACACAAGAATAACGTTCAAAACACTGAAGAGATTAAGAAACACTGAGGAACCTTGAGGCTAATTTTTGGATGAAAGCCTGTTAACAGAGAGGTTAGTGAACTATTAGATATCAGAACCAAAGCTGCTTGCCCATGAAAGGCATTTGTCAGTGCCGCATACTCGGATTTCAGAGGCTGTATGGGGAAAAGGGGACAGAAGTTAAGTCTCATGAAATCCCTAAAGTGGTAAGACTTAAGAGAGATTCTGTTTATACTGAACTGGGACCCCAAAAGGCTAAATACTTATTGTAAGGGGAGATAAGCTCAGGAATGTCTTCATGTTGAAAAGAATAATAAATTTAAAATGAAAGGAAAGGGGAGGCAAAAAGAAGACTCTGTAACTCTAGTGCCTAAAGATTAGTCCTTATGTGAATTTACTATCCAAGCAGGCAAAGTCTGGGCTGACCAAAGAGCCTCAGGTTGTGAACTGACTTGGGATGATTCTCAGCTGATAATGTCACCTAATCTCTGGCAGAAACAAATGAAAAACCTCACTGGAGAAGGGTACATTCATCCTTGGCCTCTGGAAAAGCCCTCAAGTCATTTTTCAAGGTCAGTGACTGACCAGTCAATGGTAATCAGGAACTCAAGAACAAAGGTGACACCAGGAAAACAACAAACAGCAGCAACAGGCTCACATCCCAAATACAGGAATATCACAGGCGTATTTGAAAACAATTACATTCACTACTTAAATTAATAAGTGATAGATTTTTAAACTACAGAGAATAAGGAATAATAAGAAGTGAAACAGTATATCTGGAAAAGACTCATACAGATTCTAGAGATAAAAAATACAATAACTGAAATGAAAACTGCAGTGGATACCCTTGGTAGCCATTTGGTCGGAGTAGAAGAAAAAATTCGTGGACTGGCAGATAGGTCTGAAGAAATGATTCATAATGCAGCACAGTGAGAGAAAAACATGGAAAATATAGTAAATAAGTGAAAAGGTGAGGAGGAAATAGTAAGGTCTACCATACACTCGATCTAATAAGACCCATAAGGATAGAGGAGTAAGAATATGCAGCACATAATGGTTGAAAATTTTCCAAAACTGATAAAAGCATTAATCCACAGATTCAAAGATCCAATGAATTTCAAGCATGATAAATAACAAGAAATTCACAACAGGTACATCATTGTGAATTTAAGAAAAATGAAAAAAGAGAAAATCTTCAAAGCAACCAAAGTAAAAAGGCAGATTACCTTCAAAAAAATGCCAGTTAGAGTCACAGGTGATTTCTCATCAGCACCACTAGAAGTCAGAAAGAATGGAATGCTGTTTTCCATTGATGAAATTGGTCAATGAAATTGATGAAAGAAAATAATGGTCACCTAGAATATTAAACCCTGCAAAGGTATCTTTCAATACTAAGGTGAAATGAAGACATTTAAAACCAAAATCCAAGAGAGCTTACTAACGTCCCTTACTGGAAAAAAATTCCTAAAAGATGTGCATGATGCGAAAGGAAAGTAATCACAGATGGAAGGTCAGAGTTGCAAAAAGAAATGGAAAAGTAGGAAAATGGCTACTATTTGGACAAATACAAATGAAGTTTGTATTTTTACAAAAGAGTAATAATAATGTCTACTAGGGTTACAAAATGAGACATAAACACTAGATAACAATAAAAGTATACAAGGAGGGAGTAAATAATGTTGAAATGTTCTAAGGTCCTTGTATGGTCCAAACCATACAAGGGAAAAGATTTTGATTAATTTTATACCTTGATAAATTAATTATGCATGTTTTAATTTCTAGGGTAGCCACCAACAGGACAGTCAGAGTGTATAACTTACAAACTCTTAGAAGAGAAAAGGAAATTATTTTTAAAAAGACTCAGATATTTCTTATCAAAAGAGTAGGGGAGGGGGAAGCAGGGAGGCAGAAATCTTAAAATAAGAGGGACACTTTAAGCACAAAATAAGATATTAGATTTAAATCTAAATATATCAGTATTTACACTAAATGTAATTTAGTAAACAGAGTAAATACATAGTAAATGTTTCCACTAAAATAATATCAGATTGGATTTCAAAAGTCCAACTATATGCTCTTAAAGAGAGACATCTAAACATAGGGGTACAGAATTTTAAGGTAAAAGAAAAAGGTATGTTATGCACATACTAACCGAAAGAAATCTGGTGTGGCTATTAATAATTAATAAATATAATAGACTTTAAGGCAAAAGGTATTATTAAAAACAGAGACATTAATCAAGGTAAAATATTCAATCTACCAGGAAGATACAACAATTCTAAAATTTGTAGACACATAATAATATAGCATTAGTATATATAAAGTAGAAATGAACAGAATTATTAATGGAAATAGACATATCAACAATGATAATGATATATTAACTCAAAGATCAAAGAAAAAATTACAATCGAAATACAAACATATTCTAACTGAATGATAACAAACAAAAACTTGTATGATCAGTCATAGTTAATCAAATATAGTCATAAATATATATGTTAGAAATGTCCTAAGGTCCTTGTATTGTTCAAAGAGAAAATTAGGCCAATAATAAATGAGCTAAGAACCTATCTCAAGAGCTTAGAAAAAGTTCAGAAAATATACTGAACAAAAGTAGAAGGAAGGAAATGATAAAGATCAGAGCAGAATTTGAGAAAACACAAGCACAAAATAGAGTGGATCAATAACAATAAAAAGTCTGTTTTTTGAAAACACTAATAAGCTGACAAAGCTCTAGCAAAATTAATGAAGAAAAAAGAGGAGCTACAAATATGTAGTATTCGAAATGGAAAGGGAACAGCAATCCAGATGCCTCAGCATTAAATAAGAGAATTTTTATTTTTAACAACTGTATACCAAAATTCTTGAAAAGATATGAAAATGAACAAATTCCTAGAAAATACAACTTGCCAAAGCTGACTCAAAAAAATGTTTAAAAATCTAAAAAATTGACTTCCGGGAAGATGGCGGAAGAGTAAGACATGGAGATCACCTTCCTCCCCACAGGTACACCAGAAATACATCTACACGTGGAACAACTCCTACAGAACACCTACTGAATGGTGGCAGAAGACCTCAGATCTCCCAAAAGGCAAGAAACCCCCCCGTACCTGGGTAGGGCAAAAGAAAAAAGAATAAACAGAGACAAAAGGATAGGGATGGGACCGGCACCAGTGGGAGGGAGCTGTGAAGGAGGAAAGGTTTCCACACACTAGAAGCCCCTTCGCGGGCGGAGACTGCGGGTGGCGGAGGGGGGAAGCTTTTGAGCCGCGGAGGAAAGCACAGCAACAGGGGTGCGGAGGGCAAAGCGGAGAGATTCCCGCACAGAAGATCAGGGCCGACCAGCACTCACCAGCCCGAGAGGCTTGTCTGCTCCCCCGCTGGAGCGGGCGGGGCTGGGAGCTAAGGCTCGGGCTTCGGTCGGAGCGCAGGGAGAGGACTGGGGTTGGCTGCGTGAACACAGCCTGCAGGGGGTTAGTGCACCACAGCTGGCCGGGAGGGAGTCCGGGGAAAATTCTGGACCTGCCGAAGAGGAGACTTTTTCTTATCTCTTTGTTTTCTGGTGCTCGAGGAGAGGGGATTAAAAACGCTGCTTAAAGGAGCTCCAGAGACAGGCGCGAGCCGCGGCTAAAAGCGCGGACTCCAGAGACAGACATGAGACGCTAAGGCTGCTGCTGCCGCCACCAAGAAGCCTGTGTGCGAGCACAGGTCACTATCCACACCCCGCTTCCGGGGAGCCTGTGCAGCCCGCCACTGCCAGGGTCCCGGGATCCAGGGACAACTTCCCCGGGAGAACGCACGGTGCGCCTCAGGCTGGTGCAACATCACGCCGGCCTCTGCCGCCGCAGGCCCGCCCCGCACTCCGTGACCCTCCCCACCCCAGGCCTGAGTGAGCCAGAGCCTCCGAATCAGCCGCTCCTTTAACCCCGTCCTGTCTGAGCAAAGAACAGATGCCCTCCAGCGACCTACGCGCACAGGCGGGGCCAAGTCCAAAGCTGAGCCCCTGGGAGCTGTGAGACTAAGAAGAGAAAGGGAAATCTCTCCCAGCAGCCGCAGAAGCAGCGGATTAAAGCTCCACAATCAACCTTATGTACCTGCATCTGTGGAATACATGAATAGACAATGAATCATCCCAAATTAAGGAGGTGGACTTTGAGAGCAAGATTTATTATTTTTTCCCCTTTTCCTTTTTTTGTGTGTATGTGTATGCTTCTGTGTGAGATTTTGTCTGTATAACTTTGCTTCCACCATTTGTCTGAGGGTTCTATCCGTCCGTTTTTTTGTTTTAATTTTTCTCTTAATAATTACTTTTTATTTTAATAACTTTATTTTATTATACTTTATCTTCGTTCTTTCTTTCCTTCCTTCCCTCCTTTAGACAACGAATCATCCCAAATTGAGGTGGTGGACTCTGAGAGCAAGACTTATGACTTTTTCCTCTTTTCCCCTTTTTGTGAGTGTGTATGTGTATGCTTCTGTGTGAGATTTTGTCTGTATAGCTTTGCTTCCACCATTTGTTCCAGGGTTCTATCCATCCATTTTTTTGTTTTTTGGGTTTTTTTTCTCTTAATAATTATTTTTTTATTTTAATAACTTTATTATATTTTATCTTTATTTTACTTTATCGTCTTTATTTTTTCCTTCCTTCCCTGCTCCCTCTCTCCCTCCCTTCTTTCTTTCTTTTCTTTCTTTCTTTCTTTCTTTCTTTCTTTCTTCCACTAATTCTTTCTTTCTACTTTTTCTCTCTTTTCTTCAGAGACGTGTAGATGAAAGGCTCTTGGTGCTGCAGTCAGGAGTTAGTGCTGTGCCTCTGAGGTGGGAGAGCCAACTTCAGGACACTGGTCCACAAGAGAGCTCCCAGCTCCACATAATATCAAATGGCAAAAATCTCCCAGAGATCTCCATCTCAACAGCAGCACCCAGCTTCACTCAATGACCAGCAAGCTACAATGCTGGACACCCTATGCCAAACGACTAGCAAGACAGGAACACAACCTCACTCATTAGCAGAGAGGCTTCCTAAAATCATAATAAGTCCACAGACACCCCAAAACACACCACCAGACGTGGACCTGCCCACCAGAAAGACAAGATCCAGCCTCATCCACCAGAACACAGGCACTAGTCCCCTCCACCAGGAAGCCTACACAACCCACTGAACCAACCTTAGCCACTGGGGACAGACACCAAAAACAACAGGAACTACGAACCTGCAGCCTGCAAAAAGGAGACCCCAAACACAGTAAGATAAGCAAAATGAGAAGACAGAAAAACACACAGCAGATGAAGGAGCAAGATAAAAACCCACCACACCTAACAAATGAAGAGGAAATAGGCAGTCTACCTGAAAAAGAATTCAGAATAATGATAGTAAAGATGATCCAAAATCTTGGGAATAGAATAGACAAAATGCAAGAAACATTTAACAAGGACGTAGAAGAACTAAAGATGAAACAAACAATGATGAACAACACAATAAATGAAATGAAAAATACTCTAGATGGGATCAATAGCAGAATAGCTGAGGCAGAAGAATGGATAAGTGACCTGGAAGATAAAATAGTGGAAATAACTAATGCAGAGCAGAATAAAGAAAACAGAATGAAAAGAACTGAGGACACTCTCAGAGACCTCTGGGACAACATTACACGCACCAACATTCGAATTATAGGGGTTCCAGAAGAAGAAGAGAAAAAGAAAGGGACTGAGAAAATAGTTGAAGAGACTGTAGTTGAAAACTTCCCTAATATGGGAAAGGAAATAGTTAATCAAGTCCAGGAAGCACAGAGAGTCCCATACAGGATAAATCCAAGGAGAAATACGCCAAGACACATATTAATCAAACTGTCAAAAATTAAATACAAAGAAAACATATTAAAAGCAGCAAGGGAAAAACAACAAAAAAACTACAAATAGAACTACCATATGATCCAGCAATCCCACTACTGGGCATATACCCTGAGAAAACCATAATTCAAAAAGAATCATGTACCAAAATGTTCATTGCAGCTCTGTTTACAATAGCCCGGAGATGGAAACAACCTAAGTGTCCATCATCGGATGAATGGATAAAGAAGATGTGGCACATATATACAATGGAATATTACTCAGCCATAAAAAGAAACAAAATTGAGCTATTTGTAGTGAGGTGGATAGACCTAGAGTCTGTCATATAGAGTGAAGTAAGTCAGAAAGAGAGAGACAAATACCGTATGCTAACACATATATATGGAATTTAAGAAAAAAAAATGTCAAGAACCTAGGGGTAAAACAGGAATAAAGACACAGACTTACTGGAGAATGGACTTGAGGATATGGGGAGGGGGAAGGGTAAACTGTGACAAAGCGAGAGAGAGGCATGGACATGTATACACTACCAAAAGTAAGGTAGATAGCTAGTGGGAAGCAGCCGCATAGCACAGGGAGATCAGCTGGGTGCTTTGTGACCGCCTGGAGGGGTGGGATAGGGAGGGTGGGAGGGAGGGAGACGCAAGTGGGAAGAGAGATGATTCATTTTGTTGTGAAGCTGAAACTAACAGACCATTGTAAAGCAATTATACTCCAATAAAGATATTTAAATAAATAAATAAAATGGATAACCAAAAAAAAAAAATCTGAAAAATTATATATCCACTAATGAATAACAATGAACACTTTATACTCTTTCTAAAAAGATAATGAAAGCTGAGTTGGTTTCACTAGTGCATTCCACCAAAACTTTCAAGGAAGAAAAAAATTCAACCGTTCACAATTTTGTTCCAAGGAAGAGAATAGTAAGGAATACGTCCCAACTAATTTACACGTTTTTGCCTTAGTACCAAAATCTGACAGTATAGAAGGGAAAAGCACAAACCAATTTCACTCAAGAATATAGGTGTAAGAATCCTAAACAAATATTAGCAAATCAAAGTTAGCAATACTTAATATACTGCTAAGCCAAAGTTAGCACAAATAGAAGAGATAACACATCCAGTAAATCCACTACATTAACACATTAGAGAGATGTTATCATGTGAATATCTTAGGATGTGCAGAAAAAGCATTTGATAAAATTCAACATCTTTTCATGATTAACTAAGATCTCAGCAACTTAATAATAGAAGGAAAATTCTTAAAAGGTGAAGGATATCTACAAAAACATATAACAAGCATCATACTTAACAGTGAACATTGAAAGTGTGCCTTTATTAGTAGGTAAGTTCTGGAGATCTAATGCACAGTATAGTGAATATAGACAAAAATATTGTATTGTAATCATCAAACTTGCTAAGAGACTAAATCTTAATTGTTCCCATCACAAAAAAGAAATGATTATTATTTGATGTGATAGAGGTGCTAGCACTACAATGGCATTCATATATAAATATATCAAATCAATATTTTGTATATCTTAAACTTACACAATGTTATATGTCAAATATATTTCATTTAAAAAAAAGAAATACTCTATCAAGAAATATTTTCTAAGCATTGTACAGGAGCTTCTAGCCAGTGCCATAAGGCAAGAAAAAGAAAAAAAAGATTTAAGAATCATTATAATCACTATATCATTATAATCATTAAAATTATATAGTAATAATTATATTACATATTATATAATATATATATGACATAATACTATTACATAATAATATATTATATTACAAAACATTATAATATTATAATATAATATAATTATAATTATTTTTATAATTAAAATATATAATTATAAACATGATTATATATTATATAATATATATACAATATATTGTTATATAATATATTGTTATATAATTATAATATATAATAAATATAATCATTATAATGATATAAATATATCATTTATATTTATATAAATGAATATAAGTGTATCATATATATAAATATATCAGAGACCCCAAAAGTCCACCATTTCCTAGGCAGTCATCTGGAGACAAAATGTTCCCAGGCAGTCATCTGGAGACAAATTGAGATTAATTATATTGGATATTTTTCATTATGAAGGTAAAATTATTTGTTCTTACTGGAATAGAATATATATATTCCACACAAGTATATATACTATAATCTATATTTATGTAAATATATATTTATATACATATGTGTGTGTACTTGTATGATTAGCCTTCCTTCTCCACAATGTCTCTGCCAGAACCACTGTCCATGAACTCATAGAATGTCTTACTTTCCCAGTATCCTACACAAAACTGCTTCTGAGAAACTCATTTTACAGCAAAAGAAATATGGTAACATGCTCAAGTCCATGAAATATACCAGTCTTATCATGTACCCTTATCTTCCAGAAGTAACTGAGCTGACAGAATAGTGGATGGTCTAATGAAGTTTCAGTTAAAACACCAATTTAGAGACAAGCCCAGGATGTTGGGTATTGTCCTATGGCCATGGTTTGTGCTTTGAATTAGTCATCAGTATATGATTCTCTTATGGAAGACTTGATGGAAAAACACACTTAAAAATGTAAATTCAAGCCATGAAGTTACAAGACTAGCGCGTTTAATAAACTCATTAATATATACCAACAAAGAAAGGCAAATAATTCAAATGGCAGAAAATCTAAACAGGCAAAAGAGGAAATCCAAGGGGCTGAAAAAAGCATATGATCTGGCACTCAACAACATTAGTAATCAGAGAAATCCAAATTTAACCCACAATAAAACATTACTATGCATTTATCAGACTGGATGTTTTTTTTAAAAATCTGATAGTACAACTGTTGAGCAGGCCATAGATGACAAGAACTACTATACTAGGGAATAAAATGTATATAAGCACTTTGATGAGCAATTTCTAATTAACCAGTAATGTTAAAGCTATCTCTTCCCAATCTTCTGATTTCAAACTTTTTTTTAATCATTCAGATCTCTTATAAACAACATAGCATAGATGGTTTTTGTTTTTTCTTAAAAATTCTTTCTCATAAATTTTTTCATTGGAGCATTTAGTTTGTTTAATATAACTACTGATTTATTTGGGTTTAAATCTACCATTTTACTATGTGCTTTCATTTGTATCAGTTGATCTATACTCCTTTGTTGTCTTCATTTAAATTTTTTATCCCCTCCATTAGCTAGAAGTTAACACCCTCATACTATTTTGTTTTGAATTTTATTTTATTTTTTATACAGCAGGTTCTTATTAGTTATCTACTTTATATATATTACTGTACATATATCAATCCCAATCCCCCAATTCATCCCACCACCATCACCCCCGCCCTGCCACTTTCCCCCCTTGGTGTCCATATGTTTATTACCTACATCTGGGTCTCTATTTCTGCCCTGCAAACTGGTTCATCTTACCATTTTTCTAGGTTCCACATATATGCGTTAATATACAATATTTGTTTTTCTCTTTCTGATTTCATTCTGTATGACAGTCGCTAGATCCATCCACGTCCCTACAAATGACCCAACTTCATTCCTTTTTATGGCTGAGTAATATTCCATTGTATATATGGAAATCTTCTTTATCCATTCATCTGTTGATAGGCATTTAGGTTGCTTCCATGACCTGGCTATTGTAAATAGTAGAGCAATGTACTACAAACTTTTGTTTGTTGGAAGATTTTTAATCACAGTTTCAATTTCATTACTTGTGATTGGTCTGTTCATATTTTCTATTTCTTCCTGGTTCAGTCTTGGAAGGTTATACCTTTCTAAGAATTTGTCCATTTCTTCCAGTTTGTCCGTTTTATTGGCATAGGGTTGCTTGTAGTAGTCTCTCATGATGCTTTGTATTTCTGTGGTGTCCGTTGTAACTTCTCCTTTTTCATTTCTAATTTTATTGATTAGAGTCCTCTCCCTCTTTTTCTGGATGAGTCTGGCTAAAGTTTTCTCAATTTTGTTTATCTTCTCAGAGAACCAGCTTTTCATTTTATTGATCTTTGCCTTTGTTTCCTTCATTTCTTTTTCATTTATTTCTGCTCTGATCTTTATGATTTCTTTGTTCTATTAACTTTGGGTTTTGTTTGTTCTTCTTTCTGTAGTTCCTTAAGATGTAAAGTTAGATTGCTTATTTGAGATTTTTCTTGTTTCTTGAGGTAGGATTGTATTGCTATAAACTTCCCTCTTAGAACTGCTTTTGCTGCATCCCATACGTCTTGGATCGTCAGGTTTTCATTGTCATTTGTCCCTAGGTATTTTTTGATTTCTTCAGTGATCTCTTGGTTATTTAGTAACTAACTGTTTAGCCTCATGTGTTTGTGTTTTTTTCCCTGTAACTGATTTCTAATCTCATAGTGTTGTGGTCAGAAAAGATGCTTGATATGATTTCAATTTTCTTAAATTTACTGAGGCTTGATTTGTTACCCAAGATGTGATCTATTCTGGAGAATGTTTCATGTGCACTTGAGAAGGAAGTGTAATCTGCTGTTGTTAGATGGAATGTCCTATAAATATCAATTAAATCTATCTGGTCTATTGTGTCCTTTAAAGCTTGTGTTTCCTTATTTATTTTCTGTTTGGATGATCTGTCCACTGGTGTAAGTGAGGTGTTAAAGTCCCCCACTATTATTGTGTTACTGTCGATTTCCTCTTTTATAGCTGTTAGCATTTGCCTTATGTATTGGTGCTCCTATGTTGGGTGCATATGTATTTATAATTGTTATATCTTCTTCTTGGATTGATCCCTTGATCATTATGTAGTGCCTTCCTTGTCTCTTGTAACATTCTTTATTTAAGTCTATTTTATCTGATATGAGTATTGCTACTTCAACTTTGTTTTGATTTCCATGTGCATGGAATATCTTTTTCCATCCCCTCACTTTCAGTCTGTATGTGTCCCTAGGTCTGAAGTGGGTCTCTTGTAGACAGCATATATATGTGTCTTGTTTTTGTATCCATTCAGCGAGCCTGTGTCTTTTGGTTGGAGCATTTAATCCATTCACATTAAAGGTAATTATCGATATGTATGTTCCTATTACCATTTTCTTAATTGTTATGGGTTTGTTTTTGTAGGTCCTTTTCTTCTCTTGTGTTTCCCACTTAGAGACGTTCCTTTAGCATTTGTCTTAGAGCTGGTTTGGTGGTGCTGAATTCTCTTAGCTTTTGCTTGTCTGTAAAGCTTTTGATTTCTCCGTTGAATCTGAATGAGATCCTTGCCAGGTAGAGTAATCTTGGTTGTAGGTTCTTCCCTTTCATCACTTTAAGTATATCATGCCACTCCCTTCTGGCTTGTAGAGTTTCTGCTGAGAAGTCAGCTGTTAACCTTTTGGGAGTTCCTTTGTATGTTATTTGTTTTTTCCCTTGTTGTTTTCAGTAATTTTTCTTTGTCTTTAATATTTGTCAATTTGATATCTATGTGTCTTGGCATGTTTCTCCTTGGGGTTATCCTGCCTGGGAGTCTCTGCATTTCCTGGACTTGGATGGCAATTTCCTTTCCCATGTTAGGAAAGTTTTCGACTATAATCTCTTCAAACATTTTCTCTGGTCCTTTCTCTCTCTCTTCTCCTTTTGGGACCCCTATAATGCAAATGTTGGTGTGTTTAATGTTGTCCCAGAAGTCCCTTAGGCTGTCTTCATTTCTTTTCATTCTTTTTTCTTTTTTCTGTTCTGCACCAGTGAATTCCACCATTCTGTGTTCCAGGTCACTTATCTGTTCTTCTGCCTCAGTTATTCTGCTATTGATTCCTTCTAGTGTATTTTTCATTTCAGTTATTGAATTGTTTATCTCTGTGTGTTTGTTCTTTAATTCTTCTAGGTGTTTTTTCTTTAATTCTTCTAGATATTTGTTCTTTAATTTTTCTAGGTCTTTGTTAAAACATTTCTTGCATCTTCTAGATCTTTGCTTCCATTCTGTTTCCAAGGTCCTGGATCATCTTCACTCTCATTATTCTGAATTCTTTTTCTGGGAGGTTGCCTATCTCCACTTCATTTAGTTGTTTTTCTGGGGTTTTATCTTGTTCCTTCATGTGGTACAATGTCCTCTGCCTTTTCATTTTGTCTATCTTTCTCTGACTGTGGTTTTCTTTCCACAGGCTGCAGAATTGTCACTTTTCTTGCTTCAGCTGCCTGCCCTCTCCCTCATACTATTTTTTAGTTATTACTTAAAAATTACAAAATGTGTCCTTGACTTACCAATGTCTAATATTTCCTAGTACTTTTACTTGCCTCCCAAACAATGTAATAGTCTTAGAATTTATGTTCATTTAATTTCTCCTGATTTGCATGCTATCTTTGTTGTGTATTTGTATTATTTAAATACTTTAAATCCCATGAGATTGTTGTTTTATAGCATCAATGTTCACTTACATTTTCCACATGTTTACCCTATTTCTTGCTCATTTCTCTCTGCATTTCTGAACTTCCATCTGGGGTCACTTTCCTGCAAAAAATTCCCTTTAGTATTTTCTGAATGGTGGATCTGCTGATAATGAATTCTCTCAGTTCTTGTTTGTCTGAATATGGCTTCATTTCACCTTCAGTTTTGAAGTATATTTTCATTGGAATTCTAGGTGGCAGATACTTTCATTCAGCACTTGAGTATTTTATTCTATTGTCTTCAATTTCCATTGTTTCTGTTGAGAAGTCATATATTGTTCTATTGTTGCTTCTTTGATAATGTTTTCTTTCTCCATACAGCTCTTTGTTTTTCCTTTTTAGCAGTGCTACTGTGACGTGTCCAATTTGGGATTTCTTTTCATTTACTCTAATTGGAGTTTGTAGGTCTCCTTGAACCAGTGGTGGTTTGATGTCTTTCATCTGTTACAGAAAGGTCTCAGCAAATATCTGTTCAACTATTGCTTCTGACTCATTATCTTGCTTCTTCAGAGACTCCAATTCCGTATATGTTAGACCTTCTTTCTGTGTCCCCCTTGTCTCTTACCCGCTCTTGTATCTTCCATTCTTTTGACTATGTCACTTCATCCTGAAAATTTCCATTAATTTTTTTCCAGTTTATTAGTTCTTTCTTTCTCTGAGTCTAATCTGCTATTAAACCTAACTACTTAGTTCTTACTTTCCGCTACTTTATTTTTTAGTTACAGAAGTTCTGTTTTAGAATAGCCAGTTTCTGTACAAATTCTTAATTTTGTTTTTCTTCTTTTTGAATATATTAAGCTTATTTATTTTAAAGTCTTTATCTGATCATGCCATTATCTGGGCCTCCAGGTAACTGTGTGTTTGAAGTATATGTTGTTTCTTTTGGTTTTCCTTCAAGTTGTTTTTATCTTTGTATGCCTGATTATATTTTAATTGAGTGTTAACATTGTTATAAAAAGTTATAGAAATAAGACATAGGAAAATGTTATCTTGGCTATGCAAAGTAGCAATCTTAGATAACTTTAGTCTATTTTCAAAAATTGAGATGATTTGTGCTGAGTCTCAGTCTACCCCAGTTCACCCTTACTCCTAGGGTATAGCCCTTTGGGGTCACAACCCAAAGTAGAGGAGATTATCAGGTCCCTGTTGTTGAGCCCTAGACCCAGTTTTTGTCCCATATTCCCATGAAGCTGTCCAAAGTGCTGCTCAGCTTTTCAGCTTCTCACAGTCTCTTTTGATATCAGTGTAGTGGGAAGAGTTGAAGCCAAAGTATAAAATATCTTGAATAATGGGATAAAAAATATTGATCTCCGCTCAAGGGGATTTTGCTTCATTAAACGTACTCTTGCATTTGTAAAAAGATCTATATCATACTGTATCTGGTCCCTCCAAGTGATCAGATAAATCACTGGAATTTTTTTATAGTAGAATCACTTAAGAGTGCCTGTATGCTATGGCTTACAAGTTCTAGTACTCTCAGGGTAAGTTTGGCTCTGATCTCTGCTATAGAACACACGGGGGAATGTTGCTGCCTGTGCCTTGTACTGGGGTGAGAGTTTGGGGGAAGACATATGTGAGAATGAAGACAATGTATTCAAGGGCCCTTATGCAGGCCATCCCACTCGGCTTGGCTAAATTCAGAATCAACAGAGTCACCATGAAAAGAAGGAACAACAAAAGTACCTGCGGTAGAATAAGGTTGCAAAGGACTGATTTGGCTGAAGTTTCCAAAGGAGCCTCTGGGATAGACAAAGACACTAGGGCTGGCCTTCTCTGGAGCCAGAGCCATCAGGTAAAGGTGAGCAAGTCACCACTGCACACGATACTAGGGACAGAGACAGACACCCCCCCCCCTTCTCTCCATCTCTATGTTCTGCATGCTTCTCCCCAGGGTCTCCTGGTCTTGAGTTGTCTTACCTATAACACAGTTACAAGGGGGCTATCTGAATGCCTAGGTTTTTCCAGGGCAGATTCCACACGTTTATTTTTTTGTCCACATAAACAACTCTAATATTTTGACAACCAAATTACCACTTTAAAAAAGAAATTATAGTAAAATCTATATAACAAGCAATTCACCATTTTAACTATTTTTAAATGTAAAGTTCCAGGACATTGAGTACATTCCAATTGTGCAACCAATCTCAAGAACTCTTTTCATCTGCAAAACTGAAATTCTATACCCATTAAACAATAACCCTTCATTCTTCTCTCCCTGCAGCCTCCTGAAAACACCATTTTACTTTCTGTCTCCATGAATTTGACCATTCTAGGTATAAATAGAATCATACAATATCTGTCCTTTTGTTTCTGGTATATTTCACTTAGCACATATTCAAGGTTCATCTGTGTTGTAGCATGTATCAGAATTTAGTTCCTTTTTAAGGCTAACAAAACATGCCAGTGTGTGTGTGTGTGTGTGTGTGTGTGTGTGTGTGTGTTGCATATATATCACATTTTGTTTTTCAGTCAATGGACATTTGGGTTGTTTCAACCTTTTGGCTATTGTGAATAATGCTGCTATGAACATTGGCATACAGATGTCTTTTCAAGTACTTCCTTTCAATTCTTTTGTGTACATACCCAGAAGTGGAATTACATATGATAATCCTATGTTTAATTTTTTGAGGAACTGCTGTACTGTTTTTCACAGTAGCTGTACCATTTTACATTCCTCTCTGCAATGCACAAGGGTTCCAACTTCTTCATATTCTTGCTAACACTTGTTATTTCCTTCCTTCCTTCCTTTCCTCCCTTCCTTTCTAATACTAGCCATTCTAATGGGTGAGAAGTGGTATCTCATTGTGCTTTTGATTTGCATTTCCCTAGTGATTAGCCAAACTGCATTTTGTTTGGCCAGATTTGACATTTAAACAGCCTTTATATGTACAATCAGAATAAAAATCCTTTGCTAAACCACATGTGTATTTTTGGTTAAAAAGAAGGTACGGGCCATCAAAATCAACCGGAGGGTTTGCTGGGCTGACCTGTCTGTGTGCTGAGCCTTGAGATATTTATTGGGAAAGGCTCTTCTCTGAGACCCTGTAGGCCCAGCTCAAGGCATGTGGGTGGAGCACCCTCCTCTTCACCCCTTACCATCTCAGATACAGCAACATTCACTTCACATGCAATGAATGGCTAGGGCCTTTTTACTATTGGAGACAATTTGACATTAATTTCCATGAGGTGTCATCTTTCAGTTCAATGTGTTTCACGGGTCATATGATCTTCGATTACTAAGGTGACACTTAGGACAATTTTACAGCAAATTGAGTCCCAAATTACAGCCCCTGAAGGAGTCCGCATTAACAACGGTCTGTAAGATCCCAGCAGGGGGCCTGAGCCAGGTTATACTGCAGTCAAATATGGTCACTAATATAACATTTCAGTAGGAACAAGAGGAATGTATTGCTAAGACACGTGTGCTGATCTTCTCTTTTCAGAAAAGGAGGGCTCAAATCACCATAGACAACCCTAGATTATGGAATAATAAAGACAGAATTATTTTTGCATGAATTGGGATTTCCCTGTAGCTGAGTTAAGAAGCATGACCCACTAGAGTGAACTGGAATTACTCACCCTTCTTTTTCTTTTCTTCTCTTCTTTCTCTTCTCTCTCTGTTGCATCAACCACTCTGATTGTTTTAGTTCTACTGCAGGCATTTTACTCCTCACATTTAATAAACCAGTGCCTCTAGAATAACAGTGTGAGAAAATCAGAGCGGGTAATTACTAAGCAAAACCTATAAAAATAACAAGCATCACCCATAGACTAATTTCTGAGATATTTCATGATGTGAATGCCCCTGCACATAGCAATGTGCTGAGTTTTGCAAAATGCTAGTAAGACAGACAGGCCTCCTACCTTTTGAGAATCTCCTATAGAAACCACATATTGATGTTGATGTTCATATGGCTGCACATGCATTTACAATCAAAAATGTGAAACAAAACCAAGAATTAGATATGAAAATTGATTGTGCCCCTACTGATTGTGCAACATTTCCCTATGATTTAGGTAGCATTTTCATACATTAAATATTGGGCTATTACTGGATTTTTATGAGTTTTGGGGGAACACGGACTCATCACATTTCAAGCACATGTGAAAACCATGCTCTGGGAGCTCACTCTACAGGTTTATACTTCCTCTGTATAGAATATGCATTTCTAACTACTATAAAAGGTTAAATATTATCTAGTTCTTTGCTGTTCTGGTTTTCTTAGAACACTTCAGATTAACTGCTATGTGACTACTGAACCCACTTACCCAGTGAAAACATATCTATTTTGTGTAAGGCCCTATGCTGGGTACTGGGAAACAGACACTGCAGAGCCCATCGGAGCTCACTGTCCAGTAGTGAAGACACAGAGCAGGCAAAACAATAATGTGTGATTTTCAATCACTAAGTACCCATCTCCTGGGTACTGAAGACATGGAATGAGCCTTCTAGAGACTCTTCATTGCCAATCCCCAGAAAATAGAGGGTATTTGACTCTCAGGAGCGAGGAGTCAGGACAGTGAAGAACTTAACTATTATGGGCTGAATTCTGTCTCCCCCTCAAATTCATATGTTGAAATCCTAACCCCCAGTACCTCAAAATATGACTGTATTTGGACACTGGGCCTTTACAGAGGTGAGTTAAAATGAGGCGATTAGGATGGGCCCTAATCTAATCTGACTGGTGTCCTTAAAAGTAGAGGAAATTTGGACATACAAGGAAATACCAGAGGGATGTGTGCAGAGAAAAGGTGATGTGAAGAGACAGCAAGAGGGTGGGCATCTGCAAGCCAAGGGGAGAGGCCCTTGGAGGAAACAAACCGTGCCAGCACTTTGATCTTGAACTTCAGTCTCCAGAACACTAAGAAGATACATTTCTGTTGTTTAAGCCTGTGGTATTTTATTATTGCAGCCCTAGTAAACTAATATATTAACCATTATTTCTATTGGGATTTTCTTAACATCTTTATTGGAGTATAATTGCTTTACAATGGTGTGTTAGTTTCTGCTTTACAACAAAGTGAATCAGTTATACATACACATATGTCTCCACATCTCTTCCCTCTTGTGTCTCCCTCCCTCCCTCCCTCCCACCCTCCCTATCCCACCCCTCTAGGTGGTCACAAAGCACCTAGCTGATCTCCCTGTGCTATGCGGCTGCTTCTCACTAGCTATCTATTTTACGTTTGGTAGTGTATATATGTCCATGCCACTCTCTCACTTTGTCCCAGCTTACCCTTCCCCCTCCCGGTATCCTGAAGTCTATTCTCTAGTAGGTCTGTGTCTTTATCCCTGTCATGTCCCTAGGTTCTTAATGACCTTTTCTTTTTTTTTTTACATTCCGTATATATGTGTTAGCATACGGTATTGTTTTTCTCTGTCTGACTTACTTCACTCTATATGACAGACTCTAGGTCCATCCATCTCACTACAAATATCTCAATTTCGCTTCTTTTTATGGATGAGTAATATTCCATTGTATATATGTGCCACATCTTCTTTATCCATTCATCTGTTGATGGACACTTAGGTTGCTTCCATGTCCTGGCTATTGTAAATAGAGCTGCAATGAACATTTTGGTACATGACTCTTTTTGAATTACAATTTTCTCATGGTATATGCCCAGTAGTGGGATTGCTGGGTCATATAGTAGTCCTATTTTTAGTTGTTTAAGGAAACTCCATATTGTTTTCCATAGTGACTGTATCAATTTACATTCCCACCAACAGTACAAGAGGCTTCCCGTTTCTCCACACCCTCTCTAGCATTTATTGTTTGTAGATTTTTGGATGATGACCATTCTGACCAGTGTGAGATGATATCACATTGTAGTTTTGATTTGCATTTTTCTAATGATTAATGATGCTGAACTTTCTTTCATGTGTTTGTTGGCAATCTGTATGTCTTCTTTGGAGAAATGTTTATTTAGATGTTCTGCCCATTTTGGGATTGGGTTATTTGTTTTTTTGATATTGAGCTGCATAAGCTGCTTGTAATTTTTCAGATTAATCCTTTGTCAGTTCCTTCATTTGCAAATATTTTCTCCCATTCTGAGGGTTGTCTTTTGGTCCTGGTTATGGTTTCCTTTGCTGTGTAAAAGCTTTTAAGTTTCATTAGGTCCCATTTGATTATTTTTGTTTTTATTTCCATTTCTCTAGGAGGTGGGTCAAAAAGGATCTTGCGGGGCTTCCCTGGTGGCGCAGTGCTTGAGAGTCTGCCTGCCAATGCAGGGCACGTGGGTTCGTGCCCTGGTCTGGGAAGATCTCACATGCCGCGGAGCGGCTGGGCCCATGAGCCATGGCTGCTGAGCCTGCGCGTCCGGAGCCTGTGCTCCGCAACGGAGGAGGCCACAGCAGTGAGAGGCCCGCATACTGCAAAAAAAAAAAAAAAAAAAAAAAAAGGATCTTGCTGTGATTTATGTCATAGAGTGTTCTGCCTATGTTTTCCTCTAAGAGTTTGATAGTGTCTGTCCTTACATTTAGATCTTTAATCCATTTTCAGTTTGCTTTTGTGTATGGTGTTAGGGAGTGTTCTAATTTCATTCTTTTAAATATAGCTGTCCAGTTTTCCCAGAACCACTTATTGAAGAGGCTGTCTTTTCTCCACTGTATATTCTTGCCTCCTTTATCAAAGGTAAGGTGACCATATGTGCGTGGGTTTATCTCTGGGCTTTCTATCCTGTTCCATTGATCTATATTTCTGTTTTTGTGCCAGTACCATATTGTCTTGATTACTGCAGCTTTGTAGTATAGTCTGAAGTCAGGGAGCCTGATTCCTCCAACTCCGTTTTTCGTTCTCAAGATTGCTTTGGCTATTCAGGGTCTTTTGTGTTTCCGTACAGATTATGAAATATTTTGTTCTAGTTTTGTGAAAAATGCCAGTGGTAGTTTGAGAGGGATTGCATTGAATCTGTAGATTGCTGTGGGGAGTATAGTCATTTTCACAATGTTGATTCTTCCAATCCAAGAACATGGTATATCTCTCCATCTGTTTGCATCATCTTTAATTTCTTTCATCAGTGTCTTCTAATTTTCTGCATACAGGTCTTTTGTCTTCTTAGGTAGGTCTATTCCTAGATATTTTATACTTTTTGTTGCAATGGTAAATTGGAGTGTTTTCTTAATTTCACTTTCAGATTTTTCATCATTAGTGTATAGGAATGCAAGAGATTTCTGTCCATTAATTTTGTATCCTGCTACTTTACCAAATTCATTGATGAGCTCTAGTAGTTTTCTGGTAGCATCTTTAGGATTCTCTATGTATAGTATCATGTCATCTGCAAACAGTGAAAGCTTTACTTCTTTTCTGATTTGGATTCCTTTTATTTCTTTTTCTTCTCTGATTGCTATGGTTAAAACTTCCAAAACTATGTTGAATAACAGTGGTGAGAGTGGGCATCCTTGTCTTCTTCCTGATCTTAGTGCAAATGGCTTCAGTTTTTCACCATGGAGGATGATGTTGGCTGTGGGTTTGTCATATATGGCCTTTATTATGTTGAGGAAACTTCCCTCTATGCCTACTTTCTGGAGGGTTTTTATCATAAACAGGTGTTAGATTTTGTCGAAAGCTTTCTCTGCATCTATTGAAATGGTCATATGGTTTTTCTCCTTCAATTTGTTAATATGGTGTATCACATTGACTGATTTGTATATACTGAAGAATACTTGCATTCCTGGGACAAACCCCACTTGATTATGGTGTATGATCCTTTTAATATGCTGTTGGATTCTGTTTTCTAGTATTTTGTTAAGGATTTTTGCATCTATGTTCATCAGTGATATTGGCCTGTAGTTTTCTTTCTTTGTGACATCTTTGTCTGGTTTTGGTATCAGGGTGATGGTGGCCTCGTAGAAAGTTTGGGAGTGTTCCTCTCTCTGCTATATTTTGGGGAGTTTGAGAAGGATAGGTGTTAGCTCTTCTCTAAATGTTTGATAGAATTCGCCTGTGAAACCATTTGGTCCTGGGCTTTTGTTTGTTAGAAGATTTTTAATCAGTTTCAATTTCATTGCTTGTGATTGGTCTGTTCATATTTTCAATTTCTTCCTGATTCAGTCTCAGAAGGTTGTGCCTTTCTAAGAATTTGTCCATTTCTTCCAGATTTTATTGGCATAGAGTTGCTTGTAGTAATCTCTCATGATCCTTTGTATTTCTGCAGTGTCAGTTGTTATTTCCCCCTTTTCATTTCTAATTCTATTGCTTTGAGTCTTCTCCCTTTTTTTCTTGATGAGTCTGGCTAATGGTTTATCAATTTTGTTTGTCTTCTCAAAGAACCAGCTTTTACTTTCCTTGATCTTTGTTATCGTTTCCTTCATTTCTTTTTCATTTATTTCTGATCTGATTTTTATGATTTCTTTCCTTCTACTAACTTTGGGGTTTTTTTGTTCTTCTTTCTCTGATTGCTTTAGGTGTAAGGTTAGGTTGTTCATTTGAGATGTTTCTTGTTTCTTAAGGTAGGATTGTATTGCTATAAACTTCCCTCTTAGAACTGCTTTTGCTGCATCCCATAGGTTTTGGGTCATCGTTTTTTCATTGTAATTTGTTTCTAGGTATTTTTTGATTTCCTCTTTGATCTCTTCAGTGATCTCTTAGTTATTAAGTAGTGTATTGTTTAGCCTCCATGTGTTTGTATTTTTTACAGATATTTTCCTGTAATTGATGTCTAGTCTCAGAGCATTATAGTCGGAAAAGATACTTGATACAATTTCAATTTTCTTAAATTTACCAAGGCTTGATTTGTGACCCAAGATATGATCTATCCTGGAGAATGTTCCATGAGCACTTGAGAAAAATGTGTATTCTGTTGTTTTTGGATGGAATGTCCTATAAATATCAATTAAGTCCATCTTGTTTAATGTATCATTTAAAACTTGTGGTTCCTTTTTTATTTTCATTTTGGATGATCTGTGCATTGGTGAAAGTGGGGTGTTAAAGTCTGCTACTATGAATGTGTTACTGTCGATTTCCCCTTTTATGGCTGTTAGTATTTGCCTTACGTACTGAGGTGTTCGAATGTTGGGTGCATAAATATTTACAATTGTTATATCTTCTTCTTGGATCGATCCCTTGATCATTATGTAGTGTCCTTCTTTGTCTCTTGTAATAGTCTTTATTTTAAAGTCTGTTTTGTTTGATATGACAATTGCTACTCCAGCTTTTTTTTGATTTCCATTTGCATGAAATAACTTTTTCCATCCCCTCACTTTCAGTCTCTATGTGTCCCTAGGTCTAAAGTGGGTCTCTTGTAGACAATATATATACAGGTCTTGTTTTTGTATCCATTCTGCCAGTCTGTGTCTTTTGGTGGGATCACTTAATCCATTTACATTTAAGGTAATTATTGATATGTATGTTTCTATTATTTTCTTAATTGTTTTGGGTTTGTTATTGTAGGTCTTTCCCTTCTCTTGTGTTTCCTGCCTAGAGAAGTTCCTTTAGCATTTTTTGTTTAGCTGGTTTGGTGGTGCTGAATTCTCTTAGCTTTTGCTTGTTTGTAAAGATTTAATTTCTCCATCAAATCTGAATGAGATCCTTGCTGGGTAGAGTAATCTTGGTTAGGTTTTCTTCCTTCATCACTTTAAATGTGTCTTGCCACTCCCTTCTGGCTTGCAAAGTTTCTGCTGAAAGATCAGCTGTTAACCTTATAGGGATTCCCTTGTGTGTTATTTGTTGTCTTTCCCTTGCTGCTTTTAATATTTTTTCTCTGTATTTAACTTTTGATAGTTTGATTAAGTTGTGTCTTGGCGTGTTTCTCCTTGGATTTATCCTGTATGGGACTCTCTGTGCTTTCTGGACTTGACTAAATATTTCCTTTCCCATATTAGGGAAGTTTTTAACCATAATCTCCTCAAATATTTTCTCAGTCCCTTTCTTTTTCTCTTCTTCTTCTGGGACCCCTATCATTCAAATGTTGGTGTGTTTAATGTTGTCCCAGTGGTCTCTGAGACTCTCCTCAATTCTTTTCATTCTTTTTTCTTTATTCTGCTCTGCAGTAGTTATTTCCACTATTTTATCTTCCAGGTCACTTCTCCATTCTTCTGCCTCAGTTATTCTGCTATTGATTCCTTCTAGAGAATTTTTAATTTCATTAATTGTGTTCTTCATCATTGTTTGTTTGCTCTTCAGTTCTTCTAGATCCCTGTTAAACGTTTCCTGTATTTTCTCCATTCTGTTTCCAAGATTTTGGATCATCTTTACTATCATTATTCTGAATTCTTTTTCAGGTAGACTGCCTATTTCCTCTTCATTTGTTAGGTCTGGTGGGTTTTTGCCTTGCTCCTTCATCTGCTGTGTGTTTCTCTGTCTTCTCATTTTTCTTAACTTACTGTGTTTTGGGTCTCATTTTCGCAGGTTGCAGGTTCATTGTTCCCATTGTTTTTGGTGTCTGTCCCCAGTGGCTAAGGTTGGTTCAGTGGGTTGTGTAGGCTTCCTGGTGGAGGGGACTAGTGCCTCTATTCCAGTGGATGAGGCTGGATCTTGTCTTCCTGGTGGGCAGGTCCACCGCTGGTGGTGTGTTTTGGGGTGTCTGTGGCCTTACTATTATTTTAGGCAGCCTCTCTGCTAATGGAGGGGGTTGTGGTATTGTCTTGCTAGTTGTTTGGCACAGGTTGTCCTGCACCGTAGCTTGCTGGTCGTTGAGTGGAGTTGGGTCTTGGCGTTGAGATGGAGATCTCTGGGAGATTTTCGTCGTTTGATATTATGTGGAGCTTGGAGCTCTCTTGTGGACCAGTGTTCTGAACTTGGCTTTCCCACCTTAGAGGCACAGCCCTGACACCTGGCTGGAGCTTCAAGAGCCTGTCATCCCCACAGCTCAGAATAAAAGGGAGAAAAAGAAAGAAAGAAAGAATGAAGAAGATAAAATAAAGTTATTAAAAGAAAAAAAAATTTTTTTAAATGGATAGAATGCTAGGACAAATGGTAAAGGCAAAGCTATACAGACAAAACCACACACAGAAGCATACACATACACACTCACAAAAAGAGAAAAAAGGAAAAAAAAAATATATCATTGCTCCCAAAGTCCACCTCCTCAATTTAGGATGATCTGCTGTCTATTCAGGTATTCCACAGATGCAGGGTACATCAAGTTGATTGTGGAGAGTTAATCTGCTGCTCCTGAGGCTGCTGGGAGAAATTTCCCTTTCTCTTCTTTGTTTGCACAGCTCCTGGGGTTCAGCTTTGGATTTGGACCCGCCTCTGCGTGTAGGTTGCCTGAGGGCATCTGTTCTTCGCTCAGACAGGACAAGTTTAAAGGAGCAGCTGATTTGGGGGCTCTGGCTCACTCAGGCCAGAGGGGAGGGAGGGACACGGAGTGTGGGGCAAGCCTGTGGTGGCAGAGGCCAACGTGACGTTGCGACAGCCTCAGGCGCCCTGTGTGTTCTCCAAGGGAAGTTGTCCCTGGATCACGGGACCCTGGCAGTGGCAGGCTGCACAGGCCCCCGGGAGGGGGGTGTGGATAGTGACCTGTGCTCGCACACAGGCTTCTTGGTGGCCGCAGCAGCAGCCTTAGCATCTCTTGCCAGTCTCTGGTGTCTGCGCTGTTAGCCGCGGCTTGCGCCCGTCTCTGGAGCTCTTTTAAGCGGCGCTCTTAATCCCCTCTCTTCGTGGACCAGGAAACAAAGAGGGACGAAAATGTCTCTTGTCTCTTTGGCAGGTCCAGATCTTTTCCCGGACTCCCTTCCGTCTAGCTGTGGTGCACTAGCCCCTCCTGGCTGTGTTCACGCAGCCAACTCCAGTCCTCTCCCTGGGATCCGACCTCCGAAGACTGAGCCTCAGCTCCCAGCCCCGCCCCCCCCGGCGGGTGAGCAGACAAGCCTCTTGGGCTCGTGAGTACCGGTCGGTACCGATCCTCTTTGCAGGAATCTCTCTGCTTCCCCTCTGCACCCGTGTTGCTGCGCTCTCCTCCACGGCTCCGAAGCTCCCCGCCTCCGCCACCCACAGTCTCCGCCCATGAAAGGGCTTCTAGTGTGTGGAAACTTTTCCTCCTCCACAACTCCCTCCCACTGGTGCAGGTCCCGTCCCTATTCTTTTGTCTCTGTTTTTTCTTTTTTCGTTTGCCCTACCCAGGTACCTGGTGAGTTTCTTGCCTTTTGGGAGGTCTGAGGTCTTCTGCCAGCGTTCAGTAGGTGTTCTGTAGGAGTTGTTCCACGTGTAGATGTATTTCTGATGTATCTGTGGGGAGGAAGGTGATCTCCACGTCTTACTCTTCCACCATCTTGAAGCTCCTCCTATTGGGATTTTTAAAAAACAATCTCAAAATTCCAGAAAAGTTGCAAGTACAGGACAAAAAGGGTTTTTTTTCTGAATTATCTGAGATAAATTGTTGACACACTAGACAGTTTTTGACAGTTTTCTATAAATGAGAGTAAGATTCTGATGGAGCTAGAGAGATTAGCATCTTAGAAAAACAAGGGACTGTTGAAAGCTCTTCCTGAGAATGTGAAAGTGCAGGCATCGCCTGAGGGTATAGGATGTTTGTGAAAAAGACCAGGAGACTTCTTGTGTCCTACCTCTACCATAAGCTTTGTGACCTTGGGTAAATCACCTCTGCATCCAGTGACAACTGGACTAAATGAATAACTTCTGAGTTCACTTCCAACACAAGCATGTTGTGATTTTTATGTCTGAGGGGTATTTTTTTCCTACCATGAGGTTAAAGGGCAAAAATGATTCAGTCCTGTCCACCAGTGCCAAGTGCCCTTGCCCACTATTTGCCCCTGTGCTTGCCAGCCTGTGGCCTTTGACAGGGCTTCCAGCCTCATCTTCCTCCAGCTGACCAGAAACCTGCTACCCTGCAGCCAAGCGAAGCCCATGGCAGGCTGTTCCTTCATGTCCCTGTGCTCATGCTACGTACTCTATGCCACATGCCCTTCTGCCTTCCCCCCAGTGCCCTTGGAAACCTTCTGCTCATTCTTCCTGATCTTTCCAAGCATGTCCTCCTCTGTGCTGCTTGAGCATCTATTCATTCACCTCAAATCTTTCCACATCAACATAATTGCTTCTTTATTTGTCATTCTCCTCACTAGACTCCAAATCTCTAGAGGAAAGGGCCTGGGTTTCTTCCTTTTCTGCAGCCTCAGCTACTGACACAGTGCTTGGCTTATAATAGGTCATCAGTGGATAAATATGCCTTAAGAACTGTGGGCCGGGGCTTCCCTGGTGGCGCAGTGGTTGAGAGTCCGCCTGCCAATGCAGGGGACACGGGTTCGTGCCCCAGTCTGGAAATATCCCACATGCCGCGGAGCGGCTAGGCCCGTGAGCCACGGCCGCTGAGCCTGCGCGTCCGGAGCCTGTGCTCCGCAACGGGAGAGGCCACAACAGTGAGGGGCCCGCGTACCGCCAAAAAAAAAAAAAGAACTGTGGGCCAGATACTGTGCTGGGCAGGGTGGAGAATGATCCTGCTCTTCGGGAGTTCTAGGCCAACAGGGGGAGAAAGATGATTAAATAGGCAATTGCCACGGAAGGGAAAGTGAGCAACAGTGTGGCAGAGGTGAGCTAGAGCTGATAAGGAAGCTCACAGGAGGGCACCTTTCAGACTTGGAAAACCTTCCATTAAGCTGGGTTGCCTCACACTTGGACTTCGCCAACAGTACCTTGCCAGGGGCAGGTGTTGAAGAAATGTGTGCTAGACTCTAAGCTCCGTAAGGATTTGGACCATGACCACCTCATTCACTGATGTCTCTACAGCTTCTAGCATATGTGACACATTGTGAACCAATAAATATTTATGCAGTGAGTGCATGAATGAACTAACAACCAGGTCCTCCTTTCTGTTCTTTTCACATGCTTTTCCCACCTTGCCTCTCACCTTCTGACTTGTCCTTGTCCAGAGATGCGAGCTAAAACTTACCTCAAAGAGGGTGGTGCTGAAGATCAAAGGCACTAATAAATATGAAACCACTTAGTATAGTATAAAGTGCTCTATACACATGAGTTACTACTTACCGCTTCTTCCCTTCCAAGGGTTGTGTTGGGTGCAGCCGTTCTGGGCTGACCTGGTTGGGGTTCAGAAGCCCTCAGGACCTGTTATGCTCCTGTCGATGCAGGAAAAAAAAAAAAAAAGACTCAAGCATTCTCAATTTACCATTCTTTAGAAATTTCCTACGTTTTAATAAGGACCTTAGAGATTTCTTCCTTTGCGACTAGAAAAGCATAATTCAAGGGCGTAATTAGGGTTCACGCAGTCACTGCTCCTGTGGACAGTCCTAATGAGGATTTTTCTTTTTTCTTATTGAGTTCTCCCAAAGGGACCTCTTATTAGAGAAAAATGAGTTCCACAGTCATGGTGGGAGGTAGACTGTATTAGTCAGGGTTCTCCAGATAAACGAAACCAGTAGGATGTGTGTACATACGGAAAAAGGATGTGGATTCACCACGTGGGTCCTGCAGGAGTATGGAGGGGCTGAACCATGCTTAAATCATGAGTTGGGGCCGGTAGAGGCACTGTCACTGGCCTGGAGCCTGAGATGGCTCAGGAGGCTGCAGAGAGGTGCACCGTGGAGCAAGCCCCTCGGCCTGTCTGTGCCTGAGTGACTTGAAACGTGCCGTCAGGGACAAGGAGATACTTCCGTCCTAAGAACTCCTGAACGGAGAAGTCCCCAATCCTTTGCCGTGACTTAGGATCGCAGCTGCTGTGGGACACAGACAAACCAAGTGGCCTCATGAGAGGTGTGAGAAGCCTGAGGGTTCAAGTCGCTCCCTTCTCCAGGCTGGTGCAGTGCCCGTTGTCTAAGGCGCTTACTCGGCCATTTTACAGCACAGCCTCCCCTGCCTATTAAAAAGCACGTGATGCTGAGTGAAACGGACAAGGGCCGGGATGGATGAAAATATTCCCCGGGAATGGGGAGGACGGGGGAGGGGGGGCGCGAGAGGGCGGGTAAAGTCAGTTCAGCTTTTCAGGTGTCCAAAAAGGAAACTCCAGGGGCAGGACTCGGGGGCTGAGAGAGGCTGTGGAGAAGGTAAAACCGGGGTCTCCTCTCAGCCTTGGAACCTTTCTTACCTCCAGCCTCCTCTCTAGTTCTTAGAAATCCAGGCCCCTCAACCTGTCTGCCACTCCCTCAAGGCAGGCCTAGCTTCTAAAGCTAAGACGTTTCCTTTATCCTCCACAGCTAAAACTTTCCAGAAAGGTCAGCAACCCGAGGATGGTGTCGTCTGATTAGCCAGCACTGAAGTTGCTCTGGCCGAGGGCAGCGGGACCGCCTGGGCGGGTGTGGGTTGCCGGGTAACGTGGGGTGCGCTGAGGCTGACGCTAGAATGCGTGGCTCACAGCAGCGCGGTCCCCGCCCCCAAGAGCTCCGCACCCTCGTGGACACGGAGGACTGCCGATCAATGGCGCGTGCGCCGAGGCAAGCATCGCCCCCACACCGTCTTCCTCACCTTGCGTCGGGGCCACGGGCTGGACTGGGACGCCCGCCCTCCGCCGGGCTGAGCCGGGACCCGGGCGCTACATGCCCGTCAGTTGTGCAAGCTGTCGGATTCTTCCGCGGCCGCACAGGCCTTGAGGGTGGGGTTGCCTCTCCTCTGACAGGCACGTGCGAGTACACAGTGCGGTCTCGGGGCGCTGGTATTCGACAGAATCCATCTCCACCCGCAGCCGGGTCAGCCGTGGCGCAGCGGCCTTAGTAGAGTCGAGAGCGCAGACCCGGCAGCGACCCCCACGCCCTGCCCCGCGGGCCCTGTCCTTTCCGCTTGGGAGAGCGGCGCGTGCGCAATGGCCCGGCCGCCCCGGCGCAGCGCCTGCGCGCCGGGCTGCTCCCGGGCTGCTCCGGTACTTTAAAGCGTTCGGTGTGAACAGCAGTGCGCGGGAGCTTCAGGGAACACCTCCGGGGTAGTTAGTCCGCTTCTGCAGCGAAGTCTGGAGGCACCATCCAGCAGGGCTAGTCAGCACGCGAAGGACTCTGATCCGCACCAAAGAAGCCCCCGTAATAAGCACTTTAAATCTCATTATCTGAATCAAACCAGGAGGCTCGTGAATTACTAAGGCATTTTGAAATTATTTCTGTCAGTAAAATAAGAGAGATTGAAGACATGTGGTCGACTTGAAAAACATAAGCTGGACCATCATGGCCTGAGGTGGGTATCTGCATCCAGCAAGCCCAGGCCTGTCCGTTTGAAGCGAGGCCCTGGGTCTGGGGCTCCACTTGGTCCTGTGTGCCCTCCACTCAGGGAAGGGCTGGCGGCTCTTGGAGCCCGCTGCCTGCACCGCTAGACCGGGGTCTCCTCCAAGTGCCCGAGGACGGAGAGCAGGCGCGGCCACAGGAAGCAAGTTACACGTGTAACAGAATCCCACCACCTGGGCCTTCGTCAATCAGCCCACCTGGGAGCAGAGTTTAGGGAGTGGGGCACAGCCAGCCCGTCTGCGTCTAACAGATGGAGGCCACTGACATTTATAAACGAATGGACAAGCACTGAATGAGGCCAATGGGAGACGTGAAGGTTGTCGGAAGGGTCTTTGCTCTAATTATTAGAACAAATGCCTAGCACCCTACTTCCTTACATCTGGTGAGCACGTAGCAGATTCTGACATCCTTCCGCATACAGTGTCTCCTTTCATCCTCAGAACAAGCCCGAAGGGCCCAGGCCACACAGGTGAGGCTTCCCTTCTACACAGACAAGGAATCTGAGCCCAGAGATGTTCTGTGACTCCCTCAAAGGTGACTGAGGGACGCAGTTCTCAAACCAGCACCCAGGCTTCATGACTTCTTGGCTAAGAGTGAAGACATATGTCAGAATTCTCAGGGAAGTGTTCCCAAAACATGTATATTTATAATGTATATAAAAGTTCCTTTCTGAGAGTCATGACCCAAACCCTCCGTATCCTAACACTTATTTTGTGCCCAGCACTGTGCTTGACACCTGGGGCCATAGAAAAATCTACTCTTGGAAGAGTTGCAGAACCTGCCACCCAAAACATGCCAGCTCAGCATGAGGATTATTTTGAGCTAAAGGTGCTTGAAAAACAGCAGATGCAAGAAGGATGTTCTGATCTCCCCTTTTCTTCCTGAAAACAGGAGATATAACTCCCGTATGAAAAATCCCCTCCCCATACCCGGAGAAAAGAAACGTCCTTATCATCAGGGATAGGGAGTCAAGGCTGAGAGGAATCTGTACAAACAGACTTGTTAAAATAACTCATCTTCCTTTAGCCTCCTGACACATTTTAGTTCGTTTTCCACAGCTGCCTCTCCTTCTTCAGCAGAGTTTAAAAGCATTTAGCTTCTGCCACCTCTCTGGGTCCTCATTTTTTTATGAAGGCTCCCGTGGCACTTAAAGCTTATATTAAATAAATGTGTTTACTTTTCTCCTGTTAATCTGTCTTACGTCAATTTAATTCTAAGGCCCAGCAGTAGACCCTAAGAGGGTCGAGGTAAAGTTTTGCCTCTGCTACACCTCCAGAGCTTAATATTTAGGGACAGATACACCTGTCCTACATTAGGTACAAAGGAATAAGTAAGAACTTGGTGCATTTTACAGCAAGAGCGCGTCCCACTTTGGAACTCCTTGATATATATTTGTGGAGTGAACAAATAAGTGAATCAGTGAAGTAGGAGTTTAGAGAGGAAGAGATGACTGTAAATGGGGCCATCAGGGGAGGCCTCTAAGTACTGTTCTGGGTGGACGATTAAAAATGGCCACTCTCCACGTGTATGAAACGACTTGTAATGTTTTATTCCTCTTGTTACAGCTATTTCACTTCTAGGAATTTATCTTAAGGGACTTGCCAGAGAGGCAAAAAAGAGATATATGTTCAACATGTTTATTATAGTATAATTTATCATAGCAAAAAAGTGGAAACAATGTTAAGGTCCAATAGCAGGGAATTGTAGTACTGAAATGATGGTCAGTCTACCCGATGGAATATTCTGCAGCCATTAAAATCAGTTGTAAGAGCACATGTTCTTGACTGGGGAAATATATGTGTGTGGTAGAATTATTAAGGGGGAAGAAAGCAGATTCCAAAAAAGGGTTAAGTCAATGATTATCCAAAAGTTGTAAAGGTGTTTGTGTGTGTCTATTATGACAGTGGTTGTCTGGAGTGAGATTAAAGGTAACTTTTATTTTCAACTTCCAGCTTTTCAAAAGCCCAGTTTAAAAAAAAAAATAAAGGCCTTTTTCTTGCTGGCTTTTCGGGGAACTTGGGGTTTGTGGAGCTCTGTGGTCTGGTGGAAAGCCTTTATTTTGAGTTTTTCTTCTGAGCACAGGCAAAGTGGTATAATGTACATGTCTGGACCTGGGACCGCTACGGAGGGAAGGGGCCCAAAGGATGGGCAGAACAAGGGCAATTTAACAATTACAAATGAAAAATAAATAGATGACACACTGTTTACCCAGCACATGGGAGGTACCCAGAGCAACTTCCTTGGGTGCCTCCAGGTCACTTCCCCTGATGGAGAGGTCAGGTGACTTGGAGGAAGAGTCTACCCCTCGGCCTCCTGGATTCTTCTCAGACTCTTGGCAAATGCAGGGAGAAGGCTTACAAGCAAGGGCTGGAGGACCCAGCTGAGTGGCACTAGGGATGGCCAGACCCAGCAGACAGGTGGGGGGCTCCACGGGGAGTGAATTTCCATCGCAGAAAAAAAGTGACTTGCAGGGTGACCTATACTTATTCTCTCTCCCTCCTCCCCTTCTCCTTGCCCTCCCAACCTTGGACCCAAGAAGACTCTTCTGGAGGTGAGGCCTGGCGCAAGGCCCCAAATAGAGGAAAAGGGGCATGTGGTGGGGTCAGAGATTGGCAAAAGCAGCTTGCACCCTACTTTGAGGAGGACTGTGTTGGCCTCTTTGTACTAGGGTTTCGGTTTGCCAGCCGGTGTTGTCAAGGTACTGAGCTCTCGGAGGCCGGTGTCTGTTTTGTTCATCAGCCCCAGCAGTGCGTGACACAAAGCAAACGCTCGCTAAAGATTTGTTCCGTGATTACTTTGTAAATGGTGAGTAGGCATCCGCGTGCTGGAACACCACTCTTCCATCTCTAGGAGGCCTGAAGGCCAAGGCTGCTCAGTGGTAGAGAAGTCAAGTCTGTGTGTATTGTACAGCAAGGGCACGGGTTTGCCTGGTGTGGGCCTGGTGCCCATTGTGAATTAGGGACTTAATCCCAAATGGGGCATTTGCAATGCAGACCTTTGGTTCTTTTGTTAAAGAAGTCTGACATTTCTGCAGACTCCTGCCCAGGTGTTTTCTGTTTCCTCTTCTTCTTCCAAAGGTGATCCTTTCATTCATGCATTCAACTAGTATTGTTTGAGTACCATGTTCCAGACTCTGTTCTAGACACTGGGGATATAGAAGAACAAGAGACACCCGTGGGTGCTGGGGCGCATTGGCTGCTGACAGGCCGATGTGTTTACACTCAAGTGCTCTGTATGTTTATAAAGGTTTTCTGGAAACAAAGCCTTCAACTAGAAGAGAGTGCAGAAGCATCAGACAGTGCAACAGGCCCTAAGCGAGACAGGACGGCATTTTCTCCACACAGATGCAGGGATGGAAGGGATGGAAAGGATGAAAAGCATAACAGTTATGTTAATAACAATTTGGAGAGTTTAATGGTTTAGGAGACAAATGCAAGTAAGGTCATGTATTTGGTAGTCCTCCCCTGAGGGAGGGGGAAGAACAAGGGGTTAGAAGCAGTTCTAGGTGCTGCCTTTATGGTCTCTCCTCTCCCAGGGGATGGTCAGAGTTAGGTGGCCACTCCACCAGCTCTTCTGTTGAAGGCATTATGTCTAGAAAACCCTATGGCTCCTGGATTCTTAAGAACTCATGGCTTCTGCTACAGTGGCCCAAAGGGAGCCCATGAGGGTCTGGTCTAGCATTTGGGGACAAAAGAAAGGGGTAGCTGGAGCTGTGCGTGTCCAGGCCACATCAGCAGAGTAGGAGATATGGATTCAGAGCAGGGCTGTGACCAGTCCAACAAAGCCATCACCACCTCAACACCTAGCTTCTTGACACGTTTCATGTGTGATCACCAGCGCTGTGACTCTCAGGGACGCAGGACAATGCCAGGGCTCTGGGCCTGAGCCCAACATCCACCCACCCCCGCCCGAGCTTCTGAACTTGTTGGGGGCCAGCCCCACAGTGGGAGGAGACAGGCCTCATCCTAGGAAGGCCCTGGGGCCTGGGAGCAAGTCCTCCACCAAGGTGTTGCTCTAGTGAAAGGGATCCGCCCCAGGCCTTGAATTGTTTCCCCCTCTGTTCAGAAGGGTGAACTGGATAGAGGACTTCATGACTCTGAGTAGGAGAAAAGTGAACATTTAATGCCACCATAGTTTGATTCTTTTTAAACACCAGATTCTTTTTTGACAACATTTTTCACCTCATATGCCACAAAAAAGTCAGAGATCGTAGCCAGCAAACAATGTCTTCACACTGGAAATGGCACACAGCTTAATGAAGTCATGTCACCAGGTTTTAAGAACTATAACTTTCTTTTCCAGACTGTTCTCCAGGTAGCCTGCTCACACGTATCATGATCAAGCCAACAGCTAACTTATATCGCTATGCGAAGGCCCATACACAAAACCAGCCTGTTTGCAAATAGGCTGTTGGGACCTACCCAAGTACAGAATAGTTGGATTCCTGACTTGAACAAATGAATTTTATTAAAAGTTTTTAACAGCAAACACTTGCAAGCTAAGAACTTAATTTTTAAAATGGCACCAATCTTTTATCCAAATAGTGAATTTAAAACAATGACATTAAATACCACCCTTGAATTTGAAGTGAGATTTTATGAACTTGTTTATGAATTCGCTGTTTCCGACACAATAAATGCACTTGGGCAGGTCTTGTCTCCAATTTTCAAATTGGTCCATTTCTACAGATTAGCATATTTATATACACATACATACATGACTAGAGCTGAAGGAACCACAAAGATCATTTAACACACTGTCCTCCTTTTACAGATTAGAAAACTGTGTTCCAGAAACGTTGGGTAATATATCCAAGGCCATAGGACTATTGTCAAAACTGGAGTTAGAACGCAGGTTTTCTGTTCTATGTTCTTCCATCATGTCACATACCTTCTGTACACATGCATCCGTATACACCCCCGTGCACACACACGTCAGTACATCGGTGTGGTGTGTGTCCACATATCCACACAGACCTGGTGCAACAGCACCTCATGGGAAGAGTCCAAGATGCCGGACTCAGATCCCAGTTCTGCTATAAAACTACTCTGTGAACTTGGGCCAATCATTGGCTATTGACTTCAGTTTCTTCATCTAAAATGATTATCCCCAGCTCCTGAACAGAGCTTTCATTTCTTCAAAGCACTTCCCATCAACTATACCATTTTCTCTTTACACTCTCCCAGAAGGGCAGCTATTATGACCCCCAACCTTCCATCGGGGAGCCCGAGGCCCAGCAATGTGAAGCGACTTGCCGAAGGTTGCATAGCGAGTGAGGAAAGCAGGCCTGGAGCCTGGTTTCCTTACTCTGAGCTCAAGGCTTTTTCTCCTAGGTTTAGCTGCCTCTCAAATGAGACTACTGACCCCAGCCCCTCCTGGCCTCTCAGGGATCCAGTGAGGGGACAAGATGCTTTAAGTATTATGGGTTGTAAGACTCACTAAAGTGCTTTGGTTTGTCCAGAAAAAACAGGTACTATATATATCCAAGGTAAGGAACTTCAGTTTCCTCTTCCAGACCCCTTCAGTAACAGCAGGGGTGGGAGGTGGGACATCTTAGGTAAATGTAGGAGCCTAATACTGTCTGCAATTTTCAGAAATTTAGTGTTGAACCAGCAGGAGGAGGCTGGATCCTCTTTCACTCAGGCCTGTGGAGGCTGATTTCCAAGACCGTTATCATCAAATTCAAAAGGAAATGATCTTTTCCTTTTCAGCTACTTACTTTAGAAACAAATTAGGTTTTGAACTAAGCCCTGGACTTTGAGGATTGGATCCTAATCCCTGTTTTCCTGTTTTCTTTCTCTTTCCTCCCCGCTGCCTGTGTCTCTGTTAACAGAGCTTGTTAGAGTGAGGAGAAAAAAAAGCCATAGGCAGATCCACCAGACTTACACTTTGATGCATAGCACTTGGATAGCATTTCCAACCACGGTGTATAAATAAATTATAAAACACGAGGCGCCACAAAACAACATCCTGAGTTTACAAATAAATTATAACTTCTTCATAAACTGAATATGACAGTGTGGGGTGTTGGTTAGCAGTACGGGGAATGAAACAGTGAGCCTTTTGAGTTTCGAAGGTGATTTCTACATCTACATAAAATAGATGTGTGAGTGCCAGGATTTCAGCACTCGCCCTACACGCATGGACGTTGGGAACTGCATCTAGAGAATATTGATTATGTGCACTGAAGGTCTGATGCCACCTCAAGCACTTCAAGTATGTCCGATATTATGGCATCATCTCTGGTTCCGAGCAGGGCCACCCCAATGCAGAATGCATTGTTTAGGGATGGATAAGCAGCTTCTAAAACTTTGCAAAAACTTTTTCTGAGAAGATGAGCTTCTCCTGGATTGGAATTATGCTGTTATCTGGAAATGACGAGCAGCTTGGAATAGATATGTATTTTGTCGGGAAGATTGCTAAGGGACACAATTTGTGAGTTTTTACCCACAAATGTTGACAGATCTTTGCTGGAGGAGAAAGAGATTATAATCCAAAGGGACACTATATCCTACTACCTGTCCACCCACTACTGCCCCCCCCCCACAAAAAAAAATTTTAGACCATTTGCTGGCATTTGTCAATGAAACTGAGTGTCGGTTTTGCTTCACTGGGCATAGAGAAAAGTGGGCTGCAGGGGCCTTTCTTCGGCAGTCAAGTTTCAGCGTGGCAATGTTGAAGAGCGTGCCCTGTGGGGGAAGATGGGCCGTACCGCCTGGGTGGCGGCAGGCAGGCCCCAGGGCCAGCGCCCACGGGTGATTTATTCAGCATCAGTTTGTCAAGAACAGGGTTTTCAACGTGTTTCTTACATGCATGGTTTCAGGGTTTAAAATACACTGCCCTTAAAAGTGAGGAAATCTTTAAATATGTGCTCAAGGAGTGGGGCTAATCTTCCAGCAGGAAAAGAACACTGAATAAATTCATGAATTCTTCTGGTTTCAATTTTGAAATTAACTCATCTTTAGTAATTTCTGTTACAGCCCAAACCCTTCTTGGAATAGGGATTTAAAAACATTCACCACATCATTATTTATGGTGGGAGCCTTGATTACAGATCAGCAGTGGCCAATGACACAGGCAACTGTGTGTAGAGCCAGGGTAATAAACGCTTGGGCTCTTGCAAGCCCTGCCTCTATCCCAAGAAACCCAGATCAGACAGCTGCTTTTGAATAGTAACACCTAAAAGGCTGATGGATTAACCAAAATTCATGATCAGCATCAGAATCTGAAGCCCAAAAAAGGGCTCTTGCTTAACATGAACAGAAATCCGAGAACCGGCACAAGATATATATGCGTCTGTGTCAGACTTTTTGAACCACTGCCCTGGATGGGTTTTGTGGCTATGATGTAGTCACCACCACCTTCCAGGAACACAGACTCCAAGCTTAAGACTAATTTATGACAAATGGCGAGATTCCTGCCTGCCGAATTCCCCACTCTGGGCTGCATGGCATTTGATCCCAGCTCTCTCCTCTCCCCAGCATGGGGTCCCTTGTATGAGCCCCACCTGAGTCAACACAGGACCAACCTCTGCATTTACATCTCAAGCTCCCTACCTTCAGAATAGCAACTGCAGATAAAACAACAGACAGGATGTTTCGATTTCAAATCTGGAAGAGATGAAAGTTAGTGACAGCTTCCCCATGATGTAGAGGGGAATTCAAGGACAAGAATATCAAAAGTTGCAGCTCTCAGGTGGGGCTTGAGAGCCCAGGATAAAGCAAACTCTCACTCTGTGGCAACGTGAAACACCCCTCATGAAATGCAATATGGATTCACTCCCCGGAAACAGCATCACTATTCCACTTTTGGGCTCTGAGTTTTGCTTCCACCTCACACTAAACTATTTGGAGAGGGGAACAGATTTCGGACAAAGAATTAAGGCTTCCACGTCTAAACGTTAATTTCAAATAAATATTTGTTTGGTCCTCTCATTTGTGGATAATAAAATGGAATAATGGGTTCTTTGACATTCCCTTTGCCTTCCTAGGTTATCTGTCACCAAAACCACAAGGAGACCTGGACCTGCCTCACACCTGGCCATTGAATGAGGTGTTCTTCAGTTATTAGAACTGCTACAGAACAGCTGACCAGCTGTACAATCAACTTATAGGTAGAACCAGGCATAAGCACATTATAGCATAAAAATCATGATTTCTTCACATGGTTTACAAATACTTGGTGTGTTAAGATGTTTGTAGCTTACTTACGTTAGAAAAGAAAGGAAAAGAAAAGTAAGGAAAAAAGCCAATGGACAACCTCCATGCCAAGTTGTTCTCCTACACCATGGCCAAAAGCATCCTGTGAGAAGCTCCATGGTGTGGCATCTTGTGAGGCCAATGTGACTTGGTAAGAGAGCTCCTGGTCTCATTCAGCCCTTTGGCTATCTCATAAAGTTGCTACAAACATATAAAGCAGGTTTAGGCAGGGGGCAAGCGGAAGGCCACTCCCCTAGGAAAGTTTCCACTGATCAAGATTTTAATTTCTGTAGATGTTTCCGCTTAGTCTCACTCCAGGAAAGGCACGAAGGCCCCAGTGCTGGCCTGCTAAGGAAGTCAGCACAGTGAGGTAACCTGTGGGAAAGACATGGCCAGGGCGAAAGCTAAGGACACTGATTACTAATCAAATGCGTTTGTTTCCAGCAAAGACTAGGATACTCACCTGTGACAATCCCTCAGTTAAAGGCTTTTCATGAAGTGGTGTATATCAAACCAGCAACCAAAGAGGTGTCGAATGGAAAACCCAAAAAACTCAACAGATTGGCATCCTTTGGGGTCCAGAAGCTTCCATTATGCTGCTGTTGAACAAGGCCATTAACACAAGTGCCGAGACCAGAGGTGCACCCAGAGCCATGGGGCTGCCCTGCAGAATGAGGTTAGGGTGTGGGACCCCTGCCTTCCAAGGGGACAGACACACTTGTTAAACTAGAGGGGGAAATGATCCGCTCTGGAGTCACTTTTCACCGTATTATAGCCCGTTTCAGCTATCAGATGGGAGTGCAGCTTCTATGTGCACCTCTGCATAGGAGCGTGCTCTAACCAAACACAGAGCCAGACTTGTCATCCACAGAGCTGGCTTCTATCTAGGGGGCTGACTTCCCAAACAAAGCTAATGGGGCCATCTGTGCCCCGTTCTGACCAGTAAAGGACTGGTACTATGAAGCTCACAAGACTATGATTCCCACTTACTGAGTTCAGCTGAGCTATGCTGGGCTACACGTATCCTGAAGAGCATTGTCAAAGAAATGCAAAGGTTCCTTTTCCTTGGGGAGCAGTTGGGGCTGAGGAGTTGGTTAGCCAGGACTGCCTCACCTGGAAATAGGCTCATGGAGATATGCTGCATTTGAGGGCAAAAAGAACAGGGAAAACCCTGGGCACCTCTATCAGTGGGCAGGCTGCAGGGGCCTGGGGTAGGGCCCTGACCTGGGAGGTAGGCGAACACCCTGCTGTTCCACAGCTGTTATTAGACAATCCCTTGACCACTCTGTGCCTGGGTTTCCATCACTAAAATGGGTATAATAGTCCCTAAGGGAATTGTGGCAGGGATGAACATCTCAATTTGAGAATGAGGTCCAAAGTCAAGCCCTGTACATCCATATGCATGAAACTCTGTGCCCTGCCTCGCTACAGGTGTGTGATGTATGACAGGAAAACTTTCTCTGCCTTCAGGTGTCAAGGTTGAGTGGCCAAGCCTAGTTGTTTCTTGGGATGCAGGCTTTGGTTCACACGAGGACTGGGACTTCTTGCATTTAAGCAGCACCCTGGGCAACAGAAAAGTTGTGCAACCTCACATCCATCCTTGTTCTGGACCAATACTGTTGGGGTCTCTGAGCATCTACAAGCCCAAGAAGGTCTCCAAACTGGGAAAAATCCTCTGCTCTAATAAATTTGCAAAACTAGGGAGCAAAAATATATGGCTCTGCTGAATCGGTTCAAGGTCTCAATCCAGAGTCTTTGGAATAAAAATGAGTATGAAAAATGTTATGAGGGCCATGAAAACCCTGGATTCGTGGGTAAAGGAACTAGTATATGTGTTCAGGATGTGTGAGGGGAAACTATTCGGAGCAAACGTCCCACCCAAAGGGTAAGCAGGGCCCAGGTCATACAGGCTCCTTTCCCCCTAGAGACGCAGCCCTTTCTCCTCTCTTTTCTCTCCAGCTCACGTGCACCTGCTCCATGATCGACCTCCGAGTCTGCCCGCTGACACTGCCACTCGTAGGAGCTGGCATTGAGCATCACCTGCTGTTCCAACCTTCTTTGGAAACACACTGGCTTGTGCCCGGAAGTCTCTATCTTCTGTTTGAGTGGCCTTCCCAGCAGAACCATAGCAGACAGTTAACATTTATTCATATGCCATACCGATTAGGAAATAGCTCTACAAACACAACTTACTTAGAAACAGCAAGTCAGAAATAGGATAAAACACCAAGAGAAAACGAGCTGTAAATACATTGCAAAAATGTGTTTGATTTTCTTTTTTGTTCGTTTTGTTGTTTTCATCTTGACTAGCACCATCTGTACACAAGAAAGTATGAACATAAATGTTTGGATAATAACAAAGATTTGCAAGGCACTTCATCAGTCATTCGGAGTAACTTGTTTTGTTTTCACTTTCCACAGCAATCCCACGTCCACCCTCGCCTTTTCTCACAAACCAGGAGAAGAGTGAGGTCTCTTTTGCCAGCATTTCTTATGTACAAACAAGTTCTTTAAAGTTCCTCAAAGTGCTTTTTCAGTCTCACGGGGGCTTCCACGTCCCTTGGGTTTCCCATCATTTTCTCCTCTCCTGCGTGTTTGGTGTTTGCACCTTTCCTACAGAAAACAAAAGAAAAATCACCTTCTGCTCCACGCTCACTCCAGACTTGCCACCGACCTTCGTCCTCCTTCTGTGGTCACTGAGCGCGGCCAGCACCGAGGGCCCGCCGAGCGCGGCTGCCTGCGGGTAGGGAGCGAGGGCCGGCCGGGCGGCGCTCCCGTCAGCGGCGCCGGGAGGTGATGTCGAAGCAGGTGATCATCATGAGGTGCGCCTTGCAGAAGTTGACGCGGCTCTCCAGGCGCTCTGTCACGCACTCCAGCGCTTCCAGGTACTCCAGGGAATCCAGCTCCAGAACCTGCTCCAAGTCAACTGCAAAGAAGGAGAAGCCCAATGGAGACGTGCGGCCAGCAGGGAAGGGTGATCGGACGGCTCAGCCGTGCCGGCCCGTGGCTGCTGCACCTACACCCGTACCTGCACCTGCACTTATACCTGCGCCTGTACCTGCACCTGCGCCTACACCTGTACCTGTACCTGCGCCTGTACCTGCACCTGTACTTGCACCTGCACCTCTACCTGTGCCTGCACCTGTACCTGCGCCTGCGCCTACACCTGTACCTGTACCTGCGCCTGTACCTGCACCTGCACCTCTACCTGCGCCTGTACCTGCGTCTGTACCTGTGCCTGCACCTGTACCTGCGCCTGCACCTGCGCCTGTACCTGCACCTGCGCCTGTGCCGGAACGTCTTAGGCAGCGCTGCCACACCCTCCTGCTCAACCCTCTGCCGCTCTCAGGTCGAGAACAAAACACTTTACTACTTGTAGTTATATTGGGGCCCTTCATTCCAATGATAACGTTAGACCCCTGACATTTTATTGTGACTCTACTGAGGGAAAAAGTGACATCAAGCTCTCTCCACCTCCACCATCTCCATGACAGGATTTGGGACTCTACCAGCACCATTTTCTTTATTAACTAGAAAATAAATAAAGCTTCAAGCTGAGGTATGGAGAAACCCTTCCTTTTTGGGGTCTCACCTGAATGATGTTTATACCTTTGCCTGCTGATATAAGTGTGTTGCTCTCTGGTTAGTCCCTCACACAGCTGTGTGCAGCTGCCTCTCTACACAGTGACCCTGCCTCTTGGCACTTCCTGTACAGTTTCATATACTCACTGGCCTTTGGGAACTAGGCTGATGATGGAATCTATGTTAATAATTACGATTCTTAGACTCATAGACATAAAGAACAGACTTGTGGTTGCCAAGGGGGTGGGGGATAGGTAGGGGTGGACTGGGAGTTTGGGATTAGCAGATGCCAACTAGTATACATAGGATGAATAAACAACAAGGTCCTACTGTATAGCACAAGGAACTACATTCAGTATCCTGTGATAAACCATAATGGAAAAAATATAAAAAAGAATATAGATGTACGTGTGTGTGTCACTGAATCACCTTGCTGTACAGCAGAAATGAACACATTGTAAATCAACTATACTTTAATGAAAAATAATAATAATTATGATTCTGTGCTCAGAAGCTGAGATTTAGGACCCAGATGCTGGCCCTAATGTTCAGGCCTGCACAGAGTTAAAAGCCTGTTTCCTTCAGTTCCTCAAGGGCAATTATCTGAGGCCACCCTCTCCTGGCCCCCGGCCACTACTTGGTCCAGTGGTGACTGGGCAGGGGGGTAGGCTGCTACAGAGTGCCCAGCATGGAGAGGACAGGCATGGGCAGCGGCCAGGGCAGTGGGGGTGGCCCTGGAATCCAAGGCAGGAGACTTGCACTTGACTCCCAGGTCGGCCACGCCTAATCTTTGCTGCCAAAGGGTCCTTAAAAGTAACAGGAGAGTCATAATCCCTAGTCTGCCTACTTTCCTAACTAGAGTTGCCATGAAGAGTAGAACCAAAAAGAGACGATGAATGTGAATGTGGTCTGAGAACTGTAACAAGCTACAGGAACATCAAGGGCTGAAATCAAGGCTGACTTCTTTTATAGGAGACTTAACTGGGCTCAGAGAAGTGAGGCGTCCTGCTCAGGGTTACACAGTTAATAAGGACCGGGGCTGGGAATGAGGCTGAGGCTCCTGAATTCCGGTCTAATATTTAAAAACCAAACAAAACCCCTCACCATACCATAACCACATCAGCTATATTATCGGATCACCTTGGAAATTTAAAAAAATGGATTCCAGAACATTTATTTCTAGCCAACACCCAGCCTATTACCCACACCCAGGGAACAGTCAGAATACAGTCTCATTGATTTTTGGGGGGTCATTTTTGGTTTCAATTCATCTTGAAGAAACAATCTGTGTTTCTCCTTTCACGTGGCCTTCTGTTCATTACCTTTCTCAGCATCAAAAAAATCCCTGATTCCTGACGTGAACAAAGGCAAGAAGGAAGGGATGGTTTCCTGGAAGCATCTACATATGTACCGACGTTTAAGCTGCTCCCATCCTGGGAAAAAATGTGACTTTGTAAGATGAAGACAATTATCAAGCCTGCCTTAGGCATAAATAGCTCTCAAAAAATGTTAATGAAAACAGCAGAAAGGAAGAGGAACTGCTGAATGGGCACCCCTGGGATCTTGAAGTGCCTGAGGATTAATGGAAGAAGGAAAAGGGTGTGCACAGGTGGGAGAAACATAGCATTAGGCTCCGTGTTTATGCCGCGGCCAGACCTCAGCGAATGTCCTCATTCGTGTCTTGTCTGCCCTATCACAGCCTTAGATGGAAACACCCTGGAGAGCAGGAGTTCATGTCTCTGGTCCAGATTTCTAACAAGGGACCTACGTTGCTGCATCATGCAAGCAGGCGCTGAGGAAATGTCTCCTGCTGAGGATAGCTATTTTGTTAACTCGGGGATAATACAAACACTAATTACTACCGGACATTGCTCCTTCATCATGGGCAGGCAGTGTAACCAGCACTGGACTGATAGTAACTCGTTCACTCTCACAACAGCCTTATGAGGTAGGCACCATTATGTGCCTACCATCTGACAGTTAAGGAAATCAAGGCTCAGAGAGGTTAAGCGTCTTACCCAAGGTCTCACAGCCAGCTTCCAAAGTGGGTCTGCATGACTGTGGCTGACACCACGAATGGTACAACTCAACAAGGTAAGATGCATCACAGACTGGTCCCAGTGCCCTGTCCTCCTTTTAGGTTATGTTCATCCTCATATGCACTCATGAGGTACTCAGGGGAGATGTTATTACCTCAGTGCTATGGAAAGGAAGCCACCTGAAGACATACTGTGAAAGTGGCAGGGCACAGCTAGAAGACCAGCAAGTTCTGTCCTTTCTTCTTTGCCCAGGATCATTTCACCCAGTATTTCTTAAACCTAAGCCCCAGACTCTGCCTGTCACGCTCCCGGCACTGGCCTGGGAATGCTCAGGAGAGGGTGATGTGACCTTCAGGGGACAGTCTTGAAGAGAGGGAGGCACAGGGAGGCTGAGGGACTGGAGGGAAGAGCTGGTGAGTGCCAGACAGGAAAGGAGGGAAAGGAACGTTAGTGGAAGTAATGTATTTTATTTCAGAGACTAAGCTATCTAGCATTGGGCCCCCATATCAATGAAACAGTTGGGACCAGATTTGAGCTTTATTTTGTGGTAAATGGAATGGTTCGAAACAAATAAATAAGAAACAATTGAATCCATCTTTCAAAGGGAGCAGAATTGTTCTGAATTGTTATTAGATGGTTACTGTCATCCTGGGCTTCCTATTAAATGGAAATAACACTGTGAATGTTATTCTTTTCACTCAAAAATGTTTTTCTTGCTTTCTGGGTTCTTTTTGAGGCTTTTCTAGGATTGCACATTCTACCTTATAAAGCACTCTATAAATTCTTGTCTATTTCAGGCTAGATATGCAATGTGATTTTGTGGCCGGGGAGCAGATTGGTAATATAGCCTTCATGTCTGGGTGAGCGTCCACCACACGTAGGGGGAAAAAAAAAATCTCATTTTCAGGTGCTTTGGACTGAGACACGTAAGAAATAATCGTGCAAGAGCAATACTCACCGCCCTGCTGCTCACACCCCTCCCACCTGCCCCCCACAGAGCGGGATTGCGCTCAGGGAGGCCATCTCCAGCCAAGGGGCATGGAAGGCCCTCGGGTTCAGACAGCGTCTGTGTCTCTCTCAGCCTGGCCTGTTTAACTGGTGAACCCAGGAGTCGCAGTGATGGGCCTTACATTCGCTGAGCCACTTGTTGGGATCCAGCATCAGATACTGTTTCGTCGTCTCCAGCTCCTTCATTAGCCACTCGTACTTGGCTCGGACCTCGGCAATTCTCTGCTGGCGATGCTCCAGGATTTTCAGCTTTGCATTGAAGCACATGACCTCCTAGTACACAGATGGGAAGGAGATGGGGGTGGAGGGGGGAGGAGAAAGGACCTTCAGCTCAAATCCAGCCCAGGCAACCTCTTCTGGAAAGGAATACTTGTGCTGATGGTCAGTGCAAAAGGAGCAGGTCACTGGGAAGTTTGGGAGGGAGCTGGGGGCTCAGCTCAGACAGCCCACTCACGGGGTAGGGCTATCACTGGCGTATCTCAAATTTAGAAGGCGGCCGGTGCTCCAAAATGGAGCCAGGAGAGCCTTCAGAGGTCTCCGGGCGGAGAAACAGGCTGCTCTCCCGAGCTGGGGGCACGGGCCCGTCTCCCGCCGGAAGCCGCTGGGAGTCTCGGTGGCCTGCGCCCTCCTCTCGGGCGCGGCCTCAGCGTCAGCCCGGGGACCTCCTGGGGGACCGCCACCGCGTGGGGAGGGGGAGGCGCACCTTGCTGCTGCCCCCTCGTCGCCGCTGCAGCCGCTCCACGTCGTCGATTTCATAGACTTTAATCTCAAAAGGTTCCCCGAGGCCCCTCTGGGTGCTGCGCAAGGGGCCGTCCACCCAACGGACCCCTGCGCTGTTGGCCGGTTTCCTCACAGGGGAGGGGGTGTCAAGGGACAGCGCCGGGATGAGCCTCCGTCTCTGGGAACCTAGGCAGGGGATTAAGCCTAAAGTTAATTGTTTTGAATTTCTATCTTTCTTTTTTAACATCTTTATTGGAGTATAATTGCTTTACAATGGTGTATTAGTTTCTGCTTTATAACAAAGTGAATCAGTTATACATATACATATTTCCCCATATCTCTTCCCTCGCGTCTCCCTCCCTCCCACCCTCCCTATCCCACCCCTCTAGGTGGTCACAAAGCACCGAGCTGATCTCCCTGTGCTATGTGGCTGCTTCCCACTAGCTATCTATTTTATGTTTGGTAGTGTATATATGTCCATGCCACTCTCTCACTTTGTCACAGCTTACCCTTCCCCCTCCCCATATCCTCAAGTCCATTCTCTAGTAGGTCTGCGTCTTTATTCCCATCTTACCCCTAGGTTCTTCATGACATTTTTTTTTCTTAGATTCCATATATATGTGTTAGCATACGGTATTTGTTTTTCTCTTTCTGACTTAACTTCACTCTGTATGACAGACTCTAGGTCCATCCACCTCACTACAAATAACTCAATTTCGTTTCTTTTTATGGCTGAGTAATATTCCATTGTATGTATGTGCCACATCTTTATCCATTCATCTGGTGATGGACACTTAGGTTGCTTCCATGTCCTGGCTATTGTAAATAGTGCTGCAATGAACATTGTGGTACATGACTCTTTTTGAATTATGGTTTTCTCAGGGTATATGCCCAGTAGTGGGATTGCTGGGTCGTATGGTAATTCTATTTGCAGGTTTTTTTTTTTTTTTTTGGCGGTACACGGGCCTCTCACTGTTGTGGCCTCTCCCGTTGTGGAGCACAGGCTCCGGACGCGCAGGCTCAGCGGCCATGGCTCAGCGGCCCAGATGCTCCACGGCATGTGGGATCTTCCCGGACTGGGGCACGAACCCGTGTCCCCTGAATCGGCAGGCGGACTCTCAACCACTGCGCCACCAGGGAAGCCCTATTTGCAGTTTTTTAAGGAACCTCCATACTGTTCTCCATAGTGACTGTATCAATTTACATTCCCACCAACAGTGCAAGAGGGTTCCCTTTTTGAATTTCTATCTTTTAAATGTAGTTTTGATGCAAGGGCTGGCGGCGTGACAGTGCTATCGGAGCCTGTGGCAGGGCTGTGTTTGAACCCCTCCAGCCTCCCACCTCCCGCCTCAGCATCCACTTCCTTACCTGGCACTTGCTTTACCTCCACAAGCTCAGATGTCCCCCCTTCCCTGTCGAGCCACCTGTGGTCTCCCCCCTGAAACACACACGCTGGAGGACACGAGAACTGAGAGTCACCCTGGCCACACCCTCAGCACGGACAAGGGTTACCGTGAAATTAGAGATGTTCCATTAGCGAGAAAAGATCCTAGTGTTTGGTATTGTGGTAGGAGGAGTTTATTTGCTTCTAACAACAACACTGGAATAAGCACTGATTATGCCAGGCCCTACTTATCGTGCCTTACACACTGTGACGGAGACTGCGAGCTGCCCCCCAGTACCCGCCCCCCTCTTCTTCCTCTGCAGAAGACCCTGAGTTGGAGCAGGGCACACGGCCACCCAGGTGTACCCTGTGTGGTACATGTGACTTAAGCTCCACCACTGCAACAGAAGCAGAATTGCCCCGTGTAACAGCTAGAAAGTGTCCTGAAAGGATGAGGTCTGCTCTCCTCGTCCTCTCGCCTTTGTCCTGGATGGAATATGGGCCTGTTGGCCGGTCCACGACATGAAGATCGTAAACAACAGAAAAACAAGAGAAGGAACCTAGATTCCTGACACCCTGGAGACCTTCACAGTGGTACATGTGTTACAACTGAACCTACATTGACACGTCATTATCCATTGGGATACCCAGGGTCCATAGTTTACACTGGGGTTCACTCTTGGTGTTTACATCCTGGGGTTTGGACAAATGTGCAGTGATACGTATCCACCATGATACGATCACACAGAGTATTTTCCCTGCCCTTAAAACCCCCTACACAGACTTTTACATGAGAAATTAATCTCTATATTGTTATTAGGGTCTTCTGTCACAGACAAGCCTAGTATCTAATTTAATTCTCACAGAAGCAGAAACTAAGGTACAAAAGACTTCAGTAACTTGCCCAAAGTCTCAGTGTTCCCTTGTTTAAAAAATCCATTGCCGGGCTTCCATGGTGGCACAGTGGTTGAGAGTCTGCCTGCCGATGCAGGGGACACGGGTTCGTGCCCCGGTCTGGGAAGATCCCATGTGCCGCGGAGCGGCTGGGCCCGTGAGCCATGGCCGCTGAGCCTGTGCGTCCAGAGCCTGTGCTCCGCAACGGGAGAGGCCACAACAGTGAGAGGCCTGCGTACCGCCCCCCCCCAAAAAAAATCCATTGCCCACATTCTCTACCAAAATAAAAAATAAAAATATCAGATAATAAACAATTTCCCTAAAGGATGGGTTATAATTAAACATCACAGAACTTGGCACATAGTAGGTGCTCACTGAACATGAATATCCTTTTGATTTTTTTCTTCATAATCTATTTGAGGAGATGAAAAATACACAGAAATCATAGAGACTGTATGGTTAGGCCATTTAAGATGGCTGTTCTCTTGTTCTCTATAAATCCCCTGCTTGACCAGTCCCTGCTTCACTCACATGACTACCCAATCTTCTTAATTACAGGGCTTAATCAGTCCCTGATAACCAATGAGCCCACCTGACATCAATTCCCCCTATAAATGGTAGCTTCCTTTTCCCCCGAGTAGTGAAGACTATTGCCATATCTTGTCTGCCGTACATGGTGGGGTGTTGCTCCAGGGCCCTGTGCGTCAGATCCCTCTGACCAGTAAACCACTGATGACTCTGTTGCTGTCTCTGGGCTCTTCCTTCGGTCTCAAGGCTGGGTAACTGCAAGGCTTGTGGGCCTGCAGGGTGCATCCCAAGAACTGGCGAGCCTAGCTGGGAGACCGAGGAAACTCCTGTGAGTGCTGAGATGTTGGGAAAAAAGGACGGGAATGGAAAGTTGCAGGGGTAATCCCGAAGAGGCTGTCCATTAACATGGTAGGGCCCAAAGGTTGCAGGGATAATCCTGCAGTGGGGCCCTGTGGCAGCTGTCTACTGTGAGAGATGTCTTTCTGTTCCATTATATTAATGCTATCTTCTTAACCTCCGGGTCTCTTTCCAGTTTAAAAGTAGCAGCCCCGTGCTCGTGGCTCATCTAACTGCCCAAGGATGGCTGGTGAATACAGACAAAATGCAAGGACCTGGATTACCTATCAAGGGTGTTATCTGGTCGGGTAAGACAAGCAAACCCCCGACCTACCATGCCTAAACGGTTACAGGCCCAGGCTTTAGGGATATTAACTCAGGAACTGGCTTGTGAATTGGATGTGGCCAGTTACCCAGAAGGGTTTAGTTGGGGCCCAAGGCAACGGCAAACTAATAAGAGCGCCCTTGGGCCTCTGGTTCCAGCTCTGGCAGGAGGCAGAGCAATGATACGGTGTGGTGGCAGCAACAGCTATCCGCCGTCTACAGTGCATTACAACAGGTGGAAGACGTTACAGAAGGCCTACCCGAGTCACCCAGCAATGCAAACAACCACCATCTGGCATCTAGGACAGCTGAGCATGACATATGGGACCCCCATGGACACTGACAGTGACCAAGGACCATGCAGTTCAGGAATGGGCCGATAAACATGACATACACTGGCATTTCCACCTGCCTTATGACCCCACTGCTGCCAGGCTAATGGAAAGGGTGACTGGGCTACTTAAACAACAGCTGAGATGGGAACTCACTCTCTCAACCTGTGGGCCAGGAGACTAACTCAAGCCCTAGGAGCTATAACTTAACATCCCAGGAGCAATCGTCCCAGTGCCGACGCCTTGTTAACCCAGAGGAAACTAGTCAACACAACCGGAGTTCAACAGTTGCCCACCGAAGGACCGTTGCCAACTACCGGTCAGGACAACAACTCACTTTGGCCCTGGCGACAGGATCTACCCCCAGGGGAACACGTTATAAAATGGTCCTGAGACTGGCAGGTAAGCCCCTTGTGGTTTGGGTTTGCTGCCTCATGGGGAATAGGATTAGAAAGGGACCTACAGGTTTTACCTGTCTTCTACCTGCACTCCCCCCGCAGACTACTAAGGGAATTAATCCAGGGCCCCTACTGGAGAAAGGCACCATTCTATCACATCGCCTCTCCAGTATTCAGCACCGGCTGTAGGGACTGGGGGTGGACGGGCAATATGGTACTGCAGGCAAGGATGCAAACCGCAGGCAGGGGTGGTGATCTCTCAGGATGCTGACACTGCTTGTTATTTTGCTTAATGATCACGATCTTCCCTGTAATCTGTCTGTTAAACATCTTACATTTCATCCCTAGTCTGAGCGGAGGTAATCTGTTTGTGGACCGGGTGACAACGGTGGCCTCACTACAAAATGAGTTTGATTGCTGGGTCTTCGTCGAGACGCCGCTGTCGTCCTCCTGTGAACTTCCATGAAAAATCAGCCGGATAAGCACCTGGCTCCAGATTGCCCACCTCTCGGGCTCTTGATACTCTTTAGCTGCTGGTGTCCGTACTGCATTTGTGGTATTTGGTTGCAGTGCACCTCTACACACCTGACGCTAGGGATATCGCAGGAGAGGGGTGGACCAAGTTCGTAAGGGTGGTGCAGGGTATGTACGGGTAGACTGCATGGTGAAGCCATTTAAGACGGCTATTCTCTTGCTCTCTGTACATCCGCTGCTTGCCCAGTCCCTGCTTCACTCACGTGACTATTCAATCCTCTTTATCAGAGGGCTTACTCAGTCCTGATGAGCCCACCTGACGTCAACTCCCTCTATAAAGGGTAGCCTCCTTCTCCCCTGAGTAGTGGAGACTGCTTCCGTGTCCTGCCTGCCGAACAAGGTGGGGTGTGGCTCCAGGACCCTTCGTGTAAGATCCCCTGTCCAAACACCACTGACGTCTCTGTCGCTGTCTCTGGGCTCTTCCTTCGGTCTCGAGGCTGGACAACTACAGGCTTGCAGGCCTGCGGGGTGCAGCCCGACAGATAACATGAGATTTGTGCCCTTAGAGGCAGGTCTCTAGAGGATTCTAAAAGCAATCACCATAGGACTGGCAGGGCCAGGGGCACCACTGCACCAAGCACCACTTTTGCTGGTGACTGGTGGCATGAGTGAGTGAAGCCAGGCCCTGGCTTCTGAGGACGGGGCCTAATCTTTTCACCCACATCTGAAGTGGATCTAGCCTCGTGCATTGGCCAGCCACCATGTTTGTTCCCCTGGTTCCGGCCCCTCTCCCGCTGGGAGGCTGTGGGCCTGGCCCCCTGGGAGGGAAGCTTGGGCCTGTAGGTGGTAATGCTTCCTCAAACAGCTGCATCCCCTGAGGCACACCCACCTGGCAGCTCCCGCCTCTAGTAAGGGGCATCTAGGAGGCTTGCTTTCTCCTGGAAGGAGGATGGTTGGGAAACGTGACACCATCGCAACCGGTTTATCTTGATGCTGAAGGGAGCCCGATCTCATTTAACTCAGGATGGATATGTGGTCCTTCCTGAGTCCAAGGAAAGAAGGTTGAGTCTGCCTGAAGCCCTGGCTACCTGCACTTAGAGTCTGGGCTGATTCTGCTTTTAAATAGAGTGGGCTCCACCCAGTCAGACTCCAGTGAGAGTGAGGGAGAGCAAGAGAGCTTCCACGCCGTGATGCAGCAGCAGTCAGATGGGGCTGCTGCACAACACGTAGGGAGGCCGAGGAACGCCGAGAACGCAAAGGATGCGCAGTCTGGTGGTCTTTCTGGACGACCTGGGAGACGGGCTGCATCGCTAGTGGGCTACTGTTGGGGGAAGCACGGGTCCTTACAGCACCACGCCCATGGTGCTCAGGGGACCCCGGAGGAGTTCGTGCCCTCTCTGCACCACTCTCCCTCCATCCTCCTCCCCCCAATTCCAGTGGGTTCTGCCTGTTGAGTGCCAGGCCACCATGGCCTGTGTGGCCTGATGACCCTTCCAGAAAGAAAGACAGTGTACTTTTCTCCAACTTTGAGAGATCCACTGACTGCTAAAGAAAGCTTAAAGTACCACAAGCTCAGAGAGGAAAAGAGCCAGAACTCTTCGGTATATCATCAGGGGGGCCAAGGCACAGGACGACCTTCTCACCACCCCAGGGAGCTAGGAACGTGGAAAGCCACCACCTGCAGCTCCAGGCAGTGGTGGTGATTGGGTAGCGCGTGACTGTTCAGAGTGTGGGTTGGTGGGCTTTCCTTCAGGAGACGACGAGGGACTCTAAGTACATACTGATAGTTCATTTTCTCTACAAAGCATACTCTGTCCCACAGGCTCCTTTTTTGGGCCCAGATCTTTATCTCGTGCATGCCCACATGCACGAGCACATGCGCGTGCGCGCGCACACACTCACACACACTGACTTAGAAAACTGGGAAGTGTCAACCACTGAAGCAAAGTAAATATCTGTCTCCTTGACAATGGAAATAAGCCAGCTGATAGTTTTGGGTTTTTTAAGTCGGCCTGATCAAGCTAGCTGACGCTGAGCAAACGGCTCTGCCTTTGTGGGCTCAGCTCCAGCCCCCGTCAGATGGGGCTGCTGCAGAACCTGTAGGGAGGCCGAGGAACACTGCATCAGTGGGAGGATGTCCAGCTCTCGGAGGCAGGGAGAGTCTGAGCATCTTTCAGGTGGAGACTGGGCCTGGCCACCAGGCAGCAAACACTCGTGACGGGGCTCCCAGTAAGCCCTTTTCCCTCAGTTGGATAATGTATACTCAGCCCCTAGGAAGGGTGACTGGTCCTCCCCCTTACCTCGCCTGACCCCGAGGACAAGTCAGGGAGCAACAACCCCTCTAAAAGCGAGGTCAGTCATGTATGGGCATCTCAGTCGTTTAATCCACTGGGTGCACGTGTTCAGACATTTCTGGGATGACTCTTCTAAGGATCTGTTTACGTGAGAAATAGGGGAGGAACTGAGGAGGGTCATGGGATTGTTGGTGTATCAGTTAGCTATCACCGTGTAACAAATTAGCCTAAACCCAGCAGCTACATTCCTGTGAGGCAGGGAGCTGGGAGCAGCTTATTTAACTGGGTGGTTCTGGCTCAGGGTCTCTCGTGAGCTGCAGTCAAAGTGTCAGATGGCGCTGCCATCATCTGAAGGCTTGACTAGGGCTGCAGCATCCACTTCTAAGCTCACTCATGTGGCTGTTGGCCGGAGTTTCAGTTTATTGCCCGGTGGGCCTCTCTACAGGGCTACTTACGGCATAGCAGCTGGTTTACCCAGAGTGGGAAAAGAGCAGCTACCGCGTCTTTCACAGCCTAATCTTGAAAGTGACATACCATCACTCACTTCTATTGAAGTGATTCATCGCCTTATTCTACTGCACACAGAGACCAACCCTAGTATAGTATGGGAGGGGACGAAGCAACGGTGAATGCCAGGAGGCAGGGACCGTTGGGGGCTACCTAGGAGTCTGGCTGCCACAGATGGGATGTGATCAGATGGGAAAATATCAGGAATAAGGGTCACTATCTCCTTCCAAACCACTCCAGGACAACCTATGAGATCACCCCGATTGGGGAAAGAGAAGTAAAGAAGCCTGAATGGAGAATGACATTTCACTGGGCTATTCGTAGCTTAATAGAAATACCCTGAAGACAATCTAATTCCCATTGCCTTCTTTCCATGCTTTTTTGCAATCTTCTCAACTTCCTCACCACGTCAATCAATCCCTGCCAGGCTGGGAAGTGAGTGCCCAGTGTCGGGTGAGTTGCAGTCTGGGGGTTTCTCCCGCATGTAGTGAACGGCTATCTTGCATTTTCTGAGCGTTCTGAATTTGGTCACTGGTAAATCAATTCCATGAATGAACTGATATCATCCAGGTCTTGCACCCCCCACTGAGGAGCCTCCCCTCCCCTCTCGTCTCCTCCACAGGTACACTGGGAGCCTTACTTGGGGTGTGATGGGGAAAGCTGAGGGCAGGGGCAGGGGAATGTGGTCACACCAGAGGAAATGGAGTTTAATGCTGTGAAGGAAGTTTCAGAGGGAGGGGTGGCGCCCTCACACTGCTGGAAAGGGCACAGGAAACAACGGTGCCCAAACGCCACGTCATCACTAGGAGAGAACTGACCACAGGGCCTTTGCCTGGGTCCCCACAGAAATATGATTTCTTGGATTTTCAGCATGCTCCACCCTCTCCACCTCTCAAGCAGATGCTTCCAGCTTTCTGCTGAACCTAGTCCCTGTCAATGACCACTTCCTTCCAGGTTGCTGGAAGGTCAGGGACGTGTCCGCTGTAAGGAAGCTGCGGGGAAGCGCCTTAGTCGGGCAACAGTGGTGCGGGGCCCCGTCAGATGCAGCTGTCTGGTTTGGGATCACACGTCCTGATGCCAGTGGGTCAGGATTCCTTTTTCTTCTCTATCACTCCCTGCTCATCAGCCCGGCACTCAGTCTGGACATGGAGACGTCAAGTGTGCAAAAAAAGAACAAAGCACTTAAGCTGATAAATGCCAATAGCTTTGCTGCATGCAATGGCCCCAATTTGACCTGAGCCCACCCTCTCCCCTCCCCATCCAGGCGTGGCTGCCACCTGCGTGCAGCAGGAGGGGCCCCCGGCCTGTCACGCCCCACTCTACCCTCCGCAGCACTGATGGCCCCAGTGAGGAGTCTGATGTTGGGCCTTCCATTTTTATCATCACTGAGTGCAGATAAAAGTGTCCACATTCAACATATGTACACCACTATGTATAAAATGGTAACTAATGAGAACCTACCGTATAGCACAGGGAACTCTACTCAAAGCTCTGTGGTGACCTAAATGGGAAGGAAATCTAAAAAAGAGGGGATATATGATACCTATAGCTGATTCACTGTACTGTACAGCAGAAGCTAACACAACATTGTAAAGCAACTCTACTCCAAAAACATTTTTTTTAAAAAAGTGTCCACACTGAGTCTGAAGATGCTGCCTCTTAGGTCAAATGTCAGGAAACATGGGCATTCTGAGCGCCGAGGACTCACGACACTCCTCAGGGAACAAGCTGATGTCCATCCCCACCGCCCGCCCCTGAGAACCCGCCGTCACCAGCTTTCCCTCCGTCACCCTCTGTCTTCATTCAGATCAGGGTACAGGCACTAGAAAGATACTGAGTCAAAAAGCAGAAAGCACGAATGCCAGGAGGACCCACGGGCATCCGCAACGAGGAGGGGGGAGGGGGAGGGGGAGGGGAAAGATCAGCGTGTGTGGATTTACTGGCTGGCAAGGGTCAGCTCCGTGGCCTGCCAGATGAATGAGGATGGGGCTGCACTGGCTGCTGCAAGCTTGAATTGAAGAGTGAACCCTTCCCAGGCTGGACAGGAGATGGCGAGGGGCCCGGCTGCAGAGCCCAGGCCCCTCACACACTTGCTCTAGGCCTCTCAGCCCCGTACCTGCCTCCACCCACTCTCCACTCTAAGGGGCTTCCTCGGTGTCTTAGCGAGCCATTACTTTTCTAGTAGTTCCCAACTTATAGTCAAAAAGGCTATCTCATTTGGAACCCTTTCTCATCTGTTTCTAGGTAGAGTCTCTTAGAAACACTCTAGAAATCTGACAGGTGCCAAGATGCTGCTTGCCTTATCCCCGTTTTCATTAAGCCAGGAACCACTGTGTTTCCTGAATGCATTAAAACAAAATAAGATGGCACCTGAGAACCGAACAAGCCGAGGGGTACAGACAGAGCGAACCGTGGCGCTCTAGGCCCTTTGGAGCAGTAACTAGTCACAGGTTTTGGTGCAGTGGATCTGCTAACTGAACCCGGCAACCCATCGGTCAGTAACGTTTACTCGGCACCCAGAGAAGGGAAGGCACAGTGTTTGGTGCTTAGAGTGGGAAAGAAAATAGAGGATAGGCTTAATGTTTACAACACAGGTCACCAGCAGGGCGAGATATGAGAAGTGCATAGAAAAGAACTCAGCTAACTCGTAGGACCACACGGTCAGCCAACCAACCAACCAACGCATCAATCGATGGTGTCCAACTGATTCATGGTAACCTGGACCAGCCCAGCACTGCGGACCCAACAGGCTGAGTCAAGTGCCGAACAGGGCTCTCAGGAGCTCACGTCCAGGCAGGTCAAGCCCTGGGTGCATCTCAGAACCGACACACTCCCTGGCTGGTTTCTCTCCTGGGCTTTCTGGATGCTGTGTCACACCACAGCCGGGCCTGCTACAGTGGCAATGAACTTCACTCAGACCAAGGTGCTGATCTAATTTTCATATTTCCCCAGCCAGCCTGAGAGAGAAGGAAAAAAAAAAAAAAGAGAGAAGCCAAGGGGGTAACACACCAGGTTTGGGGTGAAGTGTCAGGAACATGAGGAAGAAGAGAGAGCATGTCTGGGAGAGCCCACATGATACATGACACCAAAGAGCTATCAATCACTGAAAGGATGGGGCCTCAGGGGCGGCCAAGCTGATGCAACTACGCCATAAACTGCCCATCCCCGATTTCCATCCTCTTAGCAACTGAATGCCCTCTGGACAGGGTGGACATTCGCTCCCCACCTGATCTGGCTGTCATCACTCTACTTCATGGCTAATGGCTACACGTATACATTCGTGTACCTACCACGGGGGAGCTGGCAAGGAACGGTGGAAGGATTGATGAAAATCCATCTATAGAAAGCAAGCCACAGCTTCTGTCACCTTATGACACTCTCAGCCAGGAACCTATAATGACTCCCCATTGCCAACTGCAGTCATTCTTATCACAGTGGTCAGATGTTCAAGGAATAACTTGATCTGGGCTTACATTTTCTGTCCGTTATTACATCCATTAAGAATATCCTCCTTGTTGAGTTAACCCCGCTCTTTATCCGTAAACCATGCTCTTACTGCCTCAAGCTCGTATTCCCATCACTGCCTCAGCCTACAACGCCCTTTACCCGCTTTGTCCCAGCATCCTTTAAGGCCTGGCCCAATCCCAATGTTTCCCTGTAGCCTTCTTCAATGTTCTGGGCCCTCTTTGTCTAAATACTTCTTACCCTTAGCTCTCACACCCTCAGTCAGCACTTGGCAAGGCACCTTGGTTCACAGTTCACTGTTCCCTGTTCCACACTCTTCATCCTTGCTTGCCAGTGAGATTACGCACTTCTTACAGTGGCCTTGTCTTCTACGCTGCCTGCTCCTCCCCAACCACACTTGCAACTTCCATATCACCAAGCTCTAACTGCACAGAAGAGGCCTGATCAATATTTAACAACTTAAAAATAAATCCCTTCATCTGTTGATGGACACGTAAGTTGCTTCCATGTCCTGGCTATTGTAAACAGAGCTGCAGTGAACACCGTGGTACATGACTCTTTTTTTTTTTTTTTTTTTGCAGTACGCGGGCCTCTCACTGTTGTGGCCTCTCCCGTTGCAGAGCACAGGCTCCGGACACGCAGGCTCAGCGGCCATGGCTCACGGGCCTAGCCGCTCCGCAGCATGTGGGATCTTCCCGGACCGGGGCACGAACCCGTGTCCCCTGCATCGGCAGGCAGACTCTCAACCGCTGCACCACCAGGGAAGCCCTACATGACTCTTTTTGAATTATGGTTTTCTCAGGGTATATGCCCAGTAGTGGGGTTGCTGGGTCATATGGTAGTTCTATTTTTAGCTTTTTAAGGAACCTCCATGCTGTTCTCCATAGTGGCTGTATCAATTTACATTCCCACCAACAGTGCAACAGTGTTCCCTTTTCTCCACATCCTCTCCAGCATTTATTGTTTCTAGATTTTTTGATGATGACCATTCTGACTGGTGTGAGATGATATCTCATTGTAGTTTTGATTTTCATTTCTCTAATGATTAATAATGTTGAGCATTCCTTCATGTGTTTGTTGGCAATCTCTATATCTTCTTTAGAGAAATGTCTTTTTAGGTCTTCTGCCCATTTTTGGATTGGGTTGTTTGTTTTTTTGATATTGAGCTTCATGAGCTGCTTGTAAATTTTGGAGATTAATCCTTTGTCAGTTGCTTCATTTGCAAATATTTTCTCCCATTCTGAGGGTTGTCTTTTGGTCTTGTTTATGGTTTCCTTTGCTGTGCAAAAGCTTTTAAGTTTCTTAGGTCCCATTTGTTTATTTTTGTTTTTGTTTCCATTTCTCTAGGAGGTGGGTCAAAAAGGATCTTGCTGTGATTTATGTCATAGAGTGTTCTGCCTATGTTTTCCTCTAAGAGTTTGATAGTGTCTGACCTTAAATTTAGGTCTTTAATCCATCAACAGATGAATGGATAAAGAAGACGTGGCACATATATACAATGGAATATTACTCAGCCATAAAAAGAAACAAAACTGAGTTATTTGTAGTGAGGTGGATGGACCTAGAGTCTGTCATACAGAGTGAAGTAAGTCAGAAAGAGAAAAACAAATACCGTATGCTAACACATATATATGGAATCTAAGGAAAAAAGAAAAAAAAGGTCATGAAGAACCTAGGGGCAAGATGGGAATAAAGACACAGACCTACTAGAGAATGGACCTGAGGATACGGGGAGGGGAAAGGGTAAGCCGGGACGACGTGAGGGAGTGGCATGGACATATATACACTACCAAATGTGAAATAGATGGCTAGTGGGAAGCAGCCGCATAGCACAGGGAGATCAGCTAGGTGGTTTATGACCACCTAGAGGGGTGGGATAGGGAGGGTGGGAGGGAGGGAGATGCAAGAGGGAAGAGTTATGGGAACATATGTATATATATAACTGATTCACTTTGTTATAAAGTAGAAACTAACACACCATTGTAAAGCAATTATACTCCAATAAAAATGTAAAATAAATAAAAATTTTAAAAAGGAAAGGAAATAAAAAATAAAAATAAATCCCACTGACTACGGATCGTCATATGGAAAGGAAGTCATATTACCACCAATATTCTTTATATTATTTGCACCAACTTCTACAACGTGAGCATCAGAGATACCATGGTGGTTCTCTACCAACCCTTTCATTTTACTTTGATGTGAGAAAACTGAAGCCCGGAGAGTATAGTTATTCCCCAAACATCACACAGCCCAAGACCCCAAGTCTCCTGCTCTCTAGATCAATCATCCCACTGCACCAGGTCGAATTCTGCGCACTCTCCACCGACATGGAATCTCCAGGAATGGGACTGGAAAGGTGAACATTCATGATGTTCGGTTGTTTCCGCTGTTACCTGTACTACAAAGCACTCAGAAAACTCAAGGTTCTCTTCCTGGCAGTATATTTCTAGTTCATTTTCACTAAGGAAATAACCAAAGCATTAAAGCAACCTCCACTAACAGATAATTGCCTGTCTCCTCTGCAGTTCCAAATGTCTCTAGTAATTGTAAAATCATGCCATCGAGCTAGGAGTTTCCTTTGAGGAGTTTTATGGCTTCTCTTAAAGAAGTTGCTTTTGATTTATGCTGATCATGTCTGACAGCCAGCATTTTTCTTAATAATAATCGTAAATAAGCGAGACAAGGTCACCCAGCCTGCAAGGAGCATATCTCCACTGCCGTATCCATTATGGAGCCTGGGATCTACGGCAGCTGCTCACAGCAGTCCGACGCCCTCGGCACTCTCTATTAAACCCCATCTCTGGCACCCAGACTGGTGCTTTGATTTTACACAAACAGCCTAACCTAACAAGGGACCCTCGAGAACAGCATTTACAAAAGGAGGTAGCAGCAAGCAAGGACACGTGTAGAGCCTGCCGTCCACTCTCCAAGTGGTTAGTTTTTCTTCCTCTTTACTCCAGTGTAACAGCCAAACCAAACCATACAAGTCAAAAAAAAGGTAAAGCTATTGTAAGAATAAACTGGATTGGTAGATTCAAGATGCTAAGTTAGAGTACGTGAAAGCACTCTGTAGCACTCAAACTCATGTGAGCACATGGCAAACGTCACACAATAATCTGGACTTTGAAGACCAAGGCTGGGTAGATTGTAATAATAAGGTTTAACAACCGAGTACGGGGAAGGCCAGATTTTTTTGTTGTTGTTGTCAAAGGCTCTGGCTTAGGTACACTTCTTTGCTATTTTTAGTAACTGCTATCAATACATTTGAATGCCCTTGACCCTGAAAATAGGACCCAACAGCTGTCATGTTATACTGAATGGATTTCTGTTCTCCACTTGTCTTATACAGGGGGTTCTGCTCCCAGGTCTGCTGCTGAGACTCAGGGTTGAGGGTCTGAAGTAGAGCACCGTCAAAATAGATCAAAGCCTGATGCATACACCGCCTGGGAAATAAAGACATCGAAATTCTGACAGCCATGATGACTCCTGAACGTGCTGGGAGGCTAACCTCCTCATCGTATTTCACGATCTGTGATGGGGTGGGTGAATGGGGCGATCTACATCACAACGTCTAGAATTACAACATGACTGCATGGGTCCCTTGAGGTTGGTTTCTTTGATTTGAGGCAAGCAAATGGCTTATGATGTGCACTGACCACAGTCCCTACATTTGGACCGGAACATTCCGGAGTCTGCACTTGCCTGTGGTGTGACAGTGAAGCCCTCCATGGCTCTGTCCCCAGCAGGTGACAGGCGGTTGGGGACAGGGGCGCCCACCCCCGAGTCCTGGGGCCCGCCCTCCGCCCGTCGATGCCCGGGCCCGAGCCTACCTGAGTTGGCGCGCTTCTTCGGGGCTTTGAGGCTGCGGCAGCGCCCGCCCACGGAGCTGCTGTTCTCGCTCATGGAGTCCTGGGCGGACGACGCGCTGCCGGTGGCCTCGCTGTCGCGCATCATGCTCTCGTAGCCGCTGCTGCCGCCGCTGTGGTAGAAGAGCGCCGTCTTGCCCATGGCAGGCGGCAGCTCCCCACTCAGCACGCTGCTGTTGTCGCTGCCGTGGCCGCTGCTGCAGCGGTGGGGCCTGCGCGGCGGCGTGATCTTGCTGTAGGGCGAGGGCAGCGGGACGGCGGGTGGCGGGCGCTCGTCGGCGGTGGCCGCGCGCTCCTCCGCCTCGGGCCCCGCGCGCCCCGGCGGCCCCCGGGGCCCCGCGCCGCCCTGCAGCAGCTCCGAGATGCGCCCGTTCACCGCCCGCAGCGGCAGCTTGGACGCCAGGCCCGAGCCCCGGCTCCGGCTCAGCGATTGGGTGGACCAGGACATGTGCTTCCCGCCGGGGGGCGGGCCGGAGCTCTGGCCCACCGCCTGCGGCAGGGACTTGGTGGAGAAGCTCAGGGTCTTGGTGGTGGAGGTGGACAGGCTGCGGGCCTTGGGGCTGGCCAGGAGCAGCTTGCTCACGGCGGAGATCTTGGACTGGCTGGCCTTGGGCGAGGCCCCGGCCGACTGCGCGGGGCCCGGGTTGGTGGGCGAGGCCCCGGCGCTGCGGCCCGGGCTCCTCCCCGTGCGGGGCATGGTGCTGTCCTTCCCCGCGTGCAGCCTGGAGCTCACGGAGGACAGGCTCTCGGCCCTCTCCAGCGAGAGGCATTCGTAGTGGCTGACTGTTGTCCTGCCGAGAGAGTTGGTCCTGCTGGCCAGCTGCTCCAGTTTGACACCGAAGAGCTTGCTGCTGCAGCTGCCGGCATCCTTCGTCTTGCCGCTAGGCTCGTCTGGGAAGCTGGCGGAGAAGGGCGCCGGTTGGTTCAAGGGGCTGCTGGAGTTGCTGCTGCAGGCGCTGTGCTGGGGGCTGGCCCGGTTCTTCTGGTCCAAGCTGGACTTTCGGACAGGGGGCAGCGGGGGAGTGCCTTTGGGCCGAGCCAGGACACAGTGCTTGGGTGACGCCACCTTCCTCTCCAGGGTGGCCTTGGACGCCTGGGTGCTGGAAGCCGGGCCGATGCCGTTGGTCTCGGCAGGGCAGTGAGAGAAGAGGCTGTCCGGTTCCTCCTGCCGGCTGGCTTTCTGAAAAGCCCTGGGAAGGCTGCTCGACTTCAGGCTTTTGTTGAGATGCACAGGGCTCTGGGCAGCCACACTGGGCAGGGCCGTCTCACAGCCGTCCACAACCCTCCTGAAGTTGTCGGCCACAGGGGAGGCAGATACCTCACCGCTGCTGCTGCTGAGCCCGTCGCTGGGGCTGGCCTTCCTGTCCTGTTCCGCTCTGGCCTCAGGCTTTGGGGGGCCTGGGGCAGTCTCGTGCCTCATCCCTGCTTCGTGGGGATAGGCATTCTCTTTCTTTACCTCCTCTTCTCGTTTCAGCCAGGGGTCCTCAAATTTCATCTCTTTCTTTGCACCACTCTCCTTGCTCTCCTGAGACCGGGCTGCTTTGGGGACTGAGCTGACGGTGGCAAGGGACGCCTCGGGCGCTTGGACGTTCCGGGGGCTTACGGCGATGCAGGGGTAAACCGTAATGTTGGTCTTCATGGGGATGTACCCTTCGCAGTTGCCCAGGCTGGCCGTATTCGAGATGGTGACCATGGCTTTGCCCAGCGTGGATATCTTGCAGCCTTTGACGGGGGTTGCTTTGTTGAAGGAGTCGTCCCCCATTTCCGACAAGAGGAGCAAACTGTCGGGGCCCTCCTTGGGCTTCTCTCGGCACACCACAGCGGTGTTCTGCGTGCCGCTGACGAACTCCGAGGCCGGAGGGTCTGCCATTGCTTCCCCATGCCCGAAACACGTCTGGGCTATGAAACTGTGGCAGGGCGGCTCGCCGTCACTGCCTGTGCTCATCTCGCTCAGCCAGGAGCTGATGGAGGAACGCCTGCTCCCTGTCTCCCGGGCCTTCTCATCCAGGTTCAGTTTCGGGAGGGGCAAGAACTGCGTGATGCTGACCTCGGAGACAGGAGCCACGTTTGAGTAGCACTCGAGGTCCTCGCTGACGCTGCCGATGATGCTGACGGGCCTGGAGCCCGAGGCCAAGGCCTGCACCGAGCAGTCGCTGTTGAAGCTGATGATGCTGGTGGGGCGGCCGCCGCCCAGGACCCCGCTGATGGTCAGCTCCTCCACCAGCGTGAACACCAGCTCGTCCTCACCGTTCAGCTCCAGGGGCTGCTGCACTGTCACCATCGTGGTGCTGCGTATCTCCTTCTTGGCATCTGCAGAAGGGGCTGCCTGATGTTCGGCGTCCACAGGGGTTTCTGGGAACCCTTCACTCCCAGTAGACATGGATTTCTTCAAAACCTGGGGGCTCATTCCGACTGGGGGGGTACGTACCTCGGGCTGCAGCAGGGACTCACTAGATACCACGCCCGCATCCTTGCTGAAGGTGGGCAGGGGGGCAGGAGAAGGCAGGACACCCTTCTGGGTGTAGACTTTGCACCTCTGGGAAGGAGAGCTGGCCGGCTTGTACTCTGAGGTCTTGGACAGGCTGGCGATGCCCAGCCTGGGGGAGCCCATAGGCCTGGGCTTGCCTTCTACAAAGCCACAGGAGTTCAGGCTTTCCCGGCTGCTCTGGAGGCTGGGGCTCTGCACGAGCTGGGAAGAACCGTGCTGGCTGCCGCTGCCCGGGATGCTTCTGGGTGAGGCAGGGGTGGGGCTGTTGGTGAGCCACGCAGCAGGGACAGGGGAGTGATTCCCCTGCACCTTGGAGCCCGGGGGCTCACTGCCTTCTCTGGCTGTCAGCTGGCTATCTGACCCATCATCTTCCTTATCAGACTCACAGAGTGGGCTTGCCCCAGCTGCCTGGCTTAGCGGGACACTCTTGCTTCCTTGCTGTGCCCCAAACTGGGCCGGCAGCTCTTCGAAAGGGAACGTGCTGGACTCCTCACTGCCATCAATGCAATCTAGCCTCTCCTGCAGCTCGGCGAACGTGTTGCACTTCAAGCAGTCCCTTTCCGACTTGCTGGCCGCGGCCTCTCCGGCCTCCGTGGACCGGCTGTCACCCCTGGCCGCCTTCTGCAGGGCCGGCACGATAGGGACAAAATCTGGAGGCCCCTCGTTGTCGGTGAGCTCCTTGTCAGAGAGGGCCATGCCGTTTGGCCCAATGTAGATGACCGTGTCGCAGGACTGCTCGCTGCTGGAGGAGTAGTCGGGGTCGCTAGACAGGTGAGGGATTGGGAAGTCCGACTCCACGGCGGCCCTGGCGTGGAAGGGTCTCAGCTGGGTGGGCCTGCGCATTCTGCCTTCCTCACAGGAGCTCTCTCCCCCGGAGGAGCTCGACGTGTACTGTGAGTGAGAGGGGAACCGTTAGTGTGGGCCACCCTTCTAAGACAGCCCTCCCAGGGACCCTGACTTCGTGGGGCAACTGGTGGAGGCCACTGACTCCATATAGGCCATCCAGACCCTAGTGGGCCTCCCTGCTTCTGGGCTGTTACCCGGGGTGTGCCAGGCCAGTCATCCAAGCTATGTACGTCACGGCCTCATACTCGAAGGATGACCCCCGTGAGGCGCACTGGGGAAGCAGAGGCTGCTCATGGAACGGGGTGACCCGCCCAGGTCCCATCCGACTGCCTGAGGACTGAGGAGGGGTCACCAGTTTGCACACCCAAACCATTTGTGACAACGTGTGCCACGGAACACTGGAAAGATGTGTTTTTGACCAAAAAAAAAAAAAAGAAAGATACAAAAAGGAGGGGGAACGCCCCCCACGAATCACCAGCTGGCTATGGACCAGAGTGACCACAATCAGGATGATTTTCTCAAACGTTCTTGTCACACCGCCACTGTCCTGGCTTTGCCTCGGCCCGAGAAAACGAGCCCAGTGGTTTCTAGCAGACTCTGCATCAAACAGAAACCGCTGAATTAACATGACAACACCCAGCAGCCCGAGAATGCCTCCTGGAAATGCAAGGGCAGTAGGGCCACCTGAGCGAGGAGGGGTCAGTCAGTTGAAGGACCAAGGTAGGCAAGAGATAAACTATGAATAGTTCCCGTCCCTCTCAAAATTTTCAAAGTAGCAATCCATTTAAACTATCTAAAGTGGACCAAGTACTCCCCGTTAGGGGTCCAGGCTGGATGACCGAGGAAAGCACCAGCGGTGCGGAGGGGAAGTGACTTCAGTATCGGCCAGAAGGGGTTCCTGCCCCGGGGTGGTTGCTTAGCCGGGCCAGCAGCAGCCAGCCATGCTCACCACGCCCCTGGTGCTGGGGGATTCGAAATATTGATTTGGCCTTTTCTGACTCAGTTCCAGGGCAGGGCTACGAAAGCTCCTTCAGCCACCTGCACCCCCTGCAAGCTCCTTACCTTCGTTTTCTTTTTCTTCATCCTCAACACTCTCGAGGCAATCTGGATGGTGGACAGGGTTTCGGCATAGTTCCCGGCGGCGGCCGAGATGTGAGCGATCATGGTCGTGCGGCAGTTCACGTTCCCCAGGGACTCCCGCAGCAGCATGGTGAGCTTGCTTTCTCTGCCAACAAAGTGAATTAAGGCTGCATTAGCGGGCCGTGCTTCACTTTGGCTGTCAGGGTAGGGCTTCAGGCCCCTACGTGGCTTGTTGTGGGCAGTGGGTTTTTTTCCCCGTTTTTTAAATGGCAAACTAATTAACATCATCTTCTACAAGAGGCTATCTGTAGTTGACAGCTGAGCAAGTGCTTCCAACCCCAAGGATGGAATTCATGCAAAACACCTCCCCTGGCACCGCCGTCCTGGCCGTGATGGGGTATTCCTGTGTGTCTGCGTGTGTGCATGTGACACTGCACATAATGAGACCTGGGAATAGAAATGAGAGGAAGGGATGGAGAGAGCACAGCTCTGTGATCGGTGATTCGGCATGCTAGCCGCACACCCGGCCCTTCTCTGCAAGTTTCTGCACCAGGCAATCCCCACAACAAAGAGCAGTTCCCCAGCCATGAACTTGTATTGAAGATCTCTGGGTCTGTAATACATACAAGGTTTCTTTTGCCAAGGAGTTGCACCCACTTTATTGCCATTGTCTCTTAACTCCTATCTGCACACGGTAGTGATGAAGGAAAATGGATTCATATTCCTGATTATTACTGGGGACACACAGACATAGGCCCGAGCACTCACTCCATCAGCAACAGAAAGCAGAACTTTCTAGAAGGGACTCCTCTGGGGACTTTGCAGGTGCTGTGTGGGGCCAGTGCCCTGAGGGGTGATAACGAGGCCCAGGAGTTTACAGATGGTGTCTCTAGGCTCTTTAAAAAGTGGTCTGGAGGAATGGCTCATGTCTTTCCATTCCTGTACTTGTCCCAACATTCTTCCTGCCTTGCTTTTAAGAGGCTTCTGCTTACGTCATCATCTTACCTGCTGCCAAATGTCACTTCATCTCTGGAGACTCCCCTGATCCCAAAGGCTGAGGGAGACTCTTTGCTTCCCATGCCCTGTGTTGAGTTTATTTTGCCAGATGAGAGGGGTTTGTCCTCACGCCTGCGTCTGCATCAGACTCTTAGCCAGACATCCCCTCCTTTCCTCTCCACCCTGCCAACTCAGCTCTCTGGAGAGAGACTGTCCAGCTCAGGAGACTCAGTGTGACATGCAGGCCGCTGTCAGCAGGGATTAGACCTTGGAGACAGGAAACCACTTCACATGTGACCTGCATCAGGCCTTCAGGGAGGAAAGACTGGTGTAAGAGCAATAGTTTTCCCTTTCCATCTGGGACCAATTAAGGTGTCAGTTCAGGGATACTGGGCTCACTATGACTCAGTGCCAGGGCAATTTAAAAATATAGCAGGGTTTCCCTTCGAGCAGAATAATCAGCGATAAAAGTGATGGAAGGAGAGTGCTATGGACTGAATGTTTATGTGTCCTCCAAATTCATGTGTTGAAACCTAACACCCCAAGTGATGGTACCTGGAAGTCGGACCTTGGGGAGGTGATTAGGTCATGAGGGTGGAGCCCACATGAGTGGAATTAGTGGCCTTATAAAAAAGACCCTGGAGAGTTTCCTTGTCCCTTCTGTTATGTGAGGACACAGTGAGAAGACAGCTGCCTGTGAGCCAGGAAACGGGCCCTCACCAGACACAAATCCGCTAGCATCTTAATCTTGGATTCCCAGCCTCCAGAACTGTGAGAAATAAATGACTGTTACCTAAGCCCCTCAGTCTATGGTATTCTGTTATAGCAGCCTGAACTGACTTGGACAGAAAGCTAAGTGGGGTGTGGAGGAAGAGACCTCCAGCCCTAGCTCCGGGCTCTAAACATTTAACTTCCTTCAAAATGTCTATCAGGAATATCATGGACACCACCAGAGCTGACGACCAGATGGGGAAGTCAAGTCCCATTCCTGGCACACATTCTCAGCAGAGACACTGCACCTGGATGAGTTTAGGACTTTGTCTTCCATATGGGAAGTGGAAGATAGATTCCATTAGGGTTAAGTTGTGATCATATATGGTTAATTCTTATTATTCATGATAGTTATTTTTTGTTAAGTCTCCATGAACACTGAATTAGTGAATGCTGAGCCATGCTCCTAGGGGAAATACATGGTTTTAGGTTCCTGAGACCCTCTGGTCACGATATTTCATCAATGGATCAATACATAATCTTGTTTTATGTGCATATCACTTTAAAGACACCTTAATTTCTATTTCTTATAAATAATGAATTATATATACTTTCTGTATAATAAAACACTAGCTGAGAAGGGTTGAACATTTCCCTGACCCTGGGTAACATGACCATAAATTTCTTGGGCTTTAAGCCTTATGGTATTTTCCACTATGCTTTTAAAAAAAAACTGGTCATATTGTGATCCACAAATACAGCCTGTTTCTACAGCTTCATTATGCACTTTAGACGTAACCTGAGTACTTTCCAGAGCAGTCAGATATACATCGGTGAATTTCCTCTTCCTTTCTCTGGATGTGCCATGTTGTTGATCCATTAACACTGAACTCACACCAACAGCACTATAATATGCCTGAATGAAACTTCTCTAACATATATTTTCTCTGCAAGGTACATCACAGCCTTCTTGCACTAAAGAACACTAGACAGCACTGTGGCACTACACCTAGGGGCCTACTTTAAACAGTGAGATCACCAATAAAAAGCACAGAAATACTAAAAACACGTGTCCCTAAATAGACTGCAAAAAGGACCCTTGTTCGCATGAAGAGAGGTGAAACAAGAAGGCAGGGCGGTTGCCTTGTCCAGTTTCAGCTGGGAACATGTGCATTGGGTGGCTCAGAGTTTTTGCTACTAAGCATGTCTGCAAATTATGGTAAAAGTATGGATTTTGAACATAATTCACAACATGGAATCTGCAAATGATTCCAAGGACCGACGGTACGATGACGTTCCTGATACGTCTTGTTCATCAGTTGCACTCTGCTGAAGGTACACCCCACTTATTTCTCCATGTGACCCCGTAAAGTCTTCAGGAAACGATACCAAAGACAGAATAAACAGATATAGCACTGTTATATCAAACTGTTTGCCCTGTGTATTTCCACATGATTCCCCATTCATGAGTCAATCATAGGACAATTTTATTTTTTTAAGTCCACATTGTTGGAAGAAGCCAGGGCATGTGTGTTGCTTGGCAACCAGCATTTTAGCTCTCCTTTGGAAAGCCAGTAAAACTGCCGGCAAGCCTGTTTCATGTGGGCCTCTCTAGACTCTAAAACATACCTTATGGGAGTGAAAGATGGTGGCTATAAAGCTTTGTTTTTTTCCACCTCTTCATGATCCTTTAACTGGGAACAAAGACAATTAAATTGGGGAGGGAAGGTGAAAGAACGGACAGGGTACTAAAGGCTGCAAACTGTAGGTTTCACTCAGTGTCTTTGGGAGGAAACTAAAAAGGTTCAAAAGAGTTTCTAGGGCAGTGGTCAGCACAAACTCAGTTTGCACTCTGCATGCAGACTGAGGCTAGAGGAAGAGGAGAGCGCAGGGGCAGAGCTGCTTGCCACTGAGCCTCAGGGCCAGGCTGGACGAGGATTTAGACTCGGGGGCCGTGTGGGAGAGATAGGTTGGGTGGGAGAGGAAAGCACTGGTGACGGAGCAGAGCTGACTGGGGTCTGGGAAGAACCATGCTGTTTTTTCAGGCAGCCATGTTCTATGCACACATATTCCCCCTCCCTCCCACCCCAACGGTACACACCTTTTAAGATGATTTTTGGAAAAATGCCTTACTTTTCAAAATAAGTCAACCTTTTATTAGAGCAAGAGGACACCAAAAAATGGCATAATGAGTAAATTTTAATTAATAATATTAATTTTACAAGAGCATGAAAGAGAATGTAGTACTCTAGGACAGGGGCTGACAAACTAAGGCCTGTAGGCCAAATCTGGCCCACTGCCTGTATTTGTAAATAAAGTTTTATTGGGACACAGCCACACCAATTTTTTATGCTTTCATGCTACAACAGCAGAGGTGAGTAGTTGTGACAGAGTCTGTATGGCCCCCTAAAGCCACAAATATTTGCTATCTGGTCCCTTACAGAAAAAGTCCATTGACGTGTGTTGTAGAGTAATGACATAAGGTGGTTTCATTTTATACAGAGTGCCAAAGAGTTACCAACCAGAGCGCAAAGGTGTGTCTCAATTTCCTTACTATTCAATAATCTTGTTCTGATTTGATAGTTGTCTGTGTTGTCTTTCTTTCAGTTCAGATGTTTCATGAAGGGAGAGCTTTTAAAGTCAGCAGCATGGAAACAGGCAGAGGAACAAATGCTGGCTTACGAAATCACTTGACCATCAGGACACAGCTATCAGCAACTGCCCCAGTCATTTCCTATGTGGTGCAGAGCCTGTCCTTCTCAAGGGGGCTGTGAGGTTGCTCACCCTCCTTCAACTTGTTAACTCGTGAATGTCCATAGTGGCTCACTCAGGAAGCATTTGGTGAGTTCCGACTATCAGGAAGCCACCCTGCAGACGCTGAGAACGTGCACGGCAGAGAGCCTAGAGGACCTCAAGAAGCCCGCTATCCAGTGAGGGAGACACATATGTAAACACACATACCATCCGTTAAAGCTAACAACAGAAGAACAAATCTGAAATAGCACATGCTAAGGAAAGACCCTCAAGGCTGTGGGGTGTCTCCACCATCACTGTTAACTCCCTGATGGCTAGAGAACACCCAGACCTTGATGTCTCCTTGGCTGGGATTCTCCTACGTGGCAGGCATCCAGGGACATATGAGCTTGAGGTCCCCCAAAACACCCAACAGAATTCTAAATTCCTTTCTGAAAGGACAGTCTGGAATCTCTAGCTCCTCGTTCTCTGACCCTGAGAGCTGGGAAACTCTCTCAACTGGTAATCTGGTACCGGGCCACCAGTGAAATGAGATGTCCAAAGTCACACATTTGCAATGTTGGCCAGGTAATTTCATAAGAAAAAAGCCATTCCTTTCATGAGAGCTGTTAAATATATTTCTTCCCCAGGAAGGAGGTGAAGAACTCTGGAAGTAGAAAGAAAGGCATCTACGGACCACGTTCTTTTGAAGGAGAAAAAAGTAGTGAGCTCTGAATCGCCAGGCTGGGCAACCCAATTACAGCACCAGGGGATGGCTCTTCCTCAAGGCCTGCTTCTTGTGAGAGAGAACCATAAATGTCCACTTACAGACATGGGTCTGTTGTCAAAAATGTGCCTCCTTTAATGCAAAAACAATGAGGGCACAGAAGAAAGCAAAATGAGTTATGTTAATTCTAAATAAAATGAAAGGAAAGGAGCTTAGTTAATCTAGAAAACTAATTAATCTCCAGAACGATTTGCAAGAGAAGGATTCCTGTGGGCAGCAGACGTATAAATCATAAACGTACACACATGCATCCACCCAGGCGTACACACAAGCATGCTCTTTTTTAGAAAAGGGAAACAGGGCTTGTTTATTTTTAAGCAATGCACCATTGGCATTCAAGAATGGAAACCACACACTGAATTCTTACCGGTGTCAGATATTCAGATCAAGATAACAACCAATGTTTACATGCCAAGAAAATGTTGGTATCGCTCACACGGTTAAGGATATGACCCTGGAACTACATTGCATTCTCGTACCTATCCCATTTTCTACCCACTTTACCTGTGAACTGCCAGACTGTATTGTAGAGCCCCAGACAGAGAGCTTGAGATGCTGGGCAAGAGTTGCCAGGGATCGAGCCAGCTCTAAGAGTTCTGATCTCCCAGCCTTAGCCCCCCAACACCAGGTCCCTGCATCCACCCACTGATCACCAGGGGAGAGGAGAGTGAAAAGGAACGAAGAACAGAAAGGCAAAGAAAGCCCAGAGGTAGGCTAAAATCATGAACTTGGCCTAGTTTTTCGCTACTCTACACCCTTTCTCCCACTGACCCTGTCTCCTTCCACTCACATCCTATTGGTCTGTGAACATCCTCTTAGACTATTGCCTGAAGGGTCACCATTGTTGTCCTCTGGAGACCAGCCCGAGGTCTGGGGACAAGGGTCCCAAGACACCAGCATCCGTGGCCCATTGCTCCTGGCCAAGGTGTGCAAGATCAGTGCGGCTCTTTCTCTCTCATTAGAAAGCATTGTGAGAGGGCAGACTGAGTCACCAGGCCCCCGGGTGAGGGCAAACTCTCATGCCTCTGTCTGTCTTCTAGGTCCCAAGCAAGTATGCTTACTTGTGACACTATTGAGTTGTGACACTGAAATACATACATCCACAAGGGAAAAATCACTTCCCTTGCGTTTATTTATTTGTAAGGGATTGGTGGTGCCCTGTTCATGATTGCTTCACAGACATTCACATGTTTGGGAGAAGACTTTACACGCCTCCTTGCTTGGGAAGCTGTCTGCTCTGCAGGAGTGGCCTTTTCTCAGCAATGTTCCCCTCAAGGATGCCAACATTTTAGGACATGAATTTTCTGGTTTCTGGTACTAGAGAACAGCCCAAACCTTGGTACAGGCCAAGCTATCCTAATGGCATTTTCAAAAGGAGTTCATGAAGTTAAAGGGCTTTCTGCTCAGTTTCAGATATTACTCCATTTGTGCTGCAAATGGCATAAGCAGGTCTGTGTTGTGGGATGCTGGGAAGGAGGGTGCGAAAACCTGGCAACCTTGATAGAGAAGCACGGTTCTCAGGTCTTCCAATGAGAGTGACTCTGGCTTGCAGAATAAAGTACTGGCGAAAATAGCTGCCTGTGTCTGGCGCGTGTGTTAGAGGTGCCTCTGCCAGCGCTGGCATGCGGCAGCGTGGGAGATCATGAGACCGCTCATCAGAGGACAGCTTAGAAGAGGACCCGGAAGAGAACCACCCACTGCCAGCCGAAGGACCAGCCTTTGTGATCTGACTGATATGCTACCTGGTATGAGTTCACGCCTTACCTAACCGAAGACCACCTGTTGGTGAAGGTCCTGAGAGTGGTCAAGGTTAACCTAGCTGTTCTCTCATGGAGCTCTTTAGTAAAAACTATAGAACCCTAGCACAAACAGCATCATTTGGGGACACCTCTGATGCAGGGTAATACATGGGAGAGATGCGTTCTCCCCACGCCATCCTGTTTATCCAGGGCTGGCACCATGGTGGCTTGACAACTTTGGTGGCTGTACCCAATGGGAGGCAGGAGAGCGGTGATGGGGCCCAACAGGGGCCTCTATTCTAGGTGAAGCAGGAGTTGCCCCCAGCAGGACTACAGGACGAGCATTCACGAGAGCTCCCTAAGGGACGTCGGAAAGGATCTGGATAGAAAGACAGTCTACATAAACTAGAGGGTTTAAACTGTAGGGATGGGTTGGGGGCCAAGGAAATCTGAGTTATGATTTTACTCATTTACCCCTGTACCCATAGGAAGATGAAATCTAAGGAAATTTGGGCTACATGAATCCATTTGATCTTGGATATCAGTGTTCTGTTTATCTGAATAAGATAAAATTCACATTAATTCAGCCCACTTCATGAGAAAGACCAGCTGTAAACAGGGAATAGACTCAGAATATTTCAAAAGAAGTTTACAATGTAACTTGAGTTTATAGCTGACAGAAGGTTTCAAGTTAAAATCCTAATTAATCTGCTTTGATCTCACTTGAGATATATTTGCAATTACTGAAGTGGCTATAAAATACGGGTTCACTTATATACATTAAATGTGTTTCATGAAAACTTTCTTATATTATTCTTTTGCTTAACAATTCATTCCGTCTTATCTAGAGCACGAAAAAATTTCCATCCTGGTCTAGTCGTTGATCACTCAATTACTAGAATGTGAATTACTCCTGGTATTCTAAATCGAAGTTCTGCTCAGGAAAACGTACATTCATTTGAAGGCTGTAGCACTCAGGTACAACATAAGACATCTTCAAGATAATTCATGCAATTAGAAGCACAATATAGAAAGTCCACTGTTCCTACGGTACGAGGTTGAAAGATAGGTACAAACTTCCAGTTATAAAATAAATAAGTTATGGGGATGTAATGTATGGCACAGTGACTATAATTAGTAATGATACTGTATTGCATATTTGAAAGTTGCTGGGAGTAAATATTAAAAGTTCTTACCACAAGAAAAAAACATTTTTTAACTTATGGTGGCAGATGTTAATTAGAATTATTATGGTGATCATTTTGCAATATATACAAATATTGAATCATTATGTTGTACACCTGAAACTAATATAATGTCATGTCATTTATACTTCAATAAAAATTCTTAATTGGGAATAAAAGAAAAAATAGAAAAATAAATTTTTAGAACCACAGAGTATGAGTTGAAAGGATTCTTAGGGGTCACTGCATTTACTAATAACAGGACTGCCCCTGTTACAGGTGATCTGCTTTCAGCCAGAATATTCTTAATGACTGAACACTTACCATCTCCCAGGCAGCCTGTGTAATATTTTTGAATAGCCTCAATTATTAGAAAGCTCTTTCTTATATTGAACTTATATCTTCCTTATACTTCTAACCCACAGACACTCAACTGTTTTCTAGGGGCACACAGGGTGTGCAAAAAGAATAATCCTTTTGCACACACTGGCCCTTCACATTTTGAAAGACATTTATCATGTCCTCCTTAAAAGTTCTCTTGCTTGGGAATAGTCCATGTTCCTTCCATTGCTCTTCAAATAGTTGGTTGGTCATCCAAGCTCCACTAAGCCCCCCTCTACCTACCACATAATTTAGTACTTCCTCTTCACCCAGACTTGTCTTGACTCCTGTATAGTCAAGAATATGGCCTTGCTCGAAGAGCTCTAGCCTTTGCCCTCAGCTTCTGGGAAGTAATCTGTATTGTATCTGCTGGGGGTATCTTTGTGTAGGGTGGGGACTGGCCACAGGAGGTCATAGGGCCACACCCAACAGTCTTAGGGTAGGAGGTGGCCATGCCAGAAAGATCAACTACGTGATTTAGGTCAGTGGCTTTGGGTCATGTGTCAACCTAGAGAGCAAGTTCAACCAAGTTGGAAATCAATCGATCAATCATGTCTACGTAATGAAGCCCCAGTAAAATCTCTGCACACCAAAGCTCACTGTATATTGTCACACGTCGACAATGGGAGGGTAACACACTCTGTCTCCACAGAAGACAATGGAGGCTTCATGTTTGGAACCCTCCCAAACTCTGCCCTCTGCATCTCTTCCTTTGGATGATTTTAATCTGTATCCCTTCTCTATAATAAGATGTAGCTGTGAGTACTTTCAGTGAGTCTCTGAGTCCTTCTAGTGAATTACCAAACCTGAAGGTGATTTTGGGAACCCTCTAAACTTGTAGCTGGTGTCAGAAGTGAGAGTAGTCTTCTCTGGATTCTTCCTCTAATTTTGTAGTTGGACCCTAACTCCTTGCAGTTGGTGTCAGAAGTCTTGGGCAGACTTGGCAGTCCAAGGACTGTGCCCTCAAACCTCACAGTTTGGTTAATTCCAGGTAGCTCTTTTCAGCAAGGTCCTTGAGGGCAAGAGCTATGCTTTTATTTTGATCTTTCTTTTTATTTTGATCTTTCTTCACAGTAATTCAAACAATGTTTATGACTTATTAGCTCCGGGACAGAAAGGGAAAGATCCTATATTTAGTTGTACTTACTTTAGCATAATCAAGAGCTAGGAATGTCATCCCTTTGATGAAAAACAAAACAAAACAAAAACAATAACTTAGAAGGCAAATCAGTAGCCCATATGGACAAATAGAAAATAATAGGTCCATAGGTTTCCCCTGAATTAACAGACTACCAAAAATTGAGTATGCTAATGAAGTTTGAGATACCATAAAGGGGTGCTTAATGGTTCATTAAGTATTTAGTGAACTCTGAAGACTGGTCTGTACAGATGCATGCTCATTTTTTAATCCATCTGCAGGACCAGATTAGGAGTAATAATAATGTTTAGATTGTTACTGCAATTTAGAATGTAAATACTACTCTGACATTTTACACATTATCTGAAGTTTTACTTCCTTTTAAAAATTTATTTGGCCCAAGCCATTACGATTAATTACGATGTTTTGCAACAGACATTTCTATAGCCTTGTCACTTTTTATAGAGCCTTTGCAGTGGTTTATGACAGCTTTACTGGGGGAGGGATAAGGAAATATCTCAATTATGTTGCATTATGAGCATTACACATCTTTTGAGTACAGATGAGCTCATTGTACTATTTAGAAACTTTGCTATTCTTCAGCTTTAAATCATCCTCAGGTTTAGGGGCATGTGTTAATTCCAATGTCAGAGATCTCTGCAGTAATCCGAAAGCACTGATGGGTGACAGAGATGGAGTCAAGAGTCATGTTGTCATGGTAACCCAGAGCTTCTCCCCTGATTTCTGCTCACCCCCTCCTTCTCCGTGGATTCTCAAAGAATTCTCAAGAAGAAGAAAATGAAAGCTGCAAATGGAATTCTTGATATAATAAAATCCTATTTTCGCCTAGCACCTGAACTCAAATCTTTCCCACTGCTTTCCCACGACACCATCCCCAAGCCTCCTATATCGCCTTAGTGATAAACTTATAGTTTTAGAACATTCCTATGCTTTTTCATGAGTTTTAGCATTTACTTCAGGTAAGAAACTTACATGAAGCTTATGTTTGACGTGGCATTTCGATGGTGCCTCTTTCTATAGCTCAGTCTGTGGTCACCCTTCAGGGTTATTAGAACTGTGCAGAAACCGGGCTTTGAAAATCTGCAAATGTAGTTAGAGTTCTTTCAAAAGAAATATGTTTACCAAAAAAAGGCAGGGAAACATCTGGAAGGGTCTCATCTACTTTTTTAACCTACTCTCTAAGCAAAACACGAAGATGACAGAGCAATGCGGGTACTAGGTGAATTAGAGGGCTATTATTTTCCAACACTGGAAACCCAGATGACCCCTCTTCTACCACATTCCTTGGGAAGGCCAAAACGAAGTTAAATAACATTAGACAAGGAGTCTGGGCTTGACGATTACACTGCATTACAATCGTGACTATTTCCAGTCTCCAGGGTTCAACTGAGCCAATTCCATGCTTTCTCTCTATCAAAATAAAATAAACAGAGAAAAGGCAAATAGGAGCCCTAGCAGTCATTTCATTTGCATTCACTTGACTGTATTCTGATCTTGTGCACACAAAAGAAAGGGAAGTCTAATTTCTCTCTGCTCATCAGACTGCATATCAGTGGGCACCCCTTGTGCTGTAGAGCAACCTTCCAAGAGAGGTGACGTGAAGCTGACTCATTATGTGAAGCCAGTGGTACAGAATATCACCCTGTCAGGAAGGATTCAGACCAGTACTTGGGAGGATGGATTAGATGATTAAATGTGTCCTTCCTGTGATCTCAAGCTCATATCTCTTCCTGTGCAATGGCTTTTCTTTGAAGGCAGCAGCATGGAGCTTAAAACAAGATTCTGATTGTCAAGGTCAGGATGAGCTATTTGTGCCCTCTGCTTCCAAACTTTGCTCCCTACTCCTAACCAGCGGCCTTTCCAAGTCTCAGGTGGGGGATACTGAAAGTGGTTCCAGGAGCAGGAGTGAAGCATCATTGCCACAAAGTCCATTACTCACCGAGATGAGAGCCCTTGGGTGCTCACCCTGTGGGCTGTGCACTGGCATGACCATAGTTCTGATCCATTTGTTACTTCATTGACTGATAGTCTAGGAGGCTTCCTCCTTACCATATAAAAGATGACAATAAAGACAAACTGGTGGCTTTGAACCTGGAGTTGGGCAGCCTAGTGAGGAAGAAGATGCAGGATATCCTAAGGTGCCTTTCTGCACTGTGGACTCTAGTCGTCCCACTCTAGTCATTACTCCCTGAACACGTGTGGACTTTTGTGCCTCTCCTGCTTCTGTGTTCATCCCAGGTTTCGGCCTGGAATGACCTTTACTTTATTTACTCTTGTCTATGGAAATAGGAGTGGAAGTGCTGGATAGTATGGCAATTCTATATTTAACTTTTTGAGGAACTGTCAAACTGTTGGTACAGTGGCTGTACCATTTTACATTTCCCCCAGCAATGCACAAAGGTTCCACTTTTCCACGTCCTTGCCAGTACTGATAGTCCATTTTTTGATAACGGCCTTTCTAACAGATGTGAAGTGATATTTCATTGGGTTTTCTTTGCACTTCTCTAATGACTAATGATGTAAAGCATCTTTTCATGTGTTTATTGGCCATTTGTAATATCTTCTTTGGAGAAATATCTATTCAAGTCTCTTGCCCATTTTTGAATTGAATCGGATTTTTGTTGTTGAACGGTAGGAATTCTTTATATATCCTGGATATTAATCCTAAATTAGATATACGATTTGCAAATATTTTCTCCCATCCTGTGGGTTGTTTTTCAATCTCTTGATAGTGTCCTTTGATGTACAAAAGCATCATTTTTGGTAATGCTTTATCAGTCTTAGATTTTAACTAACATTTTTCTTTGGCATCTGTGGTTCAAAAGCCTTCCAATATTTGGTGTTCCTATGAGAAGCCTGCTGATAAGAGTTACCAAAGATTTCTTATGCTATTTTGTGCTTAAGATACTTATCCAATACGGTCCTTGTTACTTGCAGGCCACTAACCAGTCAGCAGATGGGGAAAACCTGAAAGACTATTGTTAAGCACATGTGCCAAGGACTGCCTGGGGATAAACTTCTCTTGAAATCAAGAATAACTTACTCTAAGGACGTTGATGAGGGTAACTCTGTTAGAATGCCTTCTGGGTATCACATGTGGTTTAAAGAAACATGACTCCACACTCTTCACAAAATGTACCAATTGGATTGGCTCTTGGCACAAAGACCAGTGCCTAGTAATTGGAAGGAATTAAAAGGAAATTAAGTTTAAGAATGGTTTCCATTACTGGTCCAAGTCTGAGAAAAGATGTTACACAGAGGCCATAATTTACACATGAAATCTTATTGGGGAATGACATGGAAAACATGAAAGAATTATGCATTTTTTGAAAAAGAATTAGGAAACATTTGAGTTTTCTAGTGATACTTATTTTGTTTAAAAAAAAAAAAGGCTACTGCAGCACAAATTCTGAATCTTTTAAGTTGGTAAGTTCCATCACAAACAGCTATTCATTCCTTACATGGGATAAATGTGGTTTGAGTTTAGTCTATTCACTGTCATCCCTGCAAGATCCCTGACTGGGCACTTTCTCAAAGTCCTGCCAGTGACAAGAGGCTTGCAAATTAGGAATCAATCACAACTTTCTGTGACACTTCTTTGCCCCCTGACCTCACGTTTTTAATTTTCAAAACATCTCAGTGCTTTCCCAAAGTGCTATGAAAGGCTCCTGGTGGGTTAGGTTAGATGGATGGTCCAAATGCCACCAATGATGGCTGCTTTTTTGGAGAACTGCATAAGATGGGCAGAGATCATGTCTAACACAGTGCACAGCAGAGAGTTGCCTTTCCATAAATATTTAAATAACTATCTAGTGGGTACTTCTCCATCAAAAGAAGTCTCCCTCAGCTTCCTACCTCCATAACTTCTAAAGCGTTACCTTTTTTTTTTACCTCATAGGAGCCATGGTCAGAATAAAACCAAGGTAGATGACACTGCCTTGGATTAGAACGGGTGTCAAGTGCTCAGTACAGGACTCACAGTCTCACCGATGTACAGCAAGAGAGACTCTTCCAGACGCTCTAAGTGTTCCAGAACACAAGCCACGGCTTACTCAGGCATGCACAGCTCACAGTCATCAAGGGTAGATCACAGAAAAGACATTCACACCAAGGTCACTGTCAGGCCTGTCTTGAGAAACGTGTACAGCAACGTTCCGCAAAGAGGAACAGTCAGAACCACTGATATGCCCTCGATTTCAGTCAAGACTCTGACCAAGTAAAGCGAGGTCAGTCTGCTAATTATGTCTCTGTTACGATCCCAGGACTCTTCTTAGATTGATACCACACAGAATGAAGGTCTCAAAAGCAAAAACACGTTAGGTTTCACAGGGTGTATGAGTTAAAAGAACTGAAAAAGCCAACTTGCAGAGTTCAATACATTTGGCTTGTAGAAAAGATGTTCCAAAATAGCAATAAGGGGTCATCTGCTTGCAGTTAAGTCTCAGCAGAGGAAGCAGCTCCCTGTGTGGTGGGATGTTGGAGGGTCTTGTTACAAAGAAACTGCCTCATTCCTTTGCACTAATACACAGAAAGTCTTAGGCAAACAAATGTGCTATTTTGGATAGTTTACCCAACAAGCATGTATTAAGAACATAGGATAGGGACTTCCCTGGCAGTCCAGTGGTGAAGACTCTGCACTTCCACGCAGCATGGCCAAAAAAAAAGAACCTAGGATACAGGGAGGCCCTCTGCTGGCTCTGGAATTGCAAACACAAATGAGACATGTCCCCTGGTCTGTAGGGCTGTAATTAGGCTGGACATAGGTGCTGGTTTGCCCAGAAGAGTCGCAGTTTATGCCTATTATCCTGCATCCATCTGGTTTATTTTCTCCTGGATTTTTCTTTTTTTTAAAAAAAACCAAAGTATTATTATTAGGACTTTAAAAAATGAGATGGGAAGAGTTGGGCAGAGCTTCACTCTTTACTTCCATGGTCCCATCTTGCAACGTGTTTGATACATGCAGTGAACAGAGTTCACATGTTAAGACATAACGTTCCTACCGAATGGAGAGACTTGTGCTGAAAGGCAACTGATAGGTTATTGCACATACATAATTCGTAACTGTACTCAAAGACAGTTCTATTTATACCCAGAGAAATACAAACCATAATTGTCAAAATCAGCAAAATTTACACATGTAGAGCTGGAGTAACTGAACTACAAAACTGTTGTGATAAAGCTTATGTTAAATAAAAACAGACTTCATCAGGGAGTAAGCAGTTCTCTTGCTGCCTGTCATCAACTGGATTTGAGAAATGTTTGCGACTTTAAAGAACTAGCTTAAATGATATGAAATTGCTGACATCAGACAGTTTTTAACTTCAAAACATACTTTATGAATCTACCTAAGTGTCCTACAAAAAAGTATAGGAGTTTTAAAAACAGATCTTCTAAATTGATTGCACTTTGTTCAAAATAAAGTCATAAATCCATAATCAAGTGTTCAACAAATGAAACACAGAGATCTCAGCCTCTGAAGCCTGTAAAGAGTTGCAATTATTAAATAAAATAAAACTTGCAAACGGGGAGGACGTGAAATACATCCCTGCAAAAGCAAGGGAGGAACTAAATGAGTATCAGACAGCAAGAAACAAACAATATAAAAGATTAAATTTTAAAATTCTATAATTGTGCTCCAAAATTGATTTGGAGGAAGATCTTCTGAAACTTGAACACAGAATATTCTTACTGAATTGAGAAACTTATTTTACTGAAACGAATTTATAGTTGGTTGCTCCATAAATTCTTAATAATTTTGTACCAGCCTGTGATATTCTATCAAGAGAAATAGAAGCTGCGGTTATCAAAATACATAGATAGTTTTATATGTTAACAAATATATATACATAAATATATGGGTAGGCAGTTAGATAACTGAAGAAAAATGCTGCGGCTCTAAGATAATACTAGAAAAAAATAGCCTTAAGAAAAATAGCGTTGATATGACATTAGACATAGACTTGGTGAAGGTGACTAAAATACAGAAAGCGGTATCAAGAACAATTATTCTGCTTATTTTAATGTCTTGACAAACAATAGAAAGAAAATTTTAATTTTTTTACTTTGGTGCACATGACATTTTTTATAAGAAAATATTGTATTTTTGAGGGTGATTTTTGATTAGAACTATTTTATGGGCCCATTAATATAACTTTAGATAATCAATAGTATTGGTTACCCCTTTTTCACTCTCAAAAGTGTCTCAGTTTGGATAGTAAATTATGTGGTTCCATTACTTATAATTTAGAACAGGGAGAGATGTGTAACAGAAAAATACAGAAAAGTAGCAAAAAAGCAATATGGTAGTCTAGGTACCTGAAAAGACCTTCTTATCAAATAGAGTTAAACATTATGGATAAGATATTTTCACAAATCTTACTAAATGCATTGCTGAACTTGTAAAAAAGTAAGTTTTTTTTTTTTTTGTTTTGTTTTGTTTTTGTGGTACGCGGGCCTCTCACGGTTGTGGCCTCTCCCATTGCGGAGCACAGGCTCCGGACGCGCAGGCTCAGCGGCCATGGCTCACGGGCCCAGCCGCTCCGCGGCATGTGGTATCTTCCCGGACCGGGTCACGGACCCGTGTCCCCTGCATCGGCAGGTGGACTCTCAACCACTGTGCCACCAGGGAAGCCCAAAAGTAAGAAATTTTTAGGCAAAAAAGTATATATGAAGTTGGGAACTCAAGAGAAGTAAGCAGAACACTGAAGTTTGCTTTTTCCCTGAAGACATTTGCCAAACCAAGTGATATTCAAGCTTCATTTTATACGGCTTCAAAGGGCATGGAAAATAGGAGACAAAGCCCAAAGCCTGCCCAACATGAAGATTCTAATAGGAAAATCCCTCTCAACAACAACTGCCCCCTCACCTACACAAGAAATTTGTCTTGAAATATGGCACTGAGAAAAGAAGAAAGAAATTATCCTGAGAATTTGGAACCAAAGGCTGAATTAATGTAGGTTTGCAGTCTTAATTAATTCTCAATACCTGGGTGGCCCAAAATGTTTCAAGCTGAGAATATTATTTCGAGTATCCTCAACTGGTAGTAATCCCAGGCACCAAGTAGAAATAAATACAAATGCTAAAGTAAACCATCTTTATAAAAGGTCTCAAAGAACTCTCACAACTAAAATGCCAACAAAAATGAGTCCCCCCTGGGCAAAGATAAACACACAAAGAAACAAGGCACCATGAGAAAGACCCAGCAGAAACAACAGATGGCAGAAAGAGATGTTCAAACATAGGTTACAGATAAACAACAAAAAGTGGATTAACGTGTTTAAGGAAATTAAGATGTTTAAGGAGATAAAATAAATTAAGCAAAAAAAAAAAAAAAAGAAATGATCAGGAATGACCAGTTTCTGCTTCTGGCCATGTTGGACAAACAGGACCTGGATTTATCCTCCAGCCTTAAATAACTAGAAAACCAAACAAAATATTAGAATAAAAGGGGTTTTGGATACTGGGCAATGGACAACAGAGGAAAGTAATCTTTGAGAGAAGGGAAACAAATGAGGTGGGCCCTGAACTTGCCCAGTTCACTGTCCAGGGAGGACTTCTAGGCCACAGAACAGAGGGGCTCAAACAGAGCCAGGCAGTGACCTTGCTGAACTGAAGAGACAGTTTAGAATTTGGGGAGGCCAAGACAGCTAAAATTTTCAGGGCAAAATATAGAAAGAAAGAGGAGACTTGGAGAGAAAGAGAGAGAGTCTGTCCCCTGGGGTTGGGAATAACTTATGTTCAAGCAGAGGGGAAAGACCTGCTAATACATGGAGCATTGGACAGAGTGCTCCAAAGGGGTCAATAATAAGAAGAATGTTAGAGTCCTCTAATAGTGGTCAAAGTAACCCTAGGTTCTCTGTACCTGCCCTAGCACTGATTAGAAGCAAGCCTCAAAAAGGACAAATTGATTCCAAATAATTGTGAAAATTAGTACATTATTCTAAATAACCCGTGGATCAAAAAAGTTACTATAGTGAAAAAGAGAAAATATTTTGAACTAATTAATGATAGTGAAAATAATCATTGTTATCAGAACTTGAGGCTATAGACAAAGCAGTACTTAGTGGGTAATGTACAGAACTAAGTGTTTATAGAATAAGAAAGAGTGAAAATTGTTAAAGCTAAGTAGCCATCTTAAGATGGGAGATAGAGAACAGCAAAATAAAGCAGAAGGAATGAAATAGTAAAGCGCAGAAATTAAAACAATGAAGAACAAACATACTATAAAGAAAATTGCAAAAGCCCAAATAATTAAGACAGTCTGGTATTGGCATAGGATAGGGAGCCCAGAGACAGACACATACATATTTGGACACTTGTTACATGAGCAAAGGAGCACTGCAGATCCATGGGAATTCAATAAATGGTGTGAGAGAAACTATTTGCAAAATAGTAGAATCCAGAGTTCACAAAGAATCCCTATGAATCGATAAACAAAAAGATAAACAACTCTGTAGAAAAATAGGCAAAAGATTTGAATAAGAGCTATACAAAAGGGGAGAAATAACTAACAAACATGAGAAGATACTCAACCTTATTAGTAATCTGGAAGATGCAAATTAAAATTATAATGATGTGCCATTAAGAACCCACCTGATGGCCAAATATTTTTTAAAGCAGAAAATACAAGCATTGATAAGGTTGGGAAGAAAGGGAACTCTTGTCTATTGTTAGACAATTACCAGATACTACCTTTTTTCTGTGTTTTTTTTGTTCCCTTTTCTCCACACCTTCTCCAGCATTTGTTATTTGTGGACTATTTATTTTTTTCTTATTACTCATTCATTTTATACACATCAGTGTATACATGCCAATCCCAATCTCCCAATTCATCCCACCACCACCACCACCTCCTGCCACTTTCCCCCCTTGGTGTCCATACGTTTTTTCTCTACTTCTGTGTCTCAATTTCTGCACTGCAAACTGGTTCATCTGTACCATTTTCTAGGTTCCACATATATGTCTTAATATATGATATTTGTTTTTCTCTTTCTGACTTACTTCATTCTGTATGACACTCACTAGATGCATCCACGTCTCTACATATGACCCAATTTCGTTCCTTTTTATGGCAGAGTAATATTCCACTGTATATATGTACCACAGCTTCTTTATCCATTCGTCTGTCGATGGGCATTTAGGTTGCTTCCATGACTTGGCTATTGTAAATAGTGCTGCAATGAACATTGGGGTGCATGTGTCTTTTTGAATTATGGTTTTCTCTGGGTATATGCCCAGTAGTGGGATTGCTGGGTCATATAGTAATTCTATTTTTAGTTTTTTAAGCAAACTCTATACTGTTCTCCACAGTGGCTGTATCAATTTACATTCTCACCAACAGTGCAAGAGGGTTCCCTTTTCCCCACACCCTATCCAGCATTTGTTATTTGTAGATTTTCTGATGATGCCCATTCTAACTGGTGTGAGGTGACACCTCATTGTAGTTTTGATTTGCATTTCTCTGTTGATTAGTGTTGTTGAGCATTCTTTCATGTGTTTGTTGGCAATCTTTATATCTTCTTTGGAGAAATGTCTATTTAGGTATTCTGCCCATTTTTGGATTGGGTTGTTTCTTTCTTTAATATTGAGCAGCATGAGCTGTTTATATATTTTAGAGATTAATACTTTGATGATTCATTTGCAAATATTTTCTCCCATTCTGAGGGTTGTCTTTTCATCTTGTTTATGGTTTCCTTTGCTGTGCAAAAGCCTTTAAGTTTCATTACATCTCATTTGTTTATTTTTGTTTTTATTTCCATTACTCTAGAAGGTGGATCAAAAAATATCTTGCTGTGATTTATGACAAAGAGTATTCTTCCTATGTTTTCCTCTAAGAGTTTTACAGTGTCCAGTCTTACATTTAGGACTCTAACCCACTCTGAATTTATTTTTGTGTATGGTGTTAGGGAGTGTTCTAATTTTATTCTTTTTCATGTGGCTGTCCAGTTTTCCCAGCACCACTTATTGAAGAGACTGTCCTTTCTCCATTTTATGTCCTTGCCTCCTCTGTCATAGATTAGATGACCATAGGTGCATGGGTTTATCTCTGGGCTTTCTATCCTGTTTCATTGATCTATATTTCTGTTTGTGTGCCAGTACTATATTGTCTTGATTACTGTAGTTTTGCAGTATAGTCTGAAGTCAGTGAATCTCATTCTGCCAGCTCCGTATTTTTCCCTCAAGACTGCTTTGGCTATTTGGGATCTTTTGTGTCTCCATACAAATTTTAAGATTTTTTGTTCTAGTTCTGTAAAATATGCCATTGGTAATTTGATAGGGATTGCATTGAATCTGTAGATTGCTTTGGGTAGTATAGTCATTTTCACAATTTTGATTCTTCCAATCCAAGAACATGGTATATCTCTCCATCTGTTGGTATCATCTTTAATTTCTTTCATCAGTGTCTTATAGTTTTCTGCATAAAGGTCTTTTTTCTCCTTAGGTAGGTTTATTCCTAGGTATTTTATTCTTTTTGTTGCAATGGTAAATAGGAGTGTTTCCTTAATTTCCCTTTCAGATTTTTCATCATTAGTGTATAGGAATGCAAGAGATTTCTGTGCATCAATTTTTATTTTTAATATCCTGGAACTTTACCAAATTCACTGATTAGCTCTAGTAGTTTTCTAGTGGCATCACTAGGATTCTCTATGTATAGTATCATGTCATCTGCAAACAGTGACTCTTTTACTGCTTCTTTTCCAATTTGTATTCCTTTTATTTCTTTTTCTTCTCTGATTGCTGTGGCTAGGACTTCCAAAACTATGTTGAATAATAAGGGCGAGAGTGGGCATTCTTGTCTTCTTCCTGATCTTAGAGGAAATGCCTTCAGTTTTTCACCATTGAGAATGATATTTGCTGTGGGTTTGTTGTATATGGCCTTTATTATGTTAAGTAGGTTCCCTCTATGCCCACTTTCTGGAGAGTTTTTATCATAAATGGGTGTTGAATTTTGTCAAAAGCTTTTTCTGCATCTATTGAGATGATCAAATTGTTTTTCTTCTTCAATTTGTTAATATCGTGTATCACATTGATTTGCGTATATTGAAGAATCCTTGCATTCCTGGGATAAATCCCACTTGACCATGGTGTATGATCCTTTTAATGTATTGTTGGATTCGGTTTGCTAGTATTTTGTTGAGGATTTTTGCATCTATATTAATCAGTGATATTGGTCTGTAATTTTCTTTTGTTGTAGTATCTTTTTCTGGTTTTGGTATCAGGGTGATGGTGGTCTCATAGAATGAGTTTGGGAGTGTTCCTTCCTCTGGAATTTTCTGGAAGACTTTGAGAAGGATGGGTGTTAGCTCTTCTCTAAATGTTTGATAGAATTCACCTGTGAAGCCATCTGGTCCTGGACTTTTGTTTGTTGGAAGATTTTTAATCACAATTTCAATTTCATTACTTGTGATTGGTCTGTTCAGATTTTCTATTTCTTCCTGGTTCAGTCTTGGAAGGTTATATCTTTCTAAGAATTTGTCCATTTCTTCCAGGTTGTCCATTTTATTGGCATAGAGTTGCTTGCAGTAGTCTCTTAGGATGCTTTGTATTTCTGCGGTGTCTGTTGTAACTTTTCCTTTTTCATGTCTAATTTTATTGATTTGAGTCCTCTCCCTCTTTTTCTTGATGAGTCTGGCTAATGGTTTATCAATTTTGTTTATCTTCTCAAAGAACCAGCTTTTAGTTTTATTGATCTTTGTTACTGTTTTGTTTCTATTTCATTGATTTCTGCTCTGATCTTTATGATTTCTTTCCTTCTGCTACCTTTGGGTTTTGTTTGTTCTCCTTTCTCTAGTTCCTTTAGGTGTAACGTTAGATTGTTTAGTTGAGATTTTTCCTGTTTCTTGAGGTAGGCTTGTATAGCTACAAACTTCCCTCTTAGAAGTGCTTTTGTTGCATCCCATAGGTTTTGGATCGTCGTGTTTTCATTGTCATTTGTCTTTAGGTATTTTTTGATTTCCTCTTTGATTTCTTCAGTGATCTCTTGGTTATTTAGTAAAGTATTGTTTAGCCTCCATGTGTTTGTGTTTTTTACATTTTTTCCCTGTAATTGATTTCTAATCTCATAGTGTTGTGGTCATAAAAGATGCTTGATATGATTCCAATTTTCTTAAATTTACTGAGGCTTGATTTGTTACCCAAGATGTGATCTATCCTGGAGAATGTTTTGTGCGCACTTGAGAAGAAAGCGTAATCTGCTGTTTTTGGATGGAATATCCTATAAATATCAATTAAATCTATCTGGTCTATTGTGTCATTTAAAGCTTGTGTTTCCTTATTAATTTTCTGTTTGATGATCTGTCCACTGGTGTAAGTGAGGTGTTAAAGTCCCCCACTATTATTGTGTTACTGTCGATTTCCTCTTTTAGAGCTGTTAGCAGTTGCCTTATGTATTGAGGTGCTCCTATGTTGGGTGTATATATATTTATTATTGTTATATCTTCTTCTTGGATTAAACCCTTGATCATTATGCAGTGCCCTTCCTTGTCTCTTGTAACATTCTTTATTTTAAAGTCTATTTTATCTGATATGAGTATTGCTATTCCAGCTTTCTTTTGATTTCCATTTGCATGGAATATCTTTTTCCATCCCCTCACTTTCAGTCTGTATGTGTCCCTAGGTCTGAAGTGGGTCTCTTGTAGACAGCATATATATGGGTCTTGTTTTTGTATCCATTCAGCAAGCCTGTGTCTTTTGGTTGGAACATTTAATCCATTCATATTTAAGGTAATTATCGATATGTATGTTCCTATTACCATTTTCTTAATTGTTTTGGGTTTGTTTTTGTAGGTCTTTTTCTTCTCTTGTGTTTCCCACTTAGAGAAGTTCCTTTAGCATTTTTTGTAGAGCTGGTTTGGTGGTGCTGAATTCTCTTAGCTTTTGCTTGTCTGTAAAGCTTTTGATTTCTCTGTGAAATCTGAATGAGATCCTTGCTGGGTAGAGTAATGTTGGTTGTAGATTCTTCCCTTTCATCACTTTAAGTATATCATGCCACTCCCTTCTGGCTTGTAGAGCTTCTGCTGAGAAATCAGCTGTTAACCTATGGCAGTTCCCTTGTATGCTATTTGTCGTTTTTCCCTTGCTGCTTTCAATAATCTTTCTTTGTCTTTAATTTTTGCCAATTTGATTACTATGTGTCTTGGCATGTTTCTCCTTGGGTTTATCCTGTATGGGACTCTCTGCACTTCCTGGACTTGGGTGGTTATTTCCTTTCCCATGTTAGTGATGTTTTTGACTATAATCTCTTCAAATATTTTCTCAGGTCCTTTCTCTCTCTCTTCTCCTTCTGGGACCCCTATAATGTGAATGTTGTTGTGTTTAATGTTGTCCCAGAGGTCTCTTAGGCTGTCTTCATTTCTTTCCATTTTGTTTTTTTCTTTATTCTGTTCTGCAGCAGTGAATGCCACCATTCTGTGTTCCAGGTCACTTATCCATTTTTCTGCCTCAGTTATTCTGCTATTGATTCCTTCTAGTGTATTTTTCATTTCAGTTATTGTATTGTTCATGTCTGTTTGTTTGTTCTTTAATTATGCTAGATCTTTGTTAAACATTTCTTACATCTTCTCGATCTTTGCCTCCATTCTTTTTCCGAGGTCCTGGATCATCTTCACTATCATTATTCTGAATTCTTTTTTGGAAGATGGCCTATCTCCATTTAATTTAGTTGTGTTTCTGGGGTTTTATCTTGTTCCTTCATCTGGTACATAGCCCTCTGACTTTTCATCTTATGCATCTTTCTGTGAATGTGGTTTTTGTTCCATAGGCTGCAGGATTGTAGTTCTTCTTGCTTCTGCTGTCTCTAGATACTACCTTTCTAATTTGACTTAAGAGAGCACATTATCTTACCACGGAGCAAGGTGTGAAGGGATAGCCCACAGGGAAGAGCAGTTCTGATGTAGGTATAGAGTAAAATGAGGTCTAGGGCACTGGGGGCTCTTAACAGTGGTACAACCAGGAGGATGGTGGTGGAGTGGCAGGCACTGGGCATTTCCAGAGATCACCAAGGTACAGGGTACCTGTGGAGGGGGTAAGGGAGGTACTCACTGGGAGGAAGAGGCACAGAATTGAGGGGAGAGGTGTTAGTGAGTCACAGGAGTCAAACTTTGCTTGTTTATAATTTTTCCCTTACCAGCTCCACTAACAGTGCTAAATCAAATGTGGCTACAGAGATTTCTGTTATCTGCTACTGCATGCTCCTGGCTGCCGTGACAAAGGAAATTTGGAGTAAACTTCCTTTGGTCAATTTGTAGTACTGACTCCATGGAGTTGTCACAAAGACGAAATGAGTTAAAAAAAAAAATACAAAGAAGTGAGTATAGGCAGTGGCACGTAGTAAGCACTAGATGATGGTTGTGGTAATGATGATGATGGAGAAGGAGGAGGAGGAGGTCAATTTGCTTCACATTTCTGTGTCTCAGGATCTTCATCTGTAAAATGGGAGAAACAATAGCATCTACTTCTAGGGTTGGTGTGAAGATGTAAACAGAATATTTGTATTGTATAGACTGGGCTTGTACCTAGCAAATACTCCAAAATGGTAGCTTTGCTACTCTTATTGCTTTTGCACACTACCCATGGTTCCAAGACCATGTGAAATGGGTCCTTAAATGGGTCTTGAACAGAGGACTTAATGCCAAAGGGCGATTCCAAATCATCCAAAAAGCTTTTAGAGGAATAGTCCCTTGGTCCCTTTCATTTACAAATTATAGGCTCAAATGAATGACTTTGGTGAGCAGAAACCTTTGGCTTTTGGAAAGGTCAAATTGTATGGTTTTTTGAAAGTGGCTATTCTCCTTTTCCGAAGGAAATCATCAAGCAGGGGCCGAGATGGGTTTCATTATTCCAGCAAGTAATCAAGCAGGGAGGTTTGCTTTTTCAGAATTTGATGTCAAGGAGGCCACAGTGGGTAGAGATATGGGTTGTGGATTTGTCCATTTTCCTAGAGTGGGCGGAGGTTAAATTACCCAGAAGTTGGAAGGGCTTGCAGGCACCTCCTGGACTTTACAAAGAAGAGACTACCATCTCCCTTATTGTGAAACATTGATCACAAGAGCTGATGAAGCCCCATCCACACATAGCCTAACTGTCCTTCTTGGCACTAGGGTACAAGGTTTTCTAGATGTAGCTCAAAATTTACATTGTTGTCAAGAGATGTGCTGCCATTCCCAAACCTGGGGACATTAATTAGTCACAACGACAGCCTTTCCTTAGGGTTCTAATGCATTCCTGGAACTTCCCTATACTTAGGTGCAGAGGGCACCAACTTCAAAGCCATGCAAGACATGATTATAATAAAGATGTAGTCTGAGTAAGGAAATCTCTTGGATGAACTCTAAGGCATATTTGCTTCTGCCAAATTCTAGACATTTGGAGGGCTGTAGCAGTAAATAGGAATCTATATTCATATCTAGTATTTATTTTGTTATCGTCAGAGAAGGCATATTCACTGATGACTTACTGGAACTTCTCACCTCTTCCTTGAATGTCTTTATCATGTGCCTTTTAACTGCTTTATTATGCCTTGCATTCTAATTTACGTACTGGTTTCTTCTGTCCAACTCGTCTGTAAGCTTTGTGCATCAGCCCTAATGCTTAGAATAATGCTTTATACATCATAGATGCTTGAGGAATTGTAAAAATAACCTAGTAGAGTGAATATAATTCTGCTCTATATCTGATTCAGAAAGTAGGGCTATAGCTTAAGTGCCTCTCCTTCAGTGCCTGTCCTAAACAGCTGACACTGCAAAAAAGACGCACTTTGTACTAGTTGAGAATGGGGCTCTGATGGCCACAGTGCAAGTCTGGGGGCCCACAGTATCCTCCAGGTAGTGAGGCAGGCCATCAAAAGTTGAAGGCAGATGTCTGACTCATCTCTGTTACTAAGAAGTAGGGTTTGGATCAGGTTAGTTTAATTCAAATTAGTGCAAAAATAATAAGGAACCTGAAGAAAAAGATTTCATCATTATCTTGCTGAGCTCATGTGGTAGGAGAGATATGCATGTAAACAAATAATTAAAATATAACATCAGTGCCTACAGTGAAATACCTACAGAATGCCATAGGGGATTAGAGGAGGGAAACAACTTTTCTGGAGCAAAGAATTGGGAGGGAGGAAAAGAGATCAGAGAAGGCTTCAAAGAGGAGATAATATTTGAGATAAGCCTCAAAGGAGATGCAGGAAGGCATGCCAGAATTTTTAATATTAGAAACTTGATTTATGTAATTTACCGTATTAAAGAATTAAAGGAGGAAAGCCATGTGGTCATCTCATCAGATGCAGACATGGGTTAGATATCCTCCCACCATGAAAAACTCACACATCAATGAAAATTAATAAACTATAGCTACACACATCAATACGGATGCCAAAATGAAATATTAATTGAAAAAAGTAAGTTATAGAAGGGCCAGGGAGAGTATGAGTCGATGTATGAAAAGTTCAAAAACAGACAAAACTAAACAATATAGTTTTTAGGGCTACACATTTAGGTGGTAAAATTGTAAGTCAAGCAGAAGGACTGTAAACACAAAACTTTTTCAGCACAGTGGTCTCCTCTGGGAAAGGTGGAAGGGCAGCACAGTCACAGAAGAGCACACAGGGGCCTTCCAAGGCACTGAAATGTTCTATTTCCTAACCTGGGTGGTGGGCACACAGGTATTTAACTTGTTATTTTATAGACTGGGCAGGTGTGCTTCTACATTTGTATATATGACACAGTCCACAATTAAAACATGTAAGAGAAATAAGCAGAAACTCACTAAGTAGAGAGGGAGATCCAGGCCAGTCCTGAAATATAGCATGTTCTTGGTAACTATTCATTGAATGAATGAATGAATGAATGGACAAGGCCACTGTAAGCAGAAGAAGTAGCATCGACAAAGCATGGGAGTGTGAGAGGGCATGGGGGCTTCAGGAGACTGTACATAGTTTCTAGGATCAGAAAGGTGGGCATGGCCCAAATTATAAACAGCCTCTTAGGCCATAAAAGGGTTTGAACGTGTAGCTGACAAGGAGCCATTGATGGATTTAAAGAAGGGGGTGACATCAGAACTACATTTTAAAGACACATTCTGGCAGCTGTGTGGAGGGTAGATGAAACTAAAGCCTTCTTTGCCTTCACCACGAAGAATCCTCAGAAGGAAAGAGTGGGTATGTCATGTGCCCTAGGGCCTTCCCTGGACTTTGTTCAGGAAACTACATACGAATCCTCTCAATACAAACAACAATTGCAGCTAGTCCTCAGCATAGGATTTCATGCTCGGGGATGCAAGGTTCATGGGAGACATAAAGTAAGTGGTCTGAAGGGAAGAGCTCACACAGTACTTTTAGGACAGATGTATTTAACCCTCAGCAAAATTGGCATGTTGTGGCACAGAACTAGGAAACGCATGCTTATAAACTGTGGGCCCTGACACTACTTCCTTTCATCCAAACCTAGAAACCCCCAACATTTTTACTGATTTTGCTGGTAGGGAGTAGGATAAGAAAGAATGGTCAGGAAAAACAAAAATAAGTAGCAATTGTGGCCATTGCCCCGAAGGAATATCGTAAAGTCTACTACTCTTCAAAGCAGTAACAAATGTACCATAACCATCTCTATTTCTTCAGTTCTCTCTTTATTATATCAAAAATAAAATTCAGCTCTATTTTACTTAAAAAAATTGCTAGGTACATTAGACAATTTGGTACAACTTAACTGCTCCATGAATATAACTATTTGGAAATTGTTCAATTACACATGAAATGAATTATCGCCTCATTTGCATGGGCGAAAAAAAATCTATTAATGCTCAATGAAGCCTGAACCAGTTGTGAAACAGGTGAGAATTTATGGTTGGATACTCTGATTGAAGCTCTATTAATGTTCAAGACAGTTTTTAAATGAGTTAAGCCCCAACTCATTTGTGCGCTCTATCCCTTCCAATGGCTAACTGTGCCTAAATCACGCTACCCTTGACTAATCGCGGAGCCCTGTGCGCACCCGAGGGCATCTTGGGCTCTATGTGCATTGGCCCCGAACTAAATTAAAGCCCTCCCACTTTGGCTGTTTTCTCCTGGTAGCAACATGACTTGTGATATGATGATTAGTTATCATTAAAGGTAACAATTAGCTATAGATTCGGAGTCTTGCATTTGGCCCGGCAGTTTATCATGATTTGTATCAGGCAATGTCTACATCATTCTAGGGAACGACAGAACAGCTGTGAAATGGCTCAAGCATTTAAGGATGGACGGTGGGAAACTTTGGCAAACAGAGGAGTGAGAATGGAGAAAGAGTGGGAGTCAGTGAGGAGAGCTTCAGGACCACCACCTCTGCCCAGACAGCCTTTTTTTTTTAAGATTTTTTTTTTTTGATATGGACCATTTTTAAAGTCTTTATTGAATTTGTTACAATATTGCTTCTGTTTTATGTTTTTGTTTTTTTGGCCACAAGGCATGGGGGATCTTAGCTCCCCAACCAGGAATCGAACCTGCACCCCCCGCATCAGAAGGCAAAGTCTTAACCACTGGCCAGCCAGGGAAGTCCCCCCAGACAGCCTTTACTACAGTATTTCTGATTCCCTCAGCCTTGCTTGGGTTCCCCTTTCCACGGTGAGGGTTAAACACCGGTGTTGCATATTACCAGGTGTGGGACCTGGCTGTTTATGTCTCTATCTCCCCTACACTGTAAATTGTCCAAGAGTGGAGATCATCTATGTTTCTCCGTTATATTTCCAGTGTCTTGTGTATTGTAGGGGTCTAATAAGTATTTTTTAATTAATAGATAATGAATGACTAAATGGATCAAAGAACTTACAGATATTCTACTACGTATTTCTCAGAGTATTTCCTGTATATGTTTGGTAGCCTCCATCAGACTTGTAACAAAATTAGGTGCGTAAACTCCTCACTCAGCTGGCTCCTTTGGGCCAAAATTCACCTTGCTGATCAGAATATCACTGTGCTTCATGAATAATAAACTTTATGTATCACTTGGGATCTAAAGTGTAAGGTAAAATTTGTATCATCAAGGTCAGCCTTAAAAATCTCTTTGGAAGCAAAACGCTTCTCTCAGGAAATCTAACACGGTCAGGGTTGGAACACATCACTGTCTCTGGCTGAGCACCAGAAAGGCGTGGCTTGTATTCAAAGGCCATGTTATATGAAACATTTGTATCTTTAAACATTTGAATGGCAGCGGTCAGTGGGCCAGACAGATGCAACTGGGGGTAGAGCACCCTCTCCTCACCCACAACCTCCACCCACTCTCAGGTCTGACGGCCTCACTGAGGGAGGTGGCGGGTGGAGTCCTTCACTTCCTAAGGAACCTGTTGCTTCTCTCCTTGTGCCGAGTACTTAGGGTTACGTTCTCTTAAATTAGATGTCTGTATCTGGCAGTGACCCTGTACATTAGGCACACAAACTCGTTGAAAAATGCATGAAGCTTCTGTTTCAACAAAAGGTAATTATAATCCATTTGGCCAAAAGCAACACATATGTTTAAAATCAAGATAAGAAGATATGATAGTGCCAGATCAGTCTGGGTTATAATGTTTTGAAATATTTTAAAACAGTCATATTTTTGCCTTTGAAGCCTGTTTCTTTAAAGGGCTATCGCAGACATTGTCTCAATGGTACCTACCACGTTTCTGAGGTAAAGAAGATGGTTATTCTGATTTAGCTGGTGGAGAATGAAAAGCGCAGGAAGAGTGAGCGTTCGGAGGTGGGCAGTGGTCCTGGCACGAGGACCCATGCCTCCCTGGTGTCAGCTCAGTGTCACCTCCCGGGCCCGTGTCACAATTCATCTCTTTCGGAAACCACAGATTTTTGACTTCACATACTTCTCTGGGAGCCCAGCCTGAAGAAACTTCACAAATTCCAGTTGATAGATTGACTATCTCATCTGCCGATTGTGGAAATGCCCAAAGCTTCTATCATTAGACAGGTGTTGGAGGAAGCTCATTATCTCATGCCCTGACACCCTTGCTGTCATCCTCACCTCTTGACTCTCCCTTCCTTACCTTTCCTGCTCAGCAGAACTTCAAGACCCAGACTGGGTGATAACCTCTCCTATTCTGACAGGAATCTATTCACTCAGGAATGCTTCAACGCACCTACAGAAGCTGCCACCAAGGGGGAAGTGGGCTGGAAACTGTCTTATCGGGAGGCTGTGCCCATGTGCAGCCTCCAGCGTGGGAGATGGTCACACTTCTTGTGCTGGAGGCCAGGCAGGAGGGCTGTCTGGGGGTCTTGTATCCTAAGAGAGCATCAGAGCCTCCTGCAGCTTTGCCCATGAATGGGGTACATGAAATGGCTACATGAACTTTCAGGCTCTTACATGAGAAAGATGACAGAAATTAAGAGAGAGAAGAAGACTTGTGAAATAGCTGAGATTTGCTGAGATTGTCTGCTGGAGGTGCCCAGAATATGGGATTGGGACTGTTGGGTTCCTCTGATTCAGCCCTGCCGAGTGGCTTAGGTTCTGGAAGGGAGAGTTCTTTCCCGTCCTCATCTTCCGTATTTCACTTTCCTCACTGTCACAAGTATCTGGCAGTCAGTCCAGCTTCACCGTCACAGAAAAGGTGAGGCCAGGAGATGACCCTGAATGGACAGCTGGTCACAGGTGGTCCCACGCCTGGGACTCACGCTTTCACTTAAAACCTACTGTACATATTTAAGCTTTGCAGATACATTAGATCCATTGTCTGGCCTCATTTGTTATTTCAACAGATATTGATTGAGCACCACAGCCTTCCAGATACTGTGCTAGGAAGTGGTGATATACCAGGAGACAGTGGAGTAGCCCTGTTGCCTACCAGCCACGTAGACATGTACAAGTCACTTCCTCCTCTTGTTGCAATTTCTCCATCTGTAGTACGAGTACGACCAAAGCAGTATCTATGCCATGAGGCTCTCGGCAGAATTAAACACCCAGGAAGCATTTAGAGCAGCTCCGGATGCACAGTAAGGAAACGATGACACGAGCTGTTGTCACCACGCTCACACCGTGGAAGAGCCCTCACCCAGAGCTCACGTATGCACACGCCAACCACCTGGATCCGAGCTGGAAACCCAGAAAACAAGTAACGGAAACGAGTTTTTCCTTCTCACTATGACCCAGCAAGTCCATAAATCAGGAATCTCTAACCCCTTGGAAAAAAGGAGAACAAAGTTCCCATCCTTCTTTCTGCCCCCTCCCGCTTTTTTAAAAATTTTATATTCATTTTTGGCTGTGTTGGGTCTTCATTTCCGCGCGAGGGCTTTCTCTAGTTACGGCGAACGGGGGCCACTCTTCATCGCGGTGCGCGGGCCTCTCACTATCACGGCCTCTCCCGTTGCGGAGCACAGGCTCCACGCACGCAGGCTCAGTAGTTGTGGCTCGCGGGCCTAGTTGCTTCGCAGCATGTGGGATCCTCCCGGACCAGGGCATGAACCCGTGTCCCCTGCATTGGCAGGCGGACTCTCAACCACTGCACCACCAGGGAAGCCCTCTGCCCTTTTATTTACTTCTTCTCACAGGAGGAAAAAGGTCTGACTGGTGGCACTGGTAAACATGGCCATGGGCACGTACAGCCCAATGCTGTCTGTCTCTCTGTCCCCCTGTAGGTCACACACACCCCTCCTCTTGAGCCATGTGGCTCTATGGGTAAGGGATTGCTCTGCTGATCCAATTCTGCCCATTCCTGAGTCCTGGGGTCTATGCTTGTGGGGGGATAGGAGGAGACCTCCTTCCACTCTGCTAGGATTCAGCAGATGGAGAATTTTAATTCCCAACCATACCCTTGTATCTATTTGCCAACTGGTTCGGAATCTGGAGAGAAGAGAGTCTGATTAGGACTCTCAGAAATTGAACATAAAGGAAGAAAACCTCTTGAAAAGCCAAAAGGGAAATGAAGAAACCTCCTGATTTCTGCTCAGTCCTAAAACCATAAGCTCATTATCCAAGAGGGACTAGCCGTGGTAGACAAAGAAAAATATATGCCACGGCTTTGCTGCCAGGGATCATGACTGAGTTGGGGGCCTAACAATCTGCTCTGTGAGGGGGCACAAAGGGGTCCTCCTGGGAACAAAAAGGACGATGCGTACAGTGTATGTGTCAAACCAGTGGTGGAAGGACCGCTGCTTGAACCCAGGGCTTGTGATCCCAGCCGATCCCCAGACAGCCTCATTTCTCCCTGAGTGACCTGCATGCTTCTGTGATACACCTGGCAGAGTTCATTTACTGGTAGTTGATGCCTCAACTCTTACGAAAATAGTATCAATCTCTGAAAATTTTCATAATTATATGTGAAGACACCACTGGCCAGGGAAGCAAACAGAGGTAGGAGGGAAGCATGAAAGGAAAGAGATGCTAAAATCTCATACAAAAGAGACTTATGTGCTGGTGATTTTCTGAACTTACTTTCTCTGCATCCTAACAGTCATTAAAATGCATAAAAATGTATATTTCTGAAGCAGCAACACTAAGAATTATCATTGCTGCAGTTGCTTGGCAACCTGAGACTTTGGTTATTTTATTTCTAAATAGGGAATGCTATAAACTGGTATCTGGAGTTTGTGCAAATAGTTCTAAATTGATGTTCTCCCTGTAAATCAGGAGGAGATAATACAGCATTAATGTACATTTACAGGTTGCTAAACATGCATATGTATGTGTCTCATATCACACACACACACACAAGAAGATTCTTACACAGAGCTTCTCTCCATTACATGCTATCTTAAATAAATCTGCAGAATTGATATTCCTTTGCATTTTTCCTGGAAAATATCTTTTTAATTTCATTTTGTAAATAATATGCATTTGAGTCACGAGGGACAAACCTTTTGTCTCCTGTGTGAGTCAGGGGAACTGAGTATTATAGCTCATATCGGTCATGAGTTCCTTTCTCTAGCTTCCCAGACACTGAGTGGGTTTCCAGTTCTGAGAAAGCAGAGACAAACCCGGTATCTAAATGGCTACTGGGGGGAAATATTTCTCAAAGCAAGGCATGGGAACGTCCACATTCTTCAGAGATGCAAGTCCTGTGAAGGCCTTATGACATCTTAGGCCTGCAGGTTCCAGCATGGATGAGAAGAGGTGTTAACATTTTGAAAAAGTCGCCTCTATTTACAAACTGTCATTTCTCCGTAAGTCACCAACTTGAATTTGAGTCTCTAGTGATGCTTGCTGGTTTGAATGAAATGCTGTGCTCTGATGCTGCTTTTCTCTTAAACGTGACCTTAGTGCCTGACTCCTCACTAGGGCCTTAGGAGGAAAAGTGCCTCCGTTCCAGACCCTGATGACAGGCATCCTTATCACTTTTGTACAACAACCGCTTCTAAAGTGGCCCCTGCAGTGGTGTTGGCCTGCAGACTGAAGCTCGTGACAGCAAACTGCCTCAGTCTCCACCTGCTTCTCCAGAGAGAACAAGGGCATGAGGAAGTCATCTGCCTGAGCCCCAGAGTATGTCAGTGACAGATTCCAAAACACAAGGATTTCGTCTTGGTCTGAACCACACAGACCAAAACCCTAAAAGAGAGGCATCGAGCACCAATTGGATCATGGGATTGTTCATGCAGAACCATGCTTCAAGCTACTTGGGGATAGCATCTCAGACAGACACAACCCGAGAGGGTCACAGAATGACGTTCCATGACCTCTTGTTCAACGGAAGCCGGGACATGATAACATATCTGTTGTTTAGAAGCAGAGGACAGCATCTTGTTGGCAAATAATCAAATAGACCGTTTGACCTATTAAAGTCATTATTTATCCAAATGGAATAACAGTTACAAACGAAGAAAAAATGTTTCAGGCTTAAAGTAAGTGTGAAGGGTGTGCTTCGCCTTACCAGACATCTAAAAGGGACGAAAAATTCTATTCCGAGAGAACTTGGGGGTCGTTAGAATTTCCAAGTCTCTGGAAAGACTGTAGTCCTGCAGATCAGCTGGGATCTAACAGCACTTTAGCCAAAGCTAAGGGCACACTGCCAGATTCCTGTGGTGGCCCTTCTGGGCACCAGTTCTAGCAGTGTGTGCCTGCAACGCTTGTTTTTGGCATGGGAATTCATTTCGACGTCTCTGCCTAATTTTTCTCATCTATCGAAGGGAAGGCTCCTACAACCTTAGTGCCCAAGAAGTGTCGAGGAATAGCAAATGGCTGAGCGACGGAAGGAAATTGGCAAATGCACTGTCAACATGCTTAGGACTATGACAGCTTCCCCTAGACAAGAGGTTCCCCAAAGTTAGGGAGTTTTGTGCAGCCTGTCCGTGCAGAACTGACTAGGAGGCTGGAGCCCTTGGTGGTCTCCCTGCTGTCCCTGAATGCTTTTCTGAATGGTGTCACCATTTGGGATTGATTTATAGCACTTGGATTGGTCGGTGAGCCTGTGCTATGTCGTGGCTGAGGCTGGGAACCTGTTCTGCACTTGCATGTGTCATATCTAAAGGCAATATCATTTGCAAAGTCAAAACCACTGAGAGCACACCTAAGAGTGCCCGTGGGAGCACCTGTGATGGGTAATGAATACAAACTCGCTTTCAGGCTTGCTCACATGACAGAGTCTGGAACGATGATGAAGAGAAACGAGGACAGGCTACATCCCCTCTGTGCACATTCCAGTTAATTTCCCAGAAGCAAACACAAATGATGCAGGTTCCAAGCACAGAAGTGTCCAGGGTGACAAACGTGAGTGGGTTTTTGTGTTTTGGAAGAGTGGGGGAAGGTAGCGAACGGAGTTTGGTTTTCCGTTTTTTCCTGTAAGTGAACAGGAATAAGAGGAAACTGCAAGGGCAGAAAAGCTTCCCTGTCTTAGGAACCTACTGCAAAGACAAGGTTTAACATGGGAAAGGTGTTTAGTACGCTAACAAATGCCATGTGATGTGGCTTTGGAGCGCCGACTGAACTGATAAAAGAAATCTGGGCCAGCCTGCTGTGCTGAAGACCTCATGCTGTGCAGAGCAAAGGCAGCTAATATATTACAGAGCTTGATGAGGTTGGGGGGAGTGGATTGGCAACAAACTGCCAAGGTCTCTGAGGCTGTGAAAAGTGATGCGGTTTGATCCTGCCACCAGCTGGCTGGGTGATCTGAGTTAATCTTTGCCTTATCTTCCTGTGCCTCGAAAGAGGATAGTTTCTAGTTGATTAATCACTTTGCAAATGTATTTGCAGAACCAAATATTGAATATATGCTGTGGCTGAGAATCTGAAACGATATTACAGCAAGGGTCTTTGAAAGCTTACACACAATGATGGGCATTAAGGACGGAGGGCTGATAGAACTGGCTGTACAAGTGCACTGTCAACAAATGTTTCGGGGAGGACAGAGCTGGCCGCATGGCCAGGCCACCATGTTTCCTGGCATCAAGCAACTCTGCAAGATCCCTAGGAGGATCCTGATGGTGGGGGACAATTCTATGCCTGTGTCTTACATAGACACCACATTTATGTGAAGTCTGTGCCAACTTCAGACATAGAAACTCTTTAATCACCACTCCCTCGGAGCCAGAAGGGAAGGAAGGGAACTGAAGCAGACAGATGTCTGCAGAGAATGGTGAGTGGAGTTTTCACACTTTGTCAGCCCTCCCAAGTGGGCAGGTAGCTGGTCGTTGTGGCTAGCTGATGTTAGATATGTTTAATTTAACAAGAGACCTTGAACTACTAATAAAAACAATTCTTAATGTTTCCCTTTAGGTTTATAATAAAACCCAACTGGAACCGAAAGGAAGTTACTTTATCTAAAGTAAAAGTAATTTCATATGCTTGCATTCATCCATCCCTCCTACCATCAATTCAACTCTTGAAATCATAAAAGTATGTCACTTTACAGAAATAATGTAAGTAAAATACATAATCAGTGACCTTATAAGGTGGTATTTTGAACTCTGTCTATGCCATGATCTATTAAGTTATTACATTAATAGACATGCTTCCCTTTTTATGGACAGGGAACCCAATGAGGCCTGATAATTCTTTCCTTTCTAACATCGCCAACCTTGACAGTACCTCTGCAGACCTTTTTTTTCTCCCCTCCCTCTCTTCTCTCTTTCCTTTCCTTTCTTTCTTTTCTTTCTTCTTTCTTTCTTCCTTCCTTCCTTTTTTTCTTTTTTCCTTTCCTCTTTCTTTCTTTTCCTCCCTCCCTCCCTCCCTCTCTCTCTTTCCTTTCTTTCTTTCTTTCCTTCTTTTCTTTCTTTACTTCTTCTCTTTCTTTCTTTCTTTCTTTCCTCCCTCCCTCTCTCTCTCTTTCCTTTCTTTCTTTCCTTCTTTTCTTTCTTTCTTTCTTTCTTTCTTTCCTCTTTCTTTCTTTTCCTCCCTCCTGCTTTCCCTCCCTCCCTCCCTTCCTTCCTTCCTTCCTTCCTCTCTTTCTCTCTTTCCTTGTAATCACAAGTTGACTTTATTCAACTGCAGAAATGATACTGAATGAAACTATATAAATCTTCTACTTGAATTTTTTCTCAGAGAAAAGAATCCTCACAAGGGGTAGAAAAGCCATTTCTGGGTTTATCCCAGGATTCCAAATTTCAAGAATTGAGACAGACAAGATTATAATCTCTATTTAAGCTCCTAAAGTAGTCTAGTAATGGGCTTCCTGGTGGAGAATAAAGGCACAGTGTTGGCATCAGCTTAGGGCAGAGGGGAAGGAGAGCTCAAGGACTTGTCCTGAACCTCAGCTATTGTAGAACAAACTGCCCGACTTACCTTTTCCGTCCTACACAACAGTAATTTATATTTTGTAGGATCCTACAGATTAAACAAAAATGATTATACGTACTGTATATTTGCTTAATCCTCAAGGCAACTCTGTAAGGTAGGTGTTATTTCCATTTAAATGGGTGAGGATAGGCTCAACCACATTATCGGTTATTGACTAGAGTGTTACACATTTCACAAAAAACTTTCATACACATATCACTCTGAGCCTTTTATCCTTGAGATATAGATAAGATATACAGCTATAACCCTCAGTTTATGAGATGTGAAGGAAGGTTCAGCTAGTGGAAGGTGCAGCTGGACATTGGCAGGGCCTGAAAAAACAGGAGAGTACCCATCATCCCATCATCACATTGTCCAATGACAAAGATGAGTTGGGGTGATGGTGGTGAGGGGTGGCTCCAGGGCTGGGTTATTCATGAGCACAGATGATATGGCAAGTCTCTGGCTATTCCAGACATAGTTCTAATTTCATCTTCGTGGAGCAGCAACAGAAAGAGGAAAAGGATCTTGGAAGTGAAATAAACATCTGCATAGGATGGTGGGTGGTAATTCCCCAAGCTTTTTAAATTCTCCTAAATAGGACTACCAGATAAAATACAGGATGCCCACCCACATAGCTGATGCAATACTGGGGGGATGCTTATACTAAAAAATACTTGTTGTTTATCTGAAATTCAAATGTAACTGTGTATCCCATATTTTTATTGGTTAAATATGGCAGCCCTATTCCTAAGGGAAGGGTAATTCAATCTTATGCCCCTTGCTCTCAACACTATAAAGCATCTGTACAATGGTGACAATAATCTACCAATGGCAATTGTGATTGGAGACCTCAACTGAGATAACTTCTTCTTATTTCTGACTTGAGCAGCCTAATGTTAGCGTTGGGGTAAATTTAAATATTTCTGTAGCTTTTGAATTTGGAAGATCATGCATTACACAATTGTTAGTGAAGTCTGGTTTCTGGCACTGAACTAACCATGTGGTCCATACTGTACCTCTGTAGTACAACTCTCCCCAGATGACACTGGACAGAGAATCCCACACACAGCCCTCGCACCATGCTTTCCTCATCCCATTCTTTGAGTAGAAGAGTCACTTACTTGTATGGGATGTGTTTGCTGCCATTGACGAGAGCCAGGATGACATTGCCCAGAGCAGACAGTGAGAGGCACAGTCCTGAGCCTCCTTCCCGATTTTTGCTAAGAGCTTTCACACAGCTGCCAAGATCAATGAGGTGCAGGCGGCTGCGGCCTCCAGACACTGTCACAGGAGAGAAGACAAGAGAAGAAAGAAGTGGTTAAGTTCTGGCAAACACTCATCTGTCCTTCGTATAGCTCCTCGGGAAATCTAATGGGACAAAAGAGGAAATAAAAGGTTGAAGTTCATGGCCTAGTAGGAAACCCCTGCAAAATTATGCAGGGGTAACAAATAGCACGGTCCTCTTAAATTCTGTCCACCACACATCCCTGATCTTCTAAAACCTACTGATATTCCTACTATAAATAAATGAATAATTCATGTAGGCTGAATTAGATGAAATTTCACAGAGAAGGTAAATGTCTACCTTTACCTTCATCTTCTTTGTGTAGCAGGATTCTGAAACGGACGATGTTAAAACATAAATAGCCCATAAGTGATTATCCGCTTTGAAGGACTGTCATAGAGACCGTGACCTACAGCTCAGCCAGGAATCAGGTTGATAACCCAAAGTAAAACCAGGAAGAATGAACAACCAGGTGCAGAGTCAGGGAACACCCAGGTATTTGCTGAGTACCTGCCAAGTGCCAGGTGCTGCACAAACATCAGTCTCATTCAGTTCCCCTGGGAAAATCACAAACCTGCTCATGAGAACTTCCACTTCTGGCCTAGAGGAAGTAACAGGGACCAGATCTTTCCGCTTACCGGAAACAACCAAAAACTGAACAAAATGTGTAAAACAACCGTTTGCAAGACACTAGACATCAAACAGCAAAAGACAGTGATCCTGGAGAGGTGGAAAGTCAGGGAGGTGAGCACTAGCCGTTTCCCAGCTTACTGCACTGACAGAGTTTTCGGGCCATGGCTCAGAGAGAGGGAACTCAGGTGGAGCCTGGCAGACTCTCTGAACTGAGGAGCTAGAGCTGAGAGTCCAGGGAGGCCAAGGTAGCAACATTTCCAGGACAGAGTGCTGGAGAGGAGAGAACTCTGGAGATCTGTAGGTCTTCTCAAGTATTCAACCTAGTACTGATCAGCACAGAGTGATGAAACTACCCATGGCTGGGGAACTAACCACTGGAAAAGATTAGAAGTAATAGTGCACAGGACTCACACAAGGCCAGGAATAGTGCTTGTTCCCAACAGCCAGACTAGAAAACCTCAAGATTCACAGGGCACTGGGTAGGGGACCCGCAAGGGTCTGGCTTCAGTAGTCAGGAACACTTAGCCCTAGACTGAGAACTGACTGGGTTCCACCTTAACAAATCTTAAAAGTAAGGCCATAAAGGATCAAACTGTTTCTAAACAACTGCATCCCCAAACAAAGATTAAAAACATTAAAAAAATAAAGAAATGTCCAGCACCCAATCAAAAATAACCAATCAAAAAGAAGCAAGAAAATGAGACCTAGAATGAAGAGATAATTGAAACCAACCCAGAACTGACATAGATATTAGAATCAACAGAGAAGGACATTAAAACAGTTAGGATGGTATTTCAAATATTAAAAACGTTAAATAGGGACATGGAATGTATTAAAAAGATACAAATTGAATCTTTAGAGATAAAAACTACATTGTATGAGATGAAAAATACACTGGTTGGGATTGACAGCATATTAGACATTGCAAAAAGAAAGACTGGTCAATTTGACAATATAGCAATAAAAACGATCCAAGATGAAGTACAGAGATAAAATTTTAAAACAAACAACCAGAAACCGATTAAAAAAAAGAGCTATAGGACTACTTCAAGTGTCTTAATATGTGTGCAATTGAAGTCCCTGAAGGGAAAGACACAGAGGGTGGTGCAGATAAAATATTTAAAGAAACAGTGGTCAATACTTTCCCAAATTTAATGAAAACTATAAACCCATAGATCCAAGAAGCTCAATGATCCCCTGGCACAAGAAACATGAAGAAAACTACACTAAAGCATATAATCATCAAATGGGTTAAAACTAGTGGTGATGGAAAAAATCTTGAAAATAACCAGAGGAAAAAAATTATGTTACATGTAAAGGAACAAAGATAAGATGACGGCAGATTTCTTGGAAATAATACAAGTGAGAAGACAATGGAGCAACATTTTTAAAGTACTGAAAACTGTCAACCTAGAGTTGTACACCCAACCAGAATATCATTCTCAGATAAAAGGGAAATAAAGACTTTTTCAGACTTAAAAAAGCTGAAAGAATTCATCACAAAGGATATACACAAAAGAATGAAGAGCTTTGGAAATGACAACTATGTGAATAAATACATGCTATCCTCCTCTTATTTAAATCTCCTTAAAAGCTAATTGACTGTTAAAGCAAAAATAACAACAATGTAACATGTGGGCTATAACATACGCAAAATTAAAATGTTTGACAACAATAACACAAAGGTTAGGAGTGGAGAAATGAAAGTACTCTATTGTAAGGTTCTTATTCTAGACATGAAGTGGTATAATATCGCTTAAAAGTAGACTGTGATAACTTAAAGATGTATACAATAAATCCTACAGCAATCACTAAATAATAAAGAGTTACAACTAAAAAGCCAACAAAGGATATAAAGTGAATCATTTACAGTGTTCAATAAATTCAAAAGAAAGCAAATAAAATAAAAAGGAGAACAAAGAACAGATGGGTTGAATAGAAAACATACAGAAAAATAATACTTTGGAACACACCATATGAAGAATCCCATTAAATGTAAGCTGTCTGAATACCCTTATTAGAAAGTAGATATTGTCAGATTTGATAAAAAAGCAAGACTCTACTATATGTTACCTATGAGAAGTGCACTTCAAATATACAGAAACAATAGGTTGAAAATGTAAGTATGGAAAAGGCTATACCATGCAAACAGTAGCCATAAGAAAGCTGGGGGCGGCTATATCAATATCAAACAAAAGAGACTTAGGACAAAAATATTACTAGAGGGAAAGCGAGCCATTTTATAATGATAAAGGGCACAATTCATCAAGAGGTCATAACAATACAAGTGTTTATGTATCTAATAACAGAAGTTCAAGAACGTGAAGTAAAATCTGATAGAATTGCAAGAATAAACACGCAAGTCCAGAATTATAGTTGGAGATTTCAAATACCCCTTTCTCAATAATTGATATAATAAGCAGACAGAAAACCAGTAAGGATATAGAAGATCTGAACAACTATCAACCAATTCATTCTACTTGACTCAACCCAACAACAGCAGAATACACATTCTTTTGAATTGCACACAGAACATTTAACAGGATAGACCATATTCTGGTACATAAAATAAGTCTAAATAAATTTCAAAGGATTCACGTCATTCATACTATGTTTTCTGACACGCTAGAGTTAAATTAGAAGTCAATCCAGGAAGATACCTGGAAAATCCCTAAATATTTTGAAACTCAACAGCTCAAAATAACTTAGGGTCAAAGAAGAAACCAAAAAGCAAATTAGAAAGTGTTTTTAAGTGAATGAAAATGAAAACACAACATATCCAAATTAGTAAGATGCCTTTAAAGAAGTACTTAGGAGGGAATTTATACCATTAAATGCCTATATCAGAAAACAAGAGGTCTCAAATCAATTATCTCAGCTTCCATTTCAGTAAATTAGAAAAAGATGAGCAAATTAAAGACTAAATAGCAGAAAGGAAATAATTAATATAAAAGCAGAAATCAATGACATAAAAAATTAAAAAACCAATAGGGAAAACCAATGACATCCAAAGCTGGTTCTTCAAGATCAATAAAATTGATAAATCCCTAGCATGACTGATCAGCAAAGAAAGAGAGAAGACACAAATCACCAATGTCAAGAACAAAAGAGGTGGCCTCACTACAGTTTCTACAAATATAAAAAGGGCAATAAAGAAACATTACACCAGTAAATTAGACAACTTGGAAGAATGAACAAATTTCTTGAAAGATACAAAGTACCAAAGCTCATTCAAGAAATAATAGATAATGTGAATAGCTCTACATCCATTAAAGAAAGAGAATCTGTAGTTAACAACTTTTCCACAGGGAAAGCAGTGCCTTTAACTGCACCGGAGAATTCTATCACACATTCAAGGAGGAAATAACATCAATTCTACACAAATTCTTCCTGAAAATTAAATAGGAGAGACAACTTCCCAATTAATTCTATGAGGCCAGGATTACACTGATACCCAAAACAGACAAAGATATTACGAGAAAAAAAGTTGAAGACCAATATCCCTCATGAACAATGATGCAAAATTTCTAAACAAAATATTAGTGAACCATACTATAAAACTGTATCTAGGAACATATTAAAAGCATTTTATACCATGAGTAAGTGGGACTAATCCGAGGAATACAAGGTTGGTTAACAAAAAATTGATCTATCATTATAATTTTAACAGATATTACCATATTAACAAACCAAAAAGAAAAATGATTCTCTCAGTAGATGCAGTCAAAGCATTTAACAAACTCCAGCATCCACTACTGATAAAAATGCTCAGCAAAATATAAATTGAAGGTGATATCCTCAGTTTGATAAAAAGTGTCTAGGAAAAACCTACAGCTAATGGCATTCTTAATGGTAGAAAACTAAATGCCTCCCAAGATCAGGAACAAGACAAGGATGTTCACTCTGACCATTTCAATTCAACATTGTACTGGAGGTTCTAGCCAGTTCAATAGGCAAGAAAAAGAAATAAAAGGTATCCAGACTGGAAAGAAATAAGTCAAACTGTCTTAATTGGCAGATTACATGATTATCTATGTAGAAAATCTAATGGAATCCACAAAAAAGCGACTAGAACTAATAATTGAGTTTAGCAAGGTTGCAGGATACTAGATTAACAGACAGAGATCAACTGTATTTCTAAATACAACTTCTAAATACAATTTCCAGTAACAAACAACTGGAAATTGAAATTTAAAAATATCTTTTACAATAACATCAAAAATATTAAATACTTAAGGATAAATCTGACAAAAGATACATATGCTGAAAACTACAAAACACACCTGAGAAAAACTAATAAAGACCTGAAAAAATAGAGAGATAAACTGTGTTCATAGGTCGGAAGACTCAATATTAAGATGTTAATTCTCTCCAAAGTGATCTATAGATTCAACGAAAACCCAATGAAAAATCCCAGCAGGCTTTTGTGGTAGAAAGTGATTCAACAAAATCAATTCAGAAGCTGACTCTAAAATTTATATGCAAATGCACAGGAGCTAGAATAGCCAAAAAACAATTTTATAAACTAAGCACCAAGTTGGAAGGCTAACAGTATCTTTCTTTTTTTTGCCGTACGCGGGCCTCTCACTCTTGTGGCCTCTCCCGTTGCGGAGCACAGACTCCGGACGCACAGGCTCAGCGGCCATGGCTCACGGGCCCAGCCGTTCTGTGGCATGTGGGATCTTCCCAGACCGGGGCACGAACCCATGTCCCCTGCATCGGCAGGCGGACTCTCAACCACTGCGCCACCAGGGAAGCCCTCTTTCTTTTTTTTAAACATCTTTATTGGAGTATAATTGCTTTACAATGTTCTGTTAGTTTTTGCTGTATAATAAAGTGAATCAGCTATATGTATACATATATACCCATATCCCCTCCCTCTTGCATCTCCCTCCCACCCTCCCTATGCCACCCCTCTAGGTGGTCACAAAGCACCAAGCAGACTTCCCTGTGTGATGCAGCTGCTTCCCACTAGCTATCTATTTTACATTTGGTAGTGTATATATGTCAGTGCTACTCTCTCACTTCATCCCAGCTTACCCTTCCCCCTCCCTGTGTCCTCAAGTCCATCCTTTACGTCTGTGTCTTTATTCCTGTCCTGCCCCTAGGTTCATCAGAACCATTTTGTTTTTTTAGATTCCATATATATGTATTTGTTTTTCTCTTTCTGACTTACTTCACTCTGTATGACAGACTCTGGGTCCATCCACCTCACTACAAATAACTCAGTTTCGTTTCTTTTTATGGCTGAGTAATATTCCATTGTATATATGCGCTACATCTTCTTTACCCATTTATCTGTCGATGGACTCTTAGGCTGCTTCCATGTCCTGGCTATTGTAAATAGTGCTGCAGCGAACATTGTGGTACATGACTGTTTTTGAATTACGGTTTTCTCATACTGTTATGGCTAACAGTATCTTAAGACTTATTATAAATCCACCATAATCAAGACAGTGTGGTATTGGTGTAAAGATTAAAAAAATAGATCAATGGAGTAGAATAGAGAGTCCAGAAATAAGCCTGCATAAATATGGACAATTTTTGACAAAGTTGAGAAGGTAATTTAGTATAGATAGGATAGTTTCTACAGCAAATGATATATCCATATAAAAAACTTTAATGCATAAAAATATATACAAATTAACTAAAAATGGATCAAAGACCTAAATGTAAAATATAAAATTATAAAACTTCAAGAAGAAAGCATAATATGACACATTTTTGATCTTGGGTTAGGCATACATTTCTTAGATATGATACTAAAAACATGATTCATAAAAGACACAGAGATAAACTGAACTTCATTAACCTTGAATATTCATAGTTTTCAAAATACACTGTTAAGAGAGTAAAAAGATAAGCCACAGACTGGGAGAAAGTATTTGCAAGTCATATATCTGATAAAGGACTAATAACCAGAGTACATAAAGAACTCTCAAAACTTAACTGTAAGACAAAAAACAATTTTAAAAAGGGCAAAAGACACCTCACCAAAGATTTATGGATTTCAAATGAGGACATGAAAAGATGCTAAACATCACTGGTCATTAATGAAATGCAAATTAAAACCACAGTGAGATACGACTTCATATCTATCATATAAAAGGCTAAAATTGAAAAGACTGGCCATACTAAGTGTTGGTGAGGATGTGGAGGAACTGGAATGCTCATGTACTGCTAGTGGGAATATAAAATGGTGTGGTCATCTTGGGGAACAGGTTGGCAGTTTCTTAAAAAGTTATAAATTCATGTATGGTCCAACTATTCCAGTTTGTCTAGGTATTCACCCCAAAGAAAAGGAAATATATGTCCATATAAAGATTTGTACATGAATGGGTATGGTACTTTTATTTGTAATACCCAAATTGGAAATAAAACAAACGTCCATCAGCACATGAATAGACAGGCAAACTGTGGTCATCCAGACAATGGATTACTACTTAGAAATATAAATAAATGAACTATTGATACATGCAACAAAGTAAATCTCAAAATAATTACACTAAGTGAAAGAAGCTACTCAAAATAGTACAGACTGTGTGATAGAATTCCATTTATATAAAATTCTAGGAAATGCAAACTAATGTATAGGAACTGAAGCCGAGTTCAGTGGTGGTTACCTGGGTATGGGGAGCGGGAAGGAAAAGGAGCTAGAGGGAGTGATTTCAAAAGGTCCCAAAGAAACTTTTGGGGGTGATGAATATGTTCAACATCTTGATTGCATGGGTATATACATATGACAAAACTTATCAAATTATATACTTTAAGTATGTGTGGATTATTGTATCTACAGTATATCTCATTAAAGCTATTAAAAAAAAAAAAAAGGAAATATGCCCAAGATCATGGTAGAGCTAGAATTCAAACCTTTAAGACATATACTCCTCATCCTACACCATGTGGTCTCAGCCAGTTCTGGGGACAGCAGGAGCTACGAGCTGCCTTTTTGTCCTAAGCCCCACTGGCCCAGGGGAGTGTGGCCCTCAGCACATCACCCGAGCTCCTGGATCATCTCCCTTTCCTGCCCCCAATCCCCAGGCAGCAGCAGACTCCTACTTCTCAGGCCTCTGGATTCCTACCTTTCCAGGGTGACCCAGCCCACACCATCAGAACTGGCCCACCTCCTATTGCTCTAGGACAGCCACTATTCCCTCTGCTTTCTACTCTGCATGGAAGGAAAACAGCAAAGGTAGAAATGGTGACTTCCCAAAGCTGTTGGAGAAGCCAGGTCACCTGGGACAAGGTGGAAAAGGGGTTGGCTGAGAAGGCTGATGCAGGGCGTGGGATGAGGGTGTGTCTGGGTTCTGCTGGGTGTGCAAGGCGCATGCGGGCAGTGTCTGGAAGCTCACACATCTGCAGGCAGAGTCCACAGGACAGTGCTGATGCAGGAGAGCAAGGAAAATGTCTGGGAAACACTGTCCTGAGCCCAACCTTGTCTCTCTGCCCATCCCACCCTCAACTTCCACATCAAGTACTGAGAAAAACAGTGACAAAGGTTTAAAGAAAGCACAACATTTCATTGCAGGCCCTCCGACCACAATGCTATGAGATTAGATATCAATTACAGGAAAAAGATATGTAAAAAGTACAAACACATGGAGGCTAAACAATACACTACTAAATAACCAGAGATCACTGAAGAAATAAAAAAAATACCTAGAAACAAATGACAATGAAAACACGACGACTCAAAAGCTACGGGATGCAGCAAAAGCAGTTCTAAGAGGGACGTTTATAGCAATATAATCCTACCTCAAGAAACGAAACATCTCAAATAAACAACCTAACCTTACACCTAAAGCAATCACAGAAAGAAGAACAAAGAAACCCCAAAGTTAGTAGAAGGAAAGAAATCATAAAGATCAGATCAGAAATAAGTGAAAAAGAAATGAAGGAAACGACAGCAAAGATCAATAAAACTAAAAGCTGGTTCTCTGAGAAGATAAACAAAATTGTTAAACCGTCACCCAGACTCATCACAAATAAAAGGGAGAAGACTCAAATCAATAGAATTAGAAATGTAAAAGGAGGAGTAACAACTGACACTGAAGAAATAGAAAGGATCGTGAGAGATTACTGTAAGCAACTATATGCAAATTCTTAGAAAAGCACAACCTTCTGAGACTGTGCCAGGAAAAAATAGAAAATATAAACAGACCAATCACAAGCACTGAAATTGAAACTGTGATTAAAAATCTTCCAAGAAACAAAAGCCCAGGACCAGATGGCTTCACAGGTGAATTCTATCAAACATATAGAGAAGAGCTAACACCTATCCTTCTCAAACTCTTCCAAAATATAGCAGAGGGAGGAACACTCCCAAACTCATTCTACGAGGCCACCATCACTCTGATACCAAAACCAGACAAGGATGTCACAAAGAAAGAAAACTACAGGCCAATATCACTGATGGACAAAGATGCAAAAATGCTCAACAAAATACTAGCCAACAGAATCCAACAGCATATTAAAAGGATCATACACCATGATCAAGTGGGGTTTATCCCAGGAATGCAAGGATTCTTCAATATACGCAAATCAATCAATGTGATACACCATATTAACAAATTGAAGGAGAAAAACCATATGATCATCTCAGTAGATGAAGAGAAAGCTGTTGAAAAACTTCAACACCCATTTATGACAAAAACCTTCCAGAAAGTAGGCACAGAGGGAACTTACCTCAACATAATAAAGGCCATATATGACAAACGCTCAGCCAACATCATTCTCAATGGTGAAAAACTGAAACCATTTCCTCTAAGATCAGGAAGAAGACAAGGTTGTCCACTCTCACCACTATTATTGCACAGAGCTTTGGAAGATTTAGCCACAGCAGAGAAGAAAAAGAAATAAAAGGAATCCAAATTGGAAAAGAGGAAGTAAAGCTGTCACTCTTTGCAGATGATATGATAGTATACATAGAGAATCCTAAAGATGCTACCAGAAAACTACTAGAGGTAATCAATGAATGTGGTAAAGTAGAAGGATACAAAATTAATGTATAGAAATCTCTTTCATTCCTATACACTAATGATAACACATTTGAAAGAGAAATTGAGGAAACACTCCCATTTACCATTGCAACAAAAAGAATAAAATACCTAGGAATAAACCTACCTAAGGAGATGAAAGACCTGTATGCAGAAAGCTATAAGACACTGATGAAAGAAATTAAAGATGATACAAACAGATGGAGAGATATACCATGTTCTTGGATTGGAGGAATCAACATTGTGAAAATGATTATACTACCCAAAGCAATCTACAGATTCAATGCAATCCCTCTCAAACTACCAATGGCATTTTTCATAGACCTAGAACAAAAAATTTCAAAATCTGTATAGAAACACAAAAGACCTGAAGAGCCAAAGCAATCTTGAGAAAGAAAAACGGAGCTGGAGTAATCAGGCTCCTGGGCTTCAGACTATCCTATAAAGCTATAGTAATCAAGACAGTATGGTACTGGCACAAAAACAGAAATATAGATCAGTGGAACAGGATAGAAAGCACAGAGATAAATCCACACACATATGGTCACCTTACCTTTGATAAAGGAGGCAAGAATATACAGTGGAGAAAAGACAGTCTCTTCAATAAGTGGTGCTGGGAAAATTGGACAGCTATATTTAAAAGAATGAAATTAGAACACTCCCTAACACCATACACAAAAATAAACTCAAAATGGATTAAAGACCTAAATGTAAGGCCAGACACTATCAAACTCTTAGAGGAAAACATAGGAAGAACACTCTATGACATAAATCACAGCAAGATCCTTTTTGACCCACCTCCTAGAGAAATGGAAATAAAAACAAAAATAAATAAAGAGCAGAAAGAGAAAAACAAATATCGTATATTAATGCATATATGTCGAATCCAGAAAAATGGTACAGGTACCGGTTTGAAAGGCAGAAATAGAGACACAGATGTAGAGAACACACATATGGACACCAAGGGGGGAAAGTGGGTGTGGAAGGGCGATGGTGGTGGGATGAATTAGGAGATTGGGATTGACATATATACACTAATATGTATAAAATAGATAACTAATACAAACCTGCTCTATAAAAAATAAATAAAATGCAAGAAAAATTCAAGGAAAATATAGCAAGGAAAAGAGAACATACACAAGATGAAAAGACAATCCTCCGAATGGGAGAAAATATTTGCAAATGAAGCAACTGAGAAAGGATTAATCTCCAAAATTTACAAGCAGCTCATGCAGCTTAATAACAAAAAAACAAAAAACCCAATCCAAAAATGGGCAGAAGACCTAAATAGACATTGTTCCAAAGAAGATATACAGACTGCCAACAAATACATGAAAGGATGCTCAACATCACTAATCATTAGAGAAATGCAGATCAAAACTACAGTGAGGTATTACCTCACACCAGTCAGAACGGCCATCATCAAAAAATCTAGAAACAATAAATGCTGGAGAGGGTGCGGAGAAAAGGGAACCCTCTTGCACTGTTGGTGGGAATGTAAATTGATACAGCCACTATGGAGAACAGTATGGAGGTTCCTTAAAAATCTAAAAATAGGGCTTCCCTGGTGGCGCAGTGGTTGAGAATCTGCCTGCCGATGCAGCAGTCCGGGAAGATCCCACATGCCGCGGAGCGGCTGGGCCCGTGAGCCATGGCCGCTGAGCCTGCGCGTCCGGAGCCTGTGCTCTGCAACGGGAGAGGCCACAACAGTGAGAGGCCCGCGTACTGCAAAAAAAAAAAAAAAAACCTAAAAATAGAACTACCATACGACCCAGCAATCCCACTACTGGGCATATACCTAGAGAAAATCATAATTCAAAAAGAGACACATACCACAATGTTCACTGCAGCACTATTTACAATAGCTAGGACATGGAACCATCCTAAATGTCCATGGACAGATGAACGGATAAAGAAGATGTGGCCCATATATACAATGGAATATTACTCAGCGATAAAAGAAACAAAATTGAGTTATTTGTAGTGAGGTGGATGGACCTAGAGTCTGTCATACAGAGTGAAGTAAGTCAGAAAGAGAAAAACAAATACCATATGCTAACACATATATATGGAGTCTAAAAAAAAAAGTTTATGAAGAACCTAGGGGCAGGACAGGAATAAAGATGCAGATCTACATCTGAATCCTCAAGAATGGACTTGAGGACATGAGGAAGGGGAAGGGTAAGCTGGGACGAAGTGAGAGAGTGGCATGGACATATATACACTACCAAATGTAAAATAGATAGCTAGTGGGAAGCAGCCGCATAGCACAGGGAGATCAGCTCCGTGCTTTGTGACCACCTAGAGAGGTGGTATAGGGAGGGTGGGAGGGAGACGCAAGAGGGAGGAGATATGGGGATATATGTATATGTATAGCTGATTCACTTTGTTATAAAGCAGAAACTAACACACCATTGTAAAGCATTATACTCCAATAAAGATGTTAAAAAAATAAATAAGTAAAATTAATTTTTTTTAAATCCTTAAAAGGAAAGACATAATATGTTACTTCTCTTTTATCCCATTTTGTATCATGCAAGATCAGTCCACGGCAGTGTGCAAGGGAAATAGTTATTTTTAAAGCAAACTGTCATCTGTTTTGCAACCTAATTATATAGACAGGAGAGGCTCAGATATTTCATTCGCTCCACAGATTAAAGGGCAAAGACAGGGACCAATCTGGACTTTCAGTAGTCCATTTGATGTAATGGAATAAAATGCATAATGTGCATGTAGTAAAACAGAACACAGAGAACAAAAGGCACAGTTTAGACTGTGCTGAAGAATAATATTTTAAAATACCTATAATGATACCTGCATGAGTCACAATGAGAGTCACATTTTTAACAATGGAAAATCAACTTTGCTCTATATCCACTGGAGCTTCAGTAGTCACCGAATTCTGAACTTCACACATGGTGCTAAATCTGAAATGGTACAAAGTGAGTGAGCACAGGCCACCTGCTATGACCATGAATTTCCATTACTGCAGGTGGCTGGAGAGAAAGAAGTTCTAGAATCAATGAACAAAATAGGTGATAATTAATGGCAGGTAAGAAGCAGGTTCCTCATGGACTTTTCAGATTTCTGAGGTTACAGCTTCAAGGTTTAGAACATAACCCAGTCTGCCTTGAGACTATTTATATTTGAATATGTATATTTCAAGTCTAGACTTTGACCAAATGAAATTACCCACATGCCTTACTCTCCCACAGGAAACAATATACTAATTCACTCCTGAGTGACTCTCCCAGCTCATGTTCATGGTGCCAGGAAATGCTAAATTCTCCTAAAATCACTTAATTCCTACAATGATCCTGTAGTGCAAGCATTGGCACTCTTTTACACAGATGAGGAAACTGAGGTTCACAGATGCTAAATAAATCACTTAAGATCTCATAGAAAACAGATGCTGAATCTAAGACAAAAATCCAGAGCTAACTATAAAGCATGTAGAAACTCTTTTAACTCACTTTCCTATAACTTAGTGGTTCCCAAACTTTGCTGCATATCAGAATCACCGTGGAATCTTTAGAAAATACGGATGCCTGGCTCCCACTCCCAGGCTTTCTAATGTAATTGGTCTGGAGTAAGACACAGGCACTGGGGTTAGCTGAAAAATCTCCCCAGGTGATTCTCTTGTGCAGCAAAGTTTGGGAACCATGGTCTTGCCACTTGGCCAGGTTAACCAAGGCCCTCCGTCAGCTGTGTCAGGCATGCTGCCTGATGCCCACAGCACGTTGTACGCTTGTGAGGTGTGCTGGCTGTTCCCAGTTTGTCTATGCACTTTTGCACCAAAAACATGAGCTGTACACTTATCAACAGGCCAGCTGGGTTTCCTCCTAAACCTAATTATGCCACTTGTACTTGATACTATAAATAAAAATATAATCAAGTATTATGTAAACCAATAAAATATGATTATGTAAAGAGAGCTAATATTTCTTAAAAAAAAACCTGAAATCAATGCTTTGGAAAGATGTGATTCAAATGAGTTAATTTTTGAAAAAAAGATGCTGAATCAGGTGTGAATGAGAAATTACAGAGTAGAAAAAATTTTAAGAATCTAGGGAAAGTCTATACCCAGTTAGCTGCACAAGTGTCTCTTAAGTTCTTCCATCGCTCAGAAGAAATTGAAAGCAAAAACCAGACTATTATTAATATGAATGTGGTTTATAAAAGTCAGAATCTGAAGCTGAAAACTCATCTCAAAGAGAAAGCCATGGCCCTGTATCAGAATACGGATGAATAAACACACAATTGTATGTTTTAAGCTGAAAATGTTTTATGACATGAATGTATCCTTTTATACGGTTTCCCTTTTTTTTTTTTTTTTTTGCAGTACGCGGGCCTCTCCCTGCTGTGGCCTCTCCCATTGCGAAGCATAGGCTCCGGACACGCAGGCTCAGCAGTCATGGCTCACGGGCCCAGCTGCTCTGCGGCATGTGGGATCTTCCTGGACCGGGGCACGAACCCGCATTCCCTGCATCAGCAGGTGGACTCTCAACCACTGCGCCACCAGGGAAGCCCGATTTCCCTTTTTAACTTAACTTTCTCGTTAACTGATAACTCCTTCTGACCGTGTTGTATAACAGGGCTGTGAACTCACACCACCTGCTTACCCAAAAAGTAATTGAATGGTCGCTCTCTTTCTGAAACAGCTGCAACTACGTAATGGAGAAATTCACTCACTGTTTAACATACAGCACACATTTCACGTGGTGTGACATGTAAGGTCTGATGTGCAGGCACACCTCTAGGCTGTGGAGGACAGGGGGCCAGATGACAGGGGACCCTGTCCTCAGGGAGCCTGTAGTCTGATGGGCCTTAGAAAGCCCAGAATGACTGAGATATAAGGTGAGTAAGGCAGTGGCTTCACATCCCCCAAACTGCTATGGGACTTAAAGGAGAAAGATATTCCACAGAGGGGAGAATCTGAAAGACTTATGGGGAGGCAGCTCAAGGGGGTAGTAGGGTACAGACAAGGTTTTTTATTGTTGACGTTATTGTTCCTTCCTTTCCCTTCCTTCCAAGATGAGACAGCCCTGACTTCAGTGGTAGGAGAGACTGAAAATAAAAGCACAAAAAGACGACTGATGGGGTCTCAATTGGAAGTAAGGTACAGACAAGGTTTTTTATTGTTGACGTTATTGTTTCTTCCTTTCCCTTCCTTCCAAGATGAGACAGCCCTGACTTCAGTGGTAGGAGAGACTGAAAATAAAAGCACAAAAAGACGATTGATGGAGTCCCAATTGGTGGGGTCCCAGAAGAGGCAGAAGGGGAAAGGATAAGGAAGGCAAGGAGATGGGAGGAAGCAGACCTATGGGAAAGGAGTGGGGGAAAATGAGGTACAGGGACAAGGAGGTTTGATGCTAAGAGGACAGAAGCTGAGGTCATAGCCAGACTGACTTTCTTCTCCTTAAACAGGAAGCTGGTTATCTGCTGAAAGAGGTAGAGCAGGGGTCTCAGGCTTCAAGAGGAGGTTAGGAACTGCTGCTCTGATGCAGGTGGTGGGAAGGCCATGAGAGACCACTGTGGGAATTCCACACTGCACGGTTTGGAAAATTGTCTCCTGGCCAAATATTTTAAAAATTGTATTACAAAAATCTAAAAACATCAAACTGTCATTTCACCGTTGACCAAGGGGAACATGAGAGCCCTAAAGTAGCCCCGCCATGTGTGGCCATCCTCGCTGCACAGGGCTTTGCAATGCGGGACAGCAGAGGCCCGGTTCTGCACCATTTAGAAGCAATGCTGCTTCCTAGATCCCTTTTCCTACATCTACCACCCAAATAATGGATCTCTAGAGTCCTAAGGACAGCACAGCCCTGGATAGGGCATCAGCTGATTCAAGCCACTCCAAGATATAGGAAAGAGGGGTTTGGTGGTCAAAAGAAAACCAAGATAAGACTTGTAAACAGATGAGTGCAGGCAGAGATGAATGTCCACGTCCTCACACGGCGGTTCAGGTGCACACACACAGATGGATGCCCGGGTGCTGGTACACAGGTGCACACACAGCCAGCCCAGTCCGCACTTGGCCTCTACACTTCCCCTGGAGGCAATAACGTGAATGAACAAATCAGAGAGAGTGTCATTCTTAGTCCTGGGCAATAGCTGCTTGCAAGCTTAGATGACTCATCAAAGTGAGGCTTTTAAAAACCATCTTAATCAACAGGACTTGGAAAATTCTGTATTGTGAACGTATTCCACTGAAGTATCACTCGTAGCATCTGGCTTTGGACTCCTAATTCACTCAGCTTTATAAGGAGCACCTCCTGACTGTCATGGTTTTAGGGTCCCTTCCCCATTGCTGCAATTCCCAAGGGGAATCTCAAGCCTTTACAGACATAGCTTTGCAAAGCAGGGGAAGGCTCCACGACAGGTGAAGAATCAGCCCCATTAACGCTCCAAAGATGTTTAAAGCAGGGAATATTTTAAGCTTAACCCAGCGCTATCTGCAAAGCAGTGATACATCCACACAGAATTTTCTTTTCTACCTTGCCTGGACATGTTGTAAACATTTTTGTCTGTCCACTTATATGTGCATATGTGTATGTACGTGTGTGTTTATAAAATGCATATATGTGTATAAGCTCCAGGTGCCCACATACACATGGTGTGTTTAGTTCTTGCAGCAGAGATCTCTGAATCCAGCATCTTCACTGGCCTCTGATGGCCAGTTACCAGCAGCTCGCTCTGCTCTGTTTCCCTGCAGGAGGACTAATTAATAAACTTTTCCTTAATGGAGTTCTGGCTGCCAGGTCCGCAGGGATTATTGCTTATATATAAGTAAACAAAATTTCCGTCTTAAACAACACTCCAAATCTCCTCATTATATTTTAAACAGATATAAAGGCACTGAGTCAAGCAAGCCGTGGGCTAGGAGGCTGTGTGCATTCTGGCCTGGATTCCCTTCCTCACTGGAAGCCAGGTACTGTAGCAGGCAGGTGATGCCCCCCAGGTCCTTTGGGGCTAACACCCACATCAGCCTGGATGCCTGCCTTTTCTTTGTTCTCATCTACAGATACGTTAGAAAGTACCTCACTAGGTTTTGGAGGCCATTAATAGCATCTGCCTTGTCTTTTAACCTGAACTTATTATTTAAAAGCCATTCACTTTCACAATTTATAAATAGGAAGAAAATGAATTTGATGTTAAATATTTAATAAGTGCCCAAGATTTGTTAGGTGAGGACTTGGGTAGATTGTTGGGTTTAGGGAATGTCCCAGTCTACACTTTTGTGGAAGCTATACGTTAAGTTCTTATAGTTGAAATAATTTAATTGTTTCTTTGTTTTCAAGATTCCTCTCTACTTTCAGATTCCAAATTGAAAGCAGAACCATGAAAGAAAGTGAAAACCTGAAAGCAAGTTGTTTTAACTTGGTTAGAAACCTAGAGGGAGGGATTATCCTTCCCTCCTGAGCTTTTCTGCTCAGAGCCATTTGGAAGCCATTTGGCTCCAGGATCAGATCTTTTGCAAGTCACCCTTTACTGAGAGTACAAGAATTCACTGCAGGCTTTGATTATGATTATGATTGGTAGCTTAAAAGAATAAAATAAACATTTTTCAGATTCCCACATTCATGCTGCTAAGACATAACTCAGAAAAATCAGTGAGGGCAGGATTTAAAGCCAGCTCCCAGATCGTTAGGAGAACTGTGGATCAAATTCTGTACAGGGCTTCCCTGGTGGCGCAGTGGTTGAGAGTCTGCCTGCTGACGCAGGGGACGCGGGTTCGTGCCGCGGTCCGGGAAGATCCCACATGCCGCGGAGCGGCTGGGCCCGTGAGCCATGACCGCTGAGCCTGCGCGTCCGGAGCCCGTGCTCCGCAACGGGAGAGGCCACAACAGTGAGAGGCCCGCGTACCGCAAAAAAAAAAAAATTCTGTTACAGATTTTAAAGGTCTGGATCATTTCATCCCTATCCTAATCTCTTGCTTCCTTCTTTAAGCAATTTATTCTAAACGGGAGTGCTGTACGTGACGCGAGCCCTTCATTGAGAATCAACCTCCCCTGAAAGACTCGCATTCAATATATTTTGCTCATCCCCAGTCAGACCTCGATCACCATCACTGGTTGTCAAGAGCGATCTGATCTGCGGATGGTACGTCTCCCTGGGTGCAAGTGATGGCCAGTACCTCTTGATTCCTGGGCAGCAGTCAGTGCAGGTAGCCAAGGAGGCGGGTCTGAGACTGCATTAGGGGAACTCTGGCCCCAGCGAGGATATCTGGTGAGATTTTAGTCCTGGGAGTAGGGGTAAGGGTGCATCTCTGGGCCCAGTCAAAACGAAAGGAGCAGGCGGCAAGCAATGTAAGTGAATGACTGGTCCATGTAGCAACATGGATGCATGTCAAATGCGTTATGTTCAATGAAAGAAGCCAGACACTGAAGGGCCACATATAGACCACATGATTCCATTTACATGTTGTTCTGGACGAAGGCAAGGTTATAAGGGCAAAAATCTGATCAGTGGTTGCCAAGGGCTAGGAAGGGGACTGACGAGTAAGGCAAGAAGGACTTTTCTGTAGCCATGGCTTTGTTCTATATCTTGATAGTGGTGGTGGGTACACAACTGAACAGATTTGCCAAAATTCATTTAACAACACATAAAAAGGGTAAGTTTGACTGAATTTAAATTATACCTCATAAACCTGAACTAAATAACAACAACTAAGGAGTAGGAACAATAACAGAAGACTGGGCCAGCAAAGGCATCGAGATGGGGGGAGGAGGGAGCTTCCACTTCCCCCATGCGGAAGGGGGGAACAGAAGCCCCCAAGAGCTATCTCCAGGAAAACCGGTTTCCAAGTCTTTGGGCAACAAGGACCCCAAATTGGGGAGCCCATCCAAAGGTCCCAGTCGCATGTCTTAATTCCAGGCTCCATCTGGAATTAGGTTAGTCGATTGCCTCCCATTAGGCAATTAGCTGCACAACTTCTAGGCACCAGGCTTAGTCTCCTAACTCAGGGTTTTTGTTTGTTTTTCGGGCATTCAGTGCCCTTGAGGCAATCATTTGGAGAGCACTGGGGGGCAGCTGCCTACGTTTTGAAAGCCCTGTAGAAGTGGACAGAGAGAGACTCTGGAAGCTGCTGCCCAGCCAGCCCAGCCCTGTGGCCCACACTTGCTTTAGAAAAGCCCAGTGAGGTCCACCGACTACTTTGCCCACTGCCCAGGATCCCACCTGAGACACTCAGCTAAGTGCTGGTGCTCAGCTCCTGAGCATAGAGTATATACTACTTGGCAGACAAAGGATGGAGCATTACACCGAGGTCGGTGCCAGCTTTGAAAACAGCCAAGAGCGGACCGTATAAGCATTGATTCGGGTTCCCGGAGGCGCAGCTGCTCACAGAGCATGCCCTGGGCATAGGTGTTTACAGAGAAATGTCACAGTTGGGCATTACCTGAGGCAGGGAGGCAGCCAGAATCTGGTTCGTTATTCAGAAGTCTGATTTATAGACTATTTAAAAGACATGGTTTTGTTTCTTTCTGGTCCATATAGTGGCTTCAAGCTACTGATTAGTAACATTGCCAGGGTGCTTTGGTAGATACATGTTGGTCTTTTATGATGAGCACCTTTAAGGTTTTTGAACAAAAACATACTATGAAGCAGCCATTTTTCTTTTTAAAATTTGTTCTCTCACGTTCCCATGGCAATTACATCTGTAGATCATCTTTACCGAGTGAGCCCTTTCCCCTGCGTTGTTCGAAAGCAAACATCAGCCCAGACTACACAATGGTCTTGAATGACAGACACATCGGTGCACCCCACACTGGTCAGATCGTACTACATTTTAAAAGGTCACAGCTGGGCTTCCCTAGTGGTGCGGTGGTTGGGAGTCCGCCTGCCGATACAGGGGACATGGGTTCGTGCCCCGATCCGGGAAGATCCCACATGCCGTGGAGCGGCTGGGCCCGTGAGCCATGGTCGCTGAGCCTGCGCGTCCGGAGCCTGTGCTCCGCAGCGGGAGAGGCCACAACAGCGAGAGGCCCGCGTACCGCAAAATAGAAAACAAAACAAAAAAAACCCAAAACAACAAACAAACAAACAAGAAAAAGGTCACAGCTGCCCTCGAGGAGAGGCTTCTCTCCAGGGAGGGCCAAGGAGGCTCGAGGGCAGAGGCCGACTTACTCCCCCCCTTGCCGCTCTTCTCCATGCGGTACTGGTAGATGTGCAGCGTGAAGAGCATGTGGGAGTTGCGGAGGTCGTCCTCGTTGCAGTCCTGCTGGCTGCCCCGCCGGGAGGTTATGGCAGCATCCAGGAAGAAGGCGGCCTTCTCCGCAGTGGGCGCCCGCAGCTCACTCTGGTTCTGCAGCTGGAAGACACAAGGGAAGGACTGAAGCTGCAGGCGGGCGGTTTGCCTGCCACTCGGGCCTGGCCGTCCGTTCCGCATTCTTGAAGGCTGGACGTCCTTCTGGAACCAGGGCCTCTATCCATGTGCAATTCTCAGCTTAATTTATTCATATCTGAAAAGTAACACTGAGCAGGCTTATTGGATGAAACATATTTTCACCCATTTTACAACTGAAGTAGAATCTGTAAGTATCAGGTGTGAAAAGCAAATGGTTGTATCTGGGTGATCCACGGGGGCAGGTGTCCCACCCTGACCTCTGCAGAGGCCAGCAAACCAACATCCTGGGCAATCCATGTACCTAAGAAAACATGAAGGATGTGACCACATCTTGATTTCAAAGATTAGAGCGTTTAGAAGCACGTGGGTTGCAAAGTGTGATTTTAGTTCAGATAGTGCTGGTATCACAAAGAAGTGAAAAAACTTAGCTTTAACTCAATTCTCAATTTTTCCAGCTATTTAATTAGAGCCAATTTTAGGCCACATTTACTAGCATAGTTATAAATAAGAAGTAAGTGTAAAAGACATAAGAAGTAAGTGTAAAAGACATATGAAAACACCCAAGATACTTGAACGTCTCATCTATATCATTTAAGGGCTATCTATTTTATCTTTAGTTGCTAAATTCATGTTCATGGCGTACTCATTAATTCATTAAAGAAGCACTGTGGGCAACGTGTCTAAATCCTATGAGATGCCTTGGTAATTATAGTAAACCTTACTCAGGGCCATATTATCAGCATTTGACCAGCACTCCTCCACTGGGGGTGGGAGGGAAGAAAAGTAAACTAGTACTTCTGATCTATTCAAAGGAATGATTTGCGGTATGTGCCTTAGGGTCAAATGTTGACAGTCTTCTATTCTGACTCTAACTGTGTCTATAATTCTGAATCATGAGAGTCGATATCTGGAACCTGAGGCCATCAAAATCCTCAACCTTCAGAGAGGTTCTGTGGTGCTCGTTGTTTTATACTTACTATCGCAGAAAAGATAACCCAAAGAATGTTTAAGATTCTTCAACAAGAAGGTAAAGAGGATGTTGGTCCCTTCCTCTTTTTCTTAATCTTCAGTTAACCAGAGCTTTCACCTCTGTGGAACTTCATTAATGGAGTTATAAAAGTGAATGGCGGTTATAGCATATTTGAATGTCTAAGTAATGCTTGGAGTGGGAGCAGTGGGTAGGGTGACACTGATTCCATCACAGGTGCTTAGAAATGCGCATTTGAGGGCTCTATCCCAGGCCTATTGAATCAGAAATTCTAGAGGTGGAGCCCAGCAGTCTGTGTTTTAACAGGTCTTCCAGGTGACTCTGATGAAGACTGAAGTTTGAGAGCCACTGGATGAATGTCTGTATGACCACTTAGTTTGCATTCTAATTAGGTTTCATATCCAAACGGTATCTGATGCATCTGTTAAAACTATGAAGAGCCAATTTTAGTCAGACATGGTAAGGACCTTTGGGAGTTGCTGAGAACTAACCGGGCAATCACAATCGACAGTCAGGAGAAACATCTAAGAGGGCTTCCTGGAAGAAGAGCCAACTAGCTGATACCCAACAAATAAGGAGTTAGCCAGATGAAGAGCGAGAGGAAAGGAGTCAGCAGCCTTCTGTGCACAGGGAACAGGATGTTCAAAGGCCCAGAGTGAAAAGAGGGAGGATGGTTGGTGCCTTCGAGCCTTGCTACTGAAAGTGTGGTCAGTCATTGGGAAGTTCGTCAGAAATGCGTCATCAGAGGCCCAATCCCAGACCTACGGAAGCAGAATCTGCATTTTAACAAGATCACCAGTGCTTCTTATGCACACTGAAGTTTGAGGGGCACTGCTTCCTTAGGGGACCTAAATGTAATTTAAGAGGAGTGGCAGGAGGGAGGGGAGTGGTAGCAGGTGATGCTGGAAGGTTGTGTAGGGCCTCTTGCGAACCACGAGGATTCATAATGGAAGTGGAAGGATCTGAGGTGCTCTAAGCAGGGGAGGAACATGGCCAGGTATGAGTAGATGGGTGTAACAGAGTGGGTATCCTCACCCGAGAAAACAGTCGCATCTGGGGTGAGGCAGGTACTTATCAAAATGAACACCTATTTAAAAAGGTGGCATCTGATAAAACTAGAAAATAGAGCCTGTAGCTAACGACTGGAAAACCTGATTATTCTGGATATGAACCAGGGTCCTCCCAGGTCATTCCCACCTCTACTGTCAAACAGCGAGGGAGAAACACTCCCAACAGGCATGACATCCTGAAAAGGCGAACTGGAACTTCTCTTGGCTTCCATGGTTCCAGCAATTATATCATGGTTCCAATTAGAAAGTGGTTATTAGTTTTTCCTACAGCACTACTAGTCCAGCTGTAAACCAGTGCCAGAAACACAGTTTATAGAGCCATAAACAGCCCCAGTGATGGCTGGAGCTGTTTGTGCAAAGCAGTAAACATTTCCGCTTGTCGCTAAACAAAAGAAAGATGGTATTTTCTTTTTTGTTTTGAAAGGGGCGTAAAGAAAGTGAATTCAATTTCCCCCCAGTGCTACAACAACTGTGGTTCCTGTTCATTGTCAATTAGATTCAAGGTACAAATATTTAGGTTGGGCGAGCAGCTGCCCTGCAGCTGCAGGCCATAAAGTTCCAGTCCACTTTAAAGTAAACACTTGCAAGCCTCCCCCGGTTGTATGTTGAGTGAGTCACAAGGTGAACTGCCCCAGCCGCCAAGGTAGGGATGAGCCGCCTTGGAGCCAGCCAAGCCCCAGAGGCAATCACCTGCGTGCCACAGATGGGGTCCTCGCACAGGTACACGCCCGGAGACTGGCCGTCCTGCAGGCTGCCCGTGGCCACCTCCGACAGCAGGTCCCGAAGGTTCTCTTCTTTGCCCCACACCTCCACGGCTGAGATCCGCACTGAGAAACGGGCTCCGGTCTTTTCTTTCCGTTCATTTATCAGCTTGAAGAGCCAAGAGATGGCACAGGGGATGATGCCAAGGTTCTGCATGGAATCGTCTTTTCCAATCATGGTGTAGGATTTTCCTGGGAGAGCGAGGAAGGAAAGAAAAGCAGCTTGAGTGTCCAGGCATCATTCTATAGTCTCAAGATAGATGCCAAGGATGCAGAAGAAAGGCATGGGGAGTGGGGAATGGGAAGAGAGGAAAGGAGAAGGTGAGAGAAATATTAAACATTTGACATTTCCAAGTACTACTGATGGAATAGCTATAATAAAGAATGTGAGAACCCCGACTAATGACAAGATTAAACCACAGTTGACCTTGAGGAGAGGATCTCAAACATTACAAGCTATCCAGTTTCCGTACTGTTTTTCTCATGGTGGGAAGGCAGAAGTCTTTCATCCCTGATATGGTTCTTTTTATCACCACCCCACAGATTCACTCCACATACTTACACTTTATATCCTTTTGCAAGTTAAATGCTGCGTATATTTTGCATGGGCAAATTCCATTCAAATCTGGACCACTGCTTTGATCAGAGATCAGGAAGACCAAAGCGGCAGTGAGATGAAATGGGCTTTCCGACCTGGCCTAGAACCGGCTCCATCATTGCAAAGCTGCTGTTGGAAGCCCTGCCCAGGGACACTTTTTGGAACTCGCCATATTACTAACTTATCAAGCATGTAAAGGGAGACCTGGTGAGCAGATGGCCACAGGTCAGGATTAAGAAGGCACTTCAAGGGGATTCAGTCATCAAACCCTCACAGAGGTGTGTGGCGGCCGCCTTTCCCAGGTGCTTCAGCACAGGTGGATTCCCGACAGCTGGGTGGTGGGAAGCAAGGATGCTGGCAGACTGATCTCCCCAGACAGGTGCTAATGTGGTCTGGCCTTTGCTTGGTGGCTGCCCCTCTGGCATTATGTTGAACCCAAGTACTCTGGGGAAGGGGAGTCATCTCTGCTCCCCAGCAGACCCTGCTCAGGAAATGTAATTTTCCCGCTGGCTTTCTGGGCGTGACCCTGACCTGGACCGAGTGGGAACAGCCCCACTCCTCCTTTTGTGCATTTCTTGGACTCTAAGGCTTTCCTAGATGACTGGGAATCCACTTAGGATGAGCATCTATATTTAAGAAGCAGAAATGGTTATTCATGATTATTCAATTCAGCACCTGCGGGAAACCACCTTTCCCTTCATCCTAGGACTCCGGGTACAATACAGAACAATGGATAAAGTGATAGGGAAATCCAGCAAGCAGCATGAAAAAGTAAAGCTCTCACTGACCCAGCTTGGCGTGGCCGAAACAGAACACACAGCCATCTGCCCCGTTGACCACAGACTGGATCACCTCTGCCACGGTTCCAGCACACACTTCCGCCTGGCAGACACAAGAGGAGACACAAACTGTGAGTCGACCATTAACAATGGAAACTTGCACCCGCTCTCCTGGGACTCAGGATCCCAGAGCCATGGCATTTCCAGATGGGTCCGCTCTAACACAATTCTGGAGGTGCGCAGATCCCTTCGTACTTCCCACTCACTCGCAAGCCTGAGCATTACACATATTAAAAGCAAACCACCCTTCTGCTAATTTGTGGTACATTTCAGCTGCTGTCTCTGCAGGCCAGGCACAAACAGGCTGGAACGGGAACGCAGAGTGCTTTCATGGACCTCACGCCATTCTGGCCTCCTCCCCGGGCAAGTATTTAAATATTCCATTCACCCTCTGCTAACTAGATCCTTCCTTTACACACACACACCTCCACAACCACCACACACACACACTCAGAGCTTATGAAATGGCTAGGCTTGTTAGAGGGTAAAGGGTGATGTGTCATTTCAGGAAAGTGACCTTGGGATACATTATGGTTCTAATCTAAGCAGGAGGTTTGTGATGCACGTCTGCTTTGTCTTCCTGATAACTCTCTCCTCTTTCTCCATCTACATCCTTCTCTTTTCAAAACCAGACTTTTGGGCTTCCCTGGTGGCGCAGTGGTTGAGAGTCTGCCTGGCGATGCAGGGAACGCGGGTTCGTTTCCCGGTCCGGGAAGATCCCACATGCCGCGGAGCGGCTGGGCCCGTGAGCCATGGCCGCTGAGCCTGCACGTCCGGAGCCTGGGCTCTGCAACGGGAGAGGCCACAACAGTGACAGGCCCGCGTACCACAAAAACAAACACCAAAAAACAAAACAAAAAACCCAGCCTTTTCTTTCTTTCTCTCTAGATACATTCAATGTATACACTATTAATCACCATTGGTCAGTATGTTACAATGGGTGGTCTCCAGCCTGTTATGTGTCTCATCTCCAATGTGATTATTACATCCTTAGACAGAGGCCAGTCTCTTGGTAACATTTTGTATTTCCCCATTAACACCCAATACAGCACTCTGCAAATGATAAGAAAATAAATTTTGTGAACCAACTTGGGGGTCTGGGAAATCTCTCTGGTTAGCCTCTGAGGCTTTCACAGCAGCAGGAGGACAGAATCACTCGCCATGTGCTGCACCTTCCTTTCTCCCTCAGCACCAGAGTCAGATCTGGAAGCATTCAGAGGACGTGCAAACCCGGGGCTCAGTGGGCATCGGAGCAACGTGCCTCCCAGTGGGAATCTGAGGACGGCAGCCTCGGCACTGAATGTGGTTATTCAGCTCCAGGTTGCAACAACACAATGAAGCTAAGTGTTCGAAAATCAATGTTCTCTCCCGAACCGAAACTGAAAAACCACACTCCTAACAACTGTCAGTTGTTCTGGTGATGGCCTCAGCAGCTCTGCTGGGGGCTCCTCCTGAACGAAGTGGGTGGCAGGATGAGGCTGCGGTGGGGACCACAGGATCTGTCTCACCCCCAGGGCCTAGGCAATGAGAGTCCGGAGCTAAACCCTGAGACTGAGGCGGAATCTTGATGGAATTTGCTGAAGGTGCCTCTGCAGAGCCAGGAGAAGTTATCACCAAATGAACTCTGCCTTCCTCAGACATAAAGTGAGATGGGGGTTAGGAGGCTGAGAGCCCACCTTGAGCCATACATAAAACAGAGTGTATTAGATTCAAGGTCAGCAAAGAGAAAGATGGTTGTGTGTGGACCACATCCACGCACATTACTGAATCACCCGTCCAAAGGCCTGAGGACAGAGAGAAACGGGAGCAGCCTCACGGGCACAGGGTGGGCAGGCCTCCCCTTGCAGAATTCTTGCCCAGTGTCCACTGAGAAGAGAGAGGTCAGCAACATGTCCATCTGGTGTTTGTTAGCTGACAATGGCCCCTGGAGGCCCTTTGCTGTCTTTCCCCTTGAGCCTAGAGAAGCAGGAGCCTTCCCAAGTGGACTCTACAGGCAGGGCTGGGCGTGCAGGAAGCCTGTTGCCCACCGGCAGGACTCAGTCCTGCTGCCCACCCTTCCTGGTGACGATGGAATGTTTGTGTTCCCCATACCCCCCACCAAGTTCATATGTTAAAACTGAATGTCCAATGTGATGGTATTTGAAGGTGGGGCCTTCGGGAGGTGATTAATCATGAGGGTGGAGCCCTCGTGGAGGGGATTAGTGCCCTTATAAAAGAGGCCCCAGAGTCCTCCCTGGACCTTCCACGATGGACGTAGTGAGAAGACATCTGTCTATGAATCAAGAAGGGGCCCTCGCCAGATCCTGAATCTGCCAGCTCCTTGATCTTGGACTTCCAACCTCCAGGACTGTAAGAAATAAATTTCTGTTGCTTATAAGCTACCCAGTCTGGGCTGTTTTGTTAAGGAAGTGAAAATGGACTAAGACACCTCCCCAAAGCCAGAACCAGCAGAGGTATGCCCCAGCAATGGGCAGCTGGTGACCGCCAAGGCCACTAGAGGGTACTGAGTGTGGCTTATAAGGAGGATGTCCTTAAAGACCGGGTAAAAGCAAAGTTCATGACCGCCTTGGGTCACGGTGGTTGCTGCTGCCTCACAGGCCAACAACAGGGGCCCGAGAGCAGAGACCCATTCTATACGCTTTCCTGCTTTCCTGCTTCGGAGGCTCAGAGGGTGCTCCTTCACAGGGGCTGAGGCTGAACACGCCGGCAGCATGATATTTCTATTAACAATGACAACAGCATGGTAAAAACAGTAGCATTTGTTGAGCACTCACTGTGTTCTGCCTCTGCTCTAAGTACCTCACATGTATCCACACAGTGAATCACAGCAGCCCAATGAGGCCCGTTTTGAACTTGTCTTCATTTTATGGATGAAGACGCTGAGGCCCAGAGAGGTAGAGTGACTTGCCCAAGGACACACTGCTAGTAACTGGTGGATAAAATGGCGAGAGGGCAAAGATACAACACCATCCTGAGCAGGACGCAGATTGGTTAATAGGAAGACTCCAGGAGAGATGTCCACTCAAGAAAGAGTCTGTGAATGAGAGACTGAATTTTTGAATCTCAGTTTCCTTGTCTGGAATGTGAAAACAGCACTACCTCCCTTTTCAATACCACAGAATTCCAGGAAGAGTAGAATGGGTTAATGTATATGAAACTTCTTGAAAACTACAAATTTATATAGAAATGTAATTTATTATATTGGAAATGTAACAAAAGCAAGCATTCTGAAGCGATAGCAACTGCAAGAGGGAGCACATGAGCTCTGGAACCAAGTGTGAAATTGTAAGCAAAGACTAGCAATAAAAATGGCTCCCTTTTCCGGAATAAATCTAAAACTCATTAATAGTCCACACTTAATTTAGGGTTTGCTTTGGAATTCTTACGACTTAGGGAGATTCGCTTTTGAAAAGTTTTAACTGTGTTAATTAAATTACTTGTAGGCCATTTATTAGACCCAATGTCAGGGTTAGATTAGTGAGCCCACTGGGTGGTACAACACACAAAAAATGTAACGAGGAGAAAACCTACAGAACTTATTCATAGAGTACTTTGTCTTCTCATGGTAAAACTCTTTGGGAAAACCACATGCTTAGCTTGCTAATGAATGGAGCCTATAATACGTGCTAAGTGCCTATGGTGTCTGTGTGAACATCGCTACTTCCTATAGTCAGATACCACAAGGAGGAAATTAGCAAGAGCTGCAAATGGTACCCATCAGCACCCTGTCTTCAGGTTCTGCTCTAGGCTATTGGTTACCCGAGTGCACACTGTTTTGTTTAAATCTTGGGAAGTGCTGGAAATTTATCAGGAAGATGCAGGTGTCTGATGCCAAAATGCAGGCAAAGTAGGCCACTGTACACCTATAACCTGGGTTATAGATGTCTACTAGAAGATCCAGTTGCACCAATTCATTGCAGATGAATTGCACCAGATGGTGTACGTGAATATTCTAGTACACATCTGTTCTATTGGGATTGGTTCCAGGAGACTTGGTTAAGGAATCTTGGCACCCTGGTCCCCCAAGAAGCCTCCAAATTATACTCATAACAGACTAACAAAAATGGCCACAATTCTCCACCCCTCCCTGTGTGCGTGCCCCTTGCAATGTGACTTCGCAGCTCCTCCAATCAAGAGACAGAGCCTCTCCCCCACTCCTCGAATTTGGACCAGTCGCATTCAGCAGAAGTGATGATGTGTCAATTCCGAGCCTAGACCTCAAGAGGCCTGCAAGCTTGGATCCTCTCGTTGCCTTGAGAGCAAGCCCAAGACAGCCTGCTGGTTGATAAGAGACAACATGGAAGACAGACCAGGTGACCTGGCCAAGGCCATTCTGGACCAGCCTAAAACTAGCCAACCCTCAAACATGTGATAGCATCCAGCCAAGATCGGTAGAGCTGCCGACCCAACCCAGAGCTGATCACTGACACACAGGTGAGCCGAGCTAGGAGCAGAGGAATGCTCGGCTGACCTCCAGACTCATGAGCAATAATAAATACTTATGGTTTTAATCCACTAGGCTTAGGGTGGTTTCCAATGCAGCAATAGCTAACCAACACACCAGCTCTCCCCAGCCTCTCTTCTTCCTCTCCGCTCCCCTGACGCAGGCCACAGGACTGCACGTCAGCCTCAGTTTCCCTGCCTAGCACTCCAGGTCCTCAGTAGGACTTGCCCTCTCTGGAGCCCTAGAACCCTGCCTAATTCTTTTCTTTTTCTAAATTTTTTTTTTGATGTGGACCATTTTTAAAGTCTTTATTAAATTTGTTACAATATTGCTTCTGTTTTATGTTTTGGTTTTTTGGCCAAGAGGTATGTGGGATCTTAGCTCCCTGACTAGGGATCGAATTGGAAGGCGAAGTCTTCACCACTGGATCGCCAGGGAAGTCCCAAACCCTGCTAATTCTAACCCAGCTCCTTGAAACATCTTTTCCCTTCTTACATGCTCACACCCAGAAGCCCAGGCAGGAGTGGGGTCTTAATGGACCAGTTGCCAGCATCTCGATGCAGCTGTACCCGACACTTCCAATTCTGCCTGCTCTCTTCCTGCTTCTGTTTGCCATTCACTGATTGGCTCTCTCTTCCTTCTCTCCAAGAGTATGTTTTGTTGAAATCCTGGCACAACAATCCTGCCCAAGGTGTGACACCAGCGATTCAAAAGGACTGAACTATTCAATGGAACTCAAATTGGCTTCCGAAAGTTGTTGTGTAGACAGTGGAAGTGACCCATCAGGGTGCTCTGGAAGATACGCTCCCAGCTCATGGGTCCTAGTGAATAGTTAAAGCTTCTTGAAACTAATCAATATCGCCTGAGCCTGAGAAGGGGTTGTACCCACCTGAGAAGCATCTTGTGGAAAAACCGCATCAAAGGCAAACATCTTAGGAGGAACTTGGTTCCCTCTCTTTTGGAAGGCATTTAGACCTCCACATGTCAGGGGGTCATACAAGGTGATCTGCTTCTTTCGTGGGTCCACCTTTAAGAAAGAGCTGGATTCCGAGGTATCGCGAGCCAACGTGGAACAAATGCGAAGCATGACTTTCACCTGTTAAGAAACAAAAGCAGGAAATGACAGGGATTAAGACAGTTGGATACTTTATGATGGAGCACCTTTACGTACTCTGGAGAGTACGTAAAGAGTACAAGTATACGTGGCAGGATGGAATCTTCTCGTGACAAATTATGATAAAATGCACAATGAATTAGCAACATAACCCTCAGCGGGTCATGGGAAAACTCAATTGATTTATAATTACCAGGTAGAATATTTTGATACGTCTGTTACTTTATTACAGAACTGGCACATCGTGTTCTTTGTCTTCCTGTTAATATAAATAGAAAATTAACTGTACCCAGGTGGCCCAATTACTTAGATGAAAAGGTAATCTGGACTGCCAAGCTTTGGGGGGGCTGGTGTAGTTCCCTTGAAGCTCACAGATCAATAAACACTGTACATAAAAGTTAGCTCCATAATTTACTCCTTGAGTCTTGCCCGTCAGGACTCTTAGAGACAAAAACCCACAGTTATTAGTGTCATCATTAGAAGCCTGTGAAACGGCCTGTTTTTAATGGCCAGCATTTCAGATGTGTTGCAAGGGGCAACAGTGATAAAAGACTTGTTTGAAACATGTTATTTGGGATCCCATTAAGTGAGTGCAGAGAAACGATCGTTTCAAGGGATGAAAGTGTGTCTCTGTGGGAAACAGGCAGCAGTGCCCCTTTAACCCACCTCCTAAGTCATTGAACATGGACATTTCTAGGGCTCAGCCCAGCTCAGCCCCACCCCGGGGCCGAGTGGGGTACTTGTGGGAATGGACTGCTTGCTCTAGAGTTCTGAAGTGAGCAGAAGTCAAGTTGAAGTCACACACACAGTTCCAGAGGCTCAAATCCCGGGGAAATGGCCAGCATTTGCTCCCTTACCAGCTCTTTGTTACTGCGTTGCTACTTCACCTACTCGATGAGCCAGGCACTGGAGCTAGGCACTGGGGATGCAGAAGACACATAATACATAGAGGAGCAGGGCACACAGACACAGAGACAGGAGATTTTTGTAATACGATGTGGCAAATCCTGATGTTATATTCAGGGTTATTTTTAAATTCCTCTCTGTGTCATGCCCTCTTCATCCAATCAGTGTTCAGGCCTGAAGAAATCTCAGTCATGCAATTTTGGGGAAAGGGATTGTAAAATTTTACATAAAGGATTTCAAACATACAGAAATGCTCAGAGAATAATCTACACTGTGCATACCGAGTGAGGTCACCCTCCTGCTTATCTCAGCTGTGTCTGCTGAGGCATGGGAACTCATCTGCAGTGGGCAAAGCTGAAAGGTAAAGAATTCCTAGGGCACTGGACTCATCGGATGGGCTTGCACCGTGTCCCAGCTGGGCTTGTTCTTATCACTTAAGAATAGTACTCAGGTGTGGATCCGGAGGCTGGGGAGGGGGCGGGTGTCATAGTGGAAGGTTGGCAGGAGGCTGACCCCTCAAGGTACAAATCTTGGTTTTCTCTCTGAGGTCATACAATGGTACCTGCCTTTTCCTGAGGGTCTATTGTGTGCTAAGGCTGTGCTGTTATCTATGGTATCTTATTGAATCCTCCCAACAGGCCAGTGCATAGGCGTCCAGATTTTATAGATGAGAAAACAGATGCTACAGAAATTGCGGGTGGTAAGGCTAGGCTCTGATCCCACCTCTGACTCCAAAACCCATACTTTTTCCATTATGCCAAGTATTGCCTCCTATACACAGTCAAACTTCTCGGAGCCTCAGTTTTCTCACCTGTATATTAGGGACAACATCACCTATCTCATGGGACTGTTGTGGGAATGAAATGAATTGACATGTGAAGTGCTGAGCACAGGGTAGGTGCCTGATTCCTTTTTCTCCTCCTCTTCTCTGTATTGCCACAATCTGAATCACGATATCCTAGCATTTTCCAATCACGGTGTGAATGTTAAGGTTTCAGAACTCCTTGCCCTGGACTCAAAAACAGGATGCCATGGGGGAATCACTGCAGATGGAGCTGGGTATTAAGTGCTGGGCCTTAAAAAGCTCCTGTTAGGGGCTTCCCTGGTGGCGCAGTGGTTGAGAGTCCACCTGCCGATGCAGGGGACACAGGTTCGTGCCCCGGTCCGGGAGGATCCCACGTGCCACGGAGCGGCTGGGCCCGTGAGTCATGGCTGCTGAGCCTGCGTGTCCGGAGCCTATGCTCTGCAACGGGAGAGGCCACAGCAGTGAGAGGCCCGCGTACCACAAAAAAAAAAAAAAAAAAAAGCTCCTGTTAGTAAAACCCGTCAAGTCTCACACATAGTCATTGCGTGTATGACAATGACCATCACTTCTGTCTACATTCCATTCTGGCAATTTTCTTGTTCACCATGAATGTCTCCAATCTTATTTCAGTTCCATTCATTACTATAGATTTGCCCCACTTACACAGCAGGTGTGCTAAGAGCATGTATTCAAAGTGCAACTTTTGGTAGGTGTCTGGGCCCTCTGGTCTTTCTTTTTTTTTTTTTTTTGCGGTACGCAGGCCTCTCACTGCTGTGGCCTCTCCCGTTGCGGAGCACAGGCTCCGGACGCGCAGGCTCAGCGGCCATGGCTCACGGGCCCAGCCGCTCCGTGGCATGTGGGATCTTCTCAGGGCACGAACCCGTGTCCCCTGCATCGGCAGGCGGACTCTCAACCACTGCACCACCAGGGGAGCCCCCCTCTGGTCTTTCTGTAAGCAAACCTCCTAGCCCAGCCCCTGAACACTACAAGTCAAGGATGATGCAACCCCAGGCAGAATTGATGGGGTCACATGGCCCACTGCTTTTCTATTTCACAACTTTGCATGCAATTTCTGAGTAACTAGAGGTGCTGAATGTACAATATGAACTAAGCCAGGCAAGGGCTCGCAAGGAGAAGCAGCACAGAAGGGGCTGGATCAGTGAGTCATTTGTCCAAGGGGAAGGCTCCTGAATCTTAATGAACTTCTGAGCCTGCAGTTCAATTTCTGCAGATAGGCTGCAGATCCCAGCTTCTGGTCTGACCAAGGAGATATGCAGCTCTTTAAAAATCCACTGAATTCCGGGCTGAGGGAAATGCCACACTCCATTCTCTCCTTTGTAATTCATTTAAATAAATGGATAATTTTTTTCCCCTTAAAGGAAGGAAATTGGGTTTCTCTGCTTCGTTTCTTTGTGTCATTATTCCTTGAGCCCAGCACTGCACTTCCTGCTAATCCTCTGTAATTAAAGTGCTTAGGAGATACCACTTGTGATCAAGAAAGTCTCCCGACTTCTTGCCAGGAGTTTGTGCTTTTGTTGCAAACACTGGTAGGTTTTTGGCAACATGTACGTCAACCCTCCCTCTGACTGCTGCCCTGGGTAGAGGGTACCCACAGCTGTCAACGTGCATAGCCTTCTCCCCAGCTCTCAGGGTCCAGGGGACTGTCACTATTTTAGGCCCAGCAGCAGAGGAGCTAGAGAGGCCCAAAGTGGGGGAGCGTGGGCCTGACGCCCTGACTCTCTGGGACTAGCTTAGCACGTCACCTACCAAAGCTCTCCCTGGTTGACAGCCCGCTTTGCCGCAGTTATCTAATTATTCAGTGGATGGGGGCAGACAGCGGTTGCTCCAGGCAGCACTTGTCTTCCTGTCCTGCTCATTAATCACCCCAGCGCCTCCTACTGGATGGCCTGGCAGGACTGATGGAGAGCGGATACGTGAGACTCGCAGAGCTTTGCGCCTGAACTGGACAGACTCTCCATCAACATGGAGCAGCGCCGGCTGCCACAGCCTTCGGCGCAGCCCACTGACAGGCAGATCCGCCCACGTGGTCAACCAGACTCCCCCCCGACCCCCCGCCCCGTCCTGAGGCTCAGTGCACAAGCGCACGGTTGAGGACCAGGGAGGTTCCTCGCTACCTGTCTCTCTACCCCCAAGCTGTCCGGCCGCAGGCTCTCTTCAGACTATATGGCCCAGGAGGGCTGGGGGCAAATTTGACCATCCGAAGAGTCCCTCACCAGTCAGAGAAAGACTACAGACGATGGTGGGGTAGTGGGACACAGAGAGGACACAGCCATCCTCAGTATCAGAATTATCTTTACCTTCCACATCTACTCTTAAGTTCCTAAAACACATCTGGAAATGGTTCTCCAAGGCACACAGAGGCATGTGAGATGGGTTCACCCAAATCTGCCAGCAGGAAGCATGGTGGGGCAAGTAGGGCGGGTGAGACCATCAGACAGGATTCTAGACCCAAAGGAGCCATCTCCCGAGACAGAACAGCCAAACCGCAGAGCCAGGGGAGCACTGACAACTCAGGCCGGCGTCCTGTGTCCCTCTCGCTGAGGCAGAGTAGCAGCGATGGTGACACTGAGACTCCCGGTGATGCGTGTAAGCCACGTAAACACCCACCGTCCCGTCTCTCAAGGGCGATTTAGCCTCAGATGAGCAAGAGCGAAGCCCAGGCGAGAGACTGAGCTGACGTCCAGCCCTGCCTGATGACAGCGACGGGGAAGGCCGAGGCAGTGCCGTGCTGCCCTCAGCGCAGCCCAGGAAGCCTTCCTTGGTTTCTACGTATGTTTGGACGGGATTCAGCTCTTGAGGGGGAAAAAAGGAGGGATAACAAAAGGGTCCATTGTACCTAAAGTACATCTCCTTTCTTACAGGTTCCAGGTGTGATGGGCACTGCCTGCTAGGAGCCAGGAGACTGGGTTCTTATCCAAACACCACCACCATGGTGTGGCTGTTCACCTAAGGCAGGGGCCTTGGTTTCCTTATCCCTAAAGTGGGCCAGCTGTGTCACCTCCCTTGCAGGACAGGTGTGAAGAAATAAAGAAATAAAGACAGACTCTAGAGCAACATACAAGTATAAAATATCATTCTTCAAAGAAAAAAGGAAGGGAGGAAAAAAAAGAATGAATTCATATTCTTCAAACCAACTAGTATAAAGTAGACTTTCTACATCAAATTAATAGCACTAGAAGCCTTTCTCCAAGGCTTAATTTTTTTAATTAAAGGAAAAAAAATATTTAATGAACATATATATCCACAGTGACGAGAGACAAAGAATAAAATATCCTCCTTCTTCCTCCCCCCGCCCCAAATTAAAGAATATACAGTCTACTGACATCTTCTGTAAAGGGGAGTAATCCATGTAAAATGTGATCTGAGGCTCTAAAAGCTAATGGGGTATTGACCTTATTTTATTCCTTTCTTTTCTGTCTTGATCACACATGATAGATGTACTCACATTGTCTACTTATGGTACATTAGCCACTTCAGGAAAATTCTCCAACCATTCCAAGTAAGATGACTGAAGAGACAGGAACCTTAAACAGTATATACTTCTCAATACGTATTCTTCTCAACACACTCGCTTTTCTGATCTACCAAGAAATGCAGCAACCTTCCATATTCTTCTATGCTTAGGACATTCTGACAAATCTATTGTAAAAGATTTTTACAATAGTGCCAATTTCTAAAACACACTGCAAGTGATTAAGGGTGTGACTTTCCAGCCAATATTTAAAGAGTGGTTTCCTCCTTATAACATAATGTAAGATTCTATTGCTAATCCACCACTGGCACACTGAAACCCACAAATATGACTTTCTTTCCCCCTTTTGATTTGCCAAATGTGCATGCTTAACCTGATACGAGAGACAGGCAAAGATGTTTCGTAAAGAAACAAATTAAAATTGGGTTTTAGAACAGGAGAAAGTTTAAATACTTTTCTGGTAAAATTTCTAGAAATAATCTGAAATTACTTTTTCTAAAGGAAGATCTTGATGATTTCATGTGCCTGATAGCTTCCAGAAGTTTTGTTTTTTGTTTTTTTTTGTGGTACGCGGGCCTCTCACTGCTGTGGCCTCTCCCGTTGCGGAGCACAGGCTCCGGACGCGCAGGCTTAGTGGCCATGGCTCACGGGCCCAGCCGTTCCGTGGCATGTGGGATCCTCCCGGACCGGGGCACGAACCTGTGTCCCCTGCATCGGCAGGCAGACTCTTAACCACTGAGCCACCAGGGAAGCCCTTCCAGAAGTTTTTAAGGAGACCATGGAATCAAATTCCAAATAGTAATAATCTTGGAGGTCTCAAATAACTCCGATACTGGGAAGTCCAGGGAGCACCAAGCAGGTGTGTGCTCCCTACATTTACAGAGGGAGCTTTTCAACATTACGTTACAAAGTCATTATTCCATCGAAACATAGTTACTGTTACAGAATCACAGGGTCACACTGAGGGACTCCAGAGATTCTAGGCACAGTTGAGTTGTTAGTTACAGAACAAAATCGGAGTGCATTTCTTTGCATAAAACCACAGTAATAATCCTACATGACATATTCGAAGACCATAGGCTAATCTTCACCTGGAGGTCCAGAGCAGTTGGATCCGGTGCTGAGTTTGGGGGGTAGAGGACAGACTCCAGGAGGCTGAGGGCACTCCGGGCCTGTTTGGGGGCAGCATCTGCCCCATGTTGATAAAATCAATCACTCAGTACAGGGTACTCAAGTGACTTGTTCAAAGCCAGTTGCCTGGCAAAGGTGAAAGGGCAGTGGCCCCTGACCCACTCCTCCTACAGAGTGTGTTCTGGGTCGGAGCCAAAGAAAGAGCGCTGTCCTCCCACCAAAGCCAGCAGGGCTTGAACCTCTCCCACCTGGGGCTGGGCCCGCACTGAGCCACCTTTACAGAGATGGTGGAGCGGGGGGGACTGTCGCTGCACTGTGGGTGGCTGGCTTCTCAGAGGTACCAGTGGGTAAGCTCATGTGGTACCAGACAGAAAATAATGAGCAGCGACGCTATCAAGAGGAAAGATTTACGTTATTCAAAGCCAGGCTGGGAACGGAGACAAGTGGTGGCATAATAGAGCTAAGTGTGGGAGAACATGTGCGAGACCGGAAACGGGGCCGTAATGAGAGGTGCTCCGCGAAGAAGCGCTTCGGGGAGTGGGGATGGGAGATTCCCTGACGCCCTCCATCACCAGCATCTGTCACCAGGCAGCCATCAGGGGATCACAGTGCTGGAAGGAGGGAGAACGAAGCCAGGGGACAAGCCCTTCCCGTGAGGCTCATGGCCAGACAGCCTTTGGGAGCGGGGCCCCTTACACCAATTAGCAGGTTGGGAAAAATCTGGCCAGGATTTGAGGAGGGAGATGGGCACATTTCAGGGGCTAGTCTGTCAGCAAGGACAGCGATTCTGACAGCAGCCTGTTAGAAAAGGCCCCATCTCTTAGTTCAGTGCTAGGATACTTATTTTAAATGGATAAGCTGTTTAAATATACATCCTGGGACTTCCCTGGTGGCCCAGTGGTTAAGGCTCTGTGCTCCCAATGCAGGGGACCTGGGTTCGATCCCTGGTCAGGGAACTAGATCCCACACACCGCAACTAAGAGCCCGCACGCCACAACTAAAAGATCCCGCATGCCACAACTAAGACCCGGCACGGCCGAAAAAATAAATAAATACATATTAAAAAAAAAAAAGCTACATCCTAAGACACAGGCATTCTCTGTCAAGTGGGATGTGGGATTCTGACCCTCTCCAATATTAAGAACACTCACTGTCTGAGTGTCCTCCCTCTGACCACGTGGAGCACAGCCTGGAGCTTTGGAGCACACGCTCTGGAGACCCACTACCTGGGTTTGAGTTCTGGTTGTACCTTTTACGGATGTGCATCTGTGGACAAGTGACTTAATCTCCCTCAAGCCACATCTAGAAAGATCATGAACTTCAAAGTCAGGACGTCCTGGCTCTTACAAGCTGTGTGACTAGCAACATATTATTTTAACAGTTTCCTCAACAATAAAATGGAGATAATAGCCCCTATCTGGAGGGCTTTATAAGATTATTAAGCAAATAATCATGCTGAGTACTTGGCACAAAGTAGGTCCTCAATAAATAAAAGTTACCATCACACTGAGCCCTCATTCATGACAGTGCTGTACGAGCCGGCGTTCTCAGGAATCTAGCAGATGATCTCTGCTCTCCCAGCTCTCCCTTTAACCACCTTTGACCTGGGAGTGCAGAAGACCTAGTCACTAGATTCTTAATCGTTTGTGCCCATAAGAGAGAGCTAGAGATAGAAAGCATCATCTCACCATACACTACAGAGCTGAGGCTGCAAGGCTTGCCCGAGGCCGCCCAATCTGTATAGATACAGAGTCAGCTTAGGTCTTCCAACTGCCACCCACTCTCTCTGATGCCCGATTTTTGGTAAATCCTGGGTAAGTGACAAATGGAGATTTTTCTGAATACTGGGTAGGAAAACTACTGTGGTTAGTTTCTGGTGATTGTGGTTATTTTATCTTTGGAAATACCCATTCAAAAGATAAAAGATCAGGGAAGAAATTGTTGAGAAAAGCAGCCACGGGCACTCCTTAAATTAGAGTTCTTTCGGGTGGACTCAGTTTGGATTTGGTCACTAATAAGTTAATAAAGGGCCCGTTTACCGTAAAGCTCGCTCGTGGGTTACGACTGGAGAGCTAACTAATAGAGCTGTTGTTAAACCACGAGCATTCAAGAAACGCTGCATCTGCTGATGCCAGCTCGTCTGTCACCAAAGATGCTGTTCAGCTTGGCCACCAACAGGGCCAAGGGAAAGCTGTTTTTCTTTTCTGCAGCCCAGTTTCTTATAAATATGAAGACTTCAGCTTGCTAACCTGACACTTGACTTAGTGTCTTCTGTCCCTCATTACTGGGTTCTCCTTGGTCCCAGGAATTGCACTATCCCACTGCTTCTGGCCTTTGACCTAGATAAATAACACCCAGAACTCTGAAAATAAGTCAAATCGCCCGGTCAGGGGAGTATCCAGAAACACTAGCTACCAGGTCCACCATGGAATTTACTGAAGCACCATAATGAACAGCGTAGTTATCGAAATGAAGAAGGCAACAGCGGTGATCATCTAATAATTAGCTATGTATTTTGCTGGCATTCATCACTTCAGTCCATTTTCTTTATAAAACTGTCACTTAGGAACACTGTCCATGCTGCTCCCAAGTTCCATTACACATGTGCATATCTCATGGGACGATAATTTTATTCCTGGCAGCACTCCGTATGGATGAGACCTGAGTAGAACCTAGGGGTGCCAGCAATAGCCCGGGTTCTCAGTGCTTCCTGGGGACAGATGTCAGGTAAGCCAGCACAGAACCCCCTCAAGCTCAGCACTGAGGTTTCTGCAGGCCCACAGGACTGCATGCTTGGTGTTGGGAGAGAAGACGTCCTTCTCCAGGCCCCCAGGGGAGGTCGGGGTCGATGCAGGGGACCGAGTCCCCTCCTGGAAAAGTCCCCTCCTGGAAAAGCCGTGGGCGTGATGCACACTCCAGGACTGGGCTGTTTCTCCAGCCTGCAACTCTGCAGCCCTAGTTCTAGGAAAGAGAAGAAGGAGGGACTTGTCCTGGTAAGAAAAAGCACCGGAGGGATCTTTAGGGCCAAGAGGTTGAAATCTGGAAGAGTCTTAGCTGGCATTTAGGGTAAATGTAACTTTCATTGAAACCTGATGTACTCAATGGATGGCCATGCCCAGCTCCACATTCTCTTGACCTTCTCACACTAAAAGAGGGAAAGGAGAGGGAAGAAGGACGCAGGAGGAAGACGTGACGCCAGTACCTCGGTCCCCAAACCCTGGACCCTTAACGAGTCTTAGAGACTTTCATTCTCATTCAATAAAAAAGATGAAGAGAGTTCAATCACAGCAACACTAGCCACAATTACTCCAACGCTTTCGCTGTGAGCTCCTCCGAAAGGCCTCCCTACTCAGAAGTGCATCTGTCCAATTCCACTGAACACGTATGAAATGCACATTATGAACAGAGCCGGGCCAGGGCCGAGCAAGGGAGGCACAGGTGGAGGTGGGAGGGTGAAGAAAGTCCGAACTACGTAGAACAGAAAAGGGAGAAGGTGGCATTTCCATTTCAGATTACTTTATTTTCAGGTTTTAGGCTTAGAACCAAAGCAACTTGAACTCTCGGCTTAGCTCCAAAGAGCCCCGAGCTCGTGCTGCCTTCTTGTTGGAAGAACTCGATGGGATCTGATAAACCTGGGCAGCCCCTGGAGGTGAAGGACATGCTGATAAGAGGAGGAGGGTGACTGAAGCCCAGTGGGAGGCAAAGGGGCAAATGCTAGTGAAAATCTCCCACCACCTCTGGCCAGAGGCAAACCACTGACCCCCTCTAATTCCCTTAACTGGCTCTACCTTGGCAGGGAAGCCCTCGCTGGCAGCAGGACGCAGGTTCAAAGCAGAATGGTAAATTCTAATGTGGAGGATTATTTGGAGGACATGCTTCCTCTATTTTCTTAAAATGTGTGTATGAAGAATCAGATGGAGTTTGGGGAGAGAAGTACCAAGTAAATGTGAGATTTACCTAATTGCAGTCTTCTCCAGCGTGATTATATTAAGAATTGAAAAAAAAAAAAACCCAACAAATTCAGGTATATGCCCATAATCCAACAACAGTAATCCTCCTTGCCCAGAAGCCTGGGCCTGGGGAAAGGGCCTGGGAGGGGGGGCATCACTCCTGTGGCTGAGGGGCTTCAGCAACCTTTAATGAAAGACACTTGATCAATAAGGCGTACTCCTGCATTTGAGAACTGAAAAGCCATCCTAGCATGCTGTGTCTGAAGCAAACGTCACAAGCATTTATCATGTTCTGGGATGGAGGGTCTGAAGCTACAGCTTGCCAAACTATGAAAGTGAACTTCACTTAGGTCCCACAAATACCCTCGACAGGCCCTTTTGCATCGTGTGGAATCAGCTTTTCCTCAAAGATCAGAACGCGTGTGGGAGCTTGATCATGGCTCTGTAGAATGGACACCGCCACAGGGCTCTGTTACTGGGAGGTATCACCATGATAGAACTTTGTTCCTGGGCTCCAGCTTACATAGGGCTGTTTTATCTTGCCTTCTAGGTGAACCCACAAACTTCCCTCTTTGTATTTCCAAGGAGCCTGAACTGCTATCCCCTCAACAGATCATGGTACACAGTTCATCTTGTTTGGACTTAGAAACCTCAGGTTAGAAGAAATTTGCCCAAGGGACACGGACTGGACAAAGCAATGACCAGTGACTCTCCTAGACTCCTGGCCACTCCCCAACTAGTCTAGTGGGGAAACACCCAGAGCAGGAATCAGAAAGCCTCCATCCATTCATTCCTTCAACCTCTGTTGAGCACGTCTCAGTCTGAGCCAGGTACCATGCCAGGCTCTGTGGTTACAGAGCTTAAAAACCAGCTGTTGTCTTCAAAGGGCTTAGTGTATCAGGTGAGATAAAAAGTGTACCAGGTGGAACAAAAGAGCTTTGTCCTGGGAAACCATGAGGACCCAGTTGGGAGGGGACATTTCCAGTAGGGGAGCAGGGCCAGGAAAGGTTTCCTGAAGATGATCCATGAGACTTGGAAGAGGAGTCAGGGTCAGCTAGGCACCTAAGGCAGGGTGCAGGCACCCAGGCAGAGGGAGCATGTGGGCAGAGGCTGACTGGTGTGTTGGAACCTGCAAGTAGCTATGGGGACTTGAGTCAAGTGTCCCATCTTCTCTGTGCCTCGGTTTCCTCATCTATAAAGTGGAGGTGGTAATAATGCCTACACCTCATGGAAACTCTTATGGGGATTACATGAGCTGATGCACGTGAAGCTCTTGGCAAAGAGCCTGGCACACAGTAAGGGCTCAGTGACTACTGTTTTATGATTTCACTCTGATGCTGTTTAGGGTGGGCAGGGTGGAGGAGGGGTAAGAAATTCGACAAAAATAGGTGGATGTCAGATTGTGGAGAGACTTCCTTTCCAAACTAAAACTTTGTACTTAACTGGGATAATGGGGAGCCATTGAAGGACAGAGAAGGAAAGTAACTGGGAGGTTCCCATCCCTCTGCAATAGAACAACAGCTCTGTAGTCCCGATTTCTCCATCTGTAAACCAGTGTTAACACCACCACCAACTTTCTTCCACTGTGGGGTGTTACAAAAGTTAAGGAAGAGAGCGTTTATGTAACTAGCACTTTAATAGCGTAGCATTTTAGACGTGCTGACCACTTGTTCAACGAGTCTACTGCGAGGCTTGTGTAAATGGCAACTCTGTGCAGAGTCAGGAGTCTGCTGTATGCGTGTGAACTTGGTGCTAGAAGCAGCCACATTACCTGACAAGGAGAATAATGAACCAGTCAACCAACAAATAAATATTTATTAAAACGCCAATGAGGAAGGCACCCTCCTTACCTAGGAAAGCAAAGTATGCCAAAACATTTGCATTCAGGGAAAGAGCCAGACAGATCTGCTTCAGAACTCTCAAGAAGAGAGCGCTTGTTGTACGGTAGCTGTACGTAAAGCCACAGGACGTAGACTGCTCTGTTCTACCACGGAACAGACTGTGTCGGTGGTTGTTAGGGAACTACCTGACAGAAAAGAACATCTCTTTTCTCCCTAGTAGAGGAGAATCCGCAGCCTTCGCTTCTCCACCCTTGGGATCACGTATTAGCTCACCTATTGGACATTACTCTGTCCTGCAGCTGATTCATGCTCCCAGTCAGTGACTGGGTTTCTATCAATCACACAAGGGACACAACACAGATTCTTTTCTTTAAAAACTTGTATGAGGCAACTGGCCACCAGCTATGGTCTCCCTTGGCACATTTTTGTTTTCAGTAACCACGTTCCCGGGAATCGATTTCATATAAGCATGCAAGGTGAAGCTCATGTTTTCTTACTTACAAACAGCAAGCTAGAGACTTCCCTGGTGCCACAGTGGTTAAGACTATGAGCTCCCAATGCAGGGGGCCCGGGTTCAATCCCTGGTCAGGGAACTAGATCTCACATGCGTGCCGCAACTAAGAGTTCACATGCCACAACTAAGGAGCAGGCGAGCAGCAACTAAGAAGCCCACCTGCCACAACTAAGACCTGGCACAACCAAATAAAAAAAAAAAAAAACTAAACGAAATTGATTTTTTAAAATAAATAAATAAAGAGGATACTCAAAAAAAACAAAAAAACCAGGAAACTACTCAAACTTAAACTACTTGTTGAAACACAGATTTCTGGCCACACCTCCACCCCCCCCAGAGTTTCTGATTCAGGAGGAAGTCTGGGGTGGGACTGAGAATCAGCATTTCCGGCAAGTTCCTGCTGCTGCTGCTGGTCTGGGCCTCACACTTGGAGAACCACTGCTCAGGAGGTATGTTGGCTTCATCCTCATGGAATATTTCCTTCAAACTCCATTGTGGATCAAAAACACGACTGATGTGAATGTTAAATCCAAGGCAAATGACAGTCTTATTAGTTTTAAATACTCTGGGAGCTAAAGAAAGAATGTTTCTGTGCTGTCAAAATAAAACTGGCTTCTGATTCTATTCCATATTTCTCCTTGAGGACAAGTTCTAAAGTGAAATAAGATAAGTGCTAACCTAGGGAAGGATCAATAGGTTAAGGAGCTTTCTACTAAAAGTAGCCGAAATCTTGCATTTATACTTATTTGTTCTGTAGCTTTTTTACCCTATAGCGCTTTTTTTTATATAAATTTATTTTATTTATTTATTTATGGCTGCATTGGGTCTTTGTTGCTGCACGCGGGCTTTCTCTAGTTGCAGCGAGTGGGGGCTACTCTTCGTTGTGGTGTGCATGCTCCTCACTGCGGTGGCTTCTCTTGTTGCAGAGCATGTGGTCTAGGCACACAGGCTCAGTAGTTCTGGCTCGCGGGCTCTAGAGCACAGGCTCAGTAGTTGTGGCACATGGGCTTAGTTGTTCCGCAGCATGTGGGATCTTCCCGGACCAGGGATCGAACCCGTGTCCCCTGCATTGGTGGGTGGATTCTTAACCACTGCGCCCCCAGGGAAGTCCCCCCCCCCAGGCTTTTATTACTGTCACGGAAGCATAAGCTTCCCACAACAAAATCCAGACCAACTCTTCCTATAAGTTCTTTTATTTCCCTCAAACAAGCAATTATTTGGGATCTTATTAAAATTATACTCATAAAGAAATCAACATGAAGGGAAGTCAGCAATCGTTCTGAGACCATTTTTCCTCCTGGAGAACACGGTCCTGGCTCTGCAATGTGTGTGACTCTATGGGTATGAGTGTGGATGAGTGTGAGTATATCTGAGGATGATGTTTAACACTTTCACTGAACAATTTCTAGAATCAAAAAGCATGTATGGTTGGGTAGAATGGTCAATATTTATTTCATGTGGAAAACAGTTATTAAAATCTGAAGACTTAGGGTAATTTCACCAGGGAAGGATCCTCTGCTTCCGGATCACAGTTCGTCCAGAACATTGCTTGAATTTGATGGAAGTGTTTCAGAATAAACCAGTCACCAAAAACATGTAACACTCACTGGGTGGGGCAGAGGAAATGCAAATTTTGCTTTGTTGGGTAGGTGAAAACCGGTGACCTTCCAGCCAGTTTATCCAGCTTTGACGCCCTCAAAGTGAGGATGATGATATAACCCAGATCCAACTTGAATCCCATTTAGGTACCAGAAGATCTCATTATAATACTATCTACCTATAACACAGACCAGATGGCAATGGGCCCTCGGGCAGCATTAGAGAAAGCTCTAGTGAACTCTACTTAGAATGAACTGATTTAATAAACTCTCATGCATGATAAAAAAAAAAACCATTCATCTGTAAAAAGGGAGTAAATGAGACTATGGTGAATTTCCCCCAGAAGACTGAGTGTAGGGTAGAGGTGTCTGGGTAGGACATTATGGTGGCAGCTAAGAGAGAGACTTAGGTGGCCGAGCCCAGGGGCTGATACAAAGATCTGGCAGTTACAAATGGCAGTTATGTTCTAGGCAAAAAACTCATTTTCAAATTTGTAAGACTATGAGTGCCTTGAAGTAGAGCCTGCATCTCGTTTATCTTCACATCCTCAGTATCACTGATGGTGCCTTTCACCCAGTCGGAGCTCAATTCTACCGTAAGGTTTTAATTTGAGACTTAGAAATGAGAGATGGAAGTATTGGGAAATGGAATCTTTCCTGGGAAGGCTCTGGATGCAGGTGCAAAGGAAAATAAAAGACGATAGGAAGGAAGAGGAAGACTTTTCTATAAATAATAATAACAAATTAGGTCAGGGTTGGAAATGTTTTTAAAGCAACCTGCTCAGATTCTAAACTCTTGCTTCTTCTGTTTCTAGGGGGTGGGTAGGAGGTGGTAGTTATGCTGACTGGGAGGTGGGGGTGTGTCTGAATTTACAAAATATACGGACGTAAGTGCATTCTGACTGCTGGACTCTCTGAGGGACACTGTGGGTGTGTAGGGGTTTTGGGGAGGTGGTGGTGGTGGAGAATGCTGTTGACCCTTTTGCTCAGTGCCAGCTCTTGCAAGTGGTTTCAATTTAACAAGCCTCTCTTGAGGACTTACCTCTGCCTCGCTCTTTGCCAAATCTCCCAGCTACCCTGTAAGGTAGGCCTTTTATTGTCATAGAAGAAATAGGTTCAAAGGAGCAAAATGGCTTCCCTAAAATCTCATAGAAATAAGCAGCAGAAACAGGATCAAACCCAGCTCTGGGTGGAAGTCATATACATTTTCCTCTCTACCACAATTGCTTCCCTGGGAAGACAAGGCAAGAGGGCTAATACAAACTCTTTAGGTCAAGCCCAACCTAGAGCATGTAAACTGTACACCAAACAGACTTTACACTGAATATATTTATGGCTGCTTTGGCAGGTTTTGTGGGACTCCCTAAAGCCATTTTTTCCCCTTGTACTGCTGTGGCTCGACAGGCTAAAACATATTTCAGCACTTTAAAAAAGCACAGGTGGGAGACTGGTTCAAGAGGGTGGAGTAGAAGGATGTGCACTAACTCCCTCTTGTGAGAGCACCAGAATCACAACTAACTGCTGAACAGTCATCGACAGGATACTTGAATCCCATTTAGGTACCAGAAGTACCTAACTCACCAAAAAAGATACCCCACATCCAAAGACAAAGGAGAAGTCACAATGAGATGGTAAGAGGGGTGCAATCACAATAAAATCAAATGTCATAACCGCTGGGTGGGTGATGTACAAACCGCAGAACACTTACACCACAGAAGTCCACCCACGGGAGTGAAGGTTCTGAGCCCCACGTCAGGCTTCCCAACCTGGGGGGCCGGCAACGGGAATAGGAATTCCCAGAGAATCAGACTTTGAAGGCTAGTGGGATTGGATTGCAGGACTTTGACAGGACTAGGGGAAACAGAGACTCCACTCTTGGAGGACATACACAAAGTAATGTGTGCATCAGGACCCAGGGGAAGGAGCAGTGACCCCATAGGACACTGAACCAGCCTTACCTGCTAGTGTTGGAGGGTCTCCTGCAGATGCGGGGTGGGGAGGGGTGGCAGTGGCTCACCATATGGACAAGGACACTGGGGGCAGAAGTTCTGGGAAGTACTCCTCAACATGAGCCCTCCAGGAGTCTGCCATTAGCCCCACCAAAGAGCCCAGGTAGGCTCCAGTGCTGGATCACCTCAGGCCAAACAACGAGGAGGGAGGGAACTCAGCCCCATCCATCAGGAGACAAGCAGATTAAAGTTTTACTGAGCTCTGCCTACCAGAGCAACACCCAGCTCTACCCACCACCAGTCCCTCCCATCAGGAAGCTTGCACAAGTATCTTAGATAGCCTCATCCACCAGAGGGCAGACAGCAGAAGCAAGAAGATCTACAATCCTGCAGCCTGTGGAAAAAAAACCACATTCACAGAAAGACAGACAAAATGAAAAGGCAGAGGACTATGTACCAGATGAAGGAACAAGATAAAACCCCAGAAAAACAACTAAAGGAAGTGGAGATAGGCAACCTTCCAAAAAAAGAATTCAGAATAATGATATTGAAGATGATCCAGGACCTTGGAAAGAGAATGGAGACAAAGATCGAGAACATACAAGAAATGGTTAACAAAGACCTAGAAGAATTAAAGAACAAACACACAGAGATAAACAAAACAATAACTGAAATGAAAAATACACCAGAAGGAATCAATAGCAGAATAACTGAGGCAGAAGAATGGATAAGTGACTTGGAAGACAGAATGTTGGAATTCACTGCCACAGAACAGAATAAAGAAAAAAGAATGAAAAGAAATGAAGGCAGCCTAACAGACCTCTGGGACAAGATTAAGCGCACCAACATTTGCATTATAGGGGTCCCAGAAGGAGAAGAGAAAGAGAAAGGACCCGAGAATATATTTGAAGATATTATAGTTGAAAACTTCCCTAACATGAGAAAGGAAATAGCCACCCAAGTCCAGGAAGCACAGAGAGCCCCAGGCAGGAAAAACCCAAGGAGAAACATGACGAGACACATAGTAATCAAACTGACAAAAATTAAAGACAAAGAAAAATTGTTAAAAGCAACAAGGGAAAAATGACATATAACATACAAGAGAACTCCCATAAGGTTAACAGCTGACTTCTCAGCAGAAATTCTATAAGCCAGAAGGGAGAGGCACATATATTTAAAGTGATGAAAGGGAAGAACCTACAACCAAGATTACTCCAGCCAGCAAGGATCTCATTCAGATTCCACAGGGAGAAACCTAAAGCTTTACAGACAAGCAAAAGCTAAGAAAATTCAGCACCACCAAACCAGCTCTACAACAAATGCTAAAGGCACTTCTCTAAGTGGGAAACACAAGAGAAGAAAAGGACCTACAAAAACAAACACAAAACGATTAAGAAAATGGGAATAGGAACATACATATTGATAATCACCTTAAGTGTGAATGGATTAAGTGCTCCGGCCAAAAGACACAGGTTTGCTGAATGGATACAAAAACAAGACCCATATATATGCTGTCTACAAGAGACCCACTTCAGACCTAGGCACACAAACAGACTGAAAGTGAGGGGATGGAAAAAGTTATTCCATGCAAATGGAAATCAAAAGAAAGCTGGAGTAGCAATACTCATATCAGATAAAATAGACTTTAAAATAAAGAATGTTACAAGAGATGAGGAAGTACACTACAAAATGATCAAGGGATCAATCCAAGAAGAAGATATAACAATTATAAATATATATGCACCCAATAGAGGAGCACCTCAAAACATAAGGCAAATGCTAACAGCTATAAAAGAAGAAATTGACAGTAACAAAATAATAGTGGGGTACTTTAACACCTCACTGACACCGATGGACAGATCATCCAGACAGAAAATTAATAAGGAAACACATGGTTTAAATGACACAATAGAACAGATAGATTTAATTGGTATTTATAGGACATTCCATCTGAAAACAGCAGATTACACGTTCCTCCCAAGTGCACATGGAACAAGCTCCAGGACAGATCACATCTTGGGTAACAAATCAGGCCTCAGTAAATTTAAGAATATTGAAATCATATCAAGCATCTTTTCTGCCCACAAAGCTACGAGATTAGAAATAAATTACAGGGGGAAAAAACCCATAAAAAAAACAAACCCATGGAGGCTAAACAATACGTTACTAAATAACCAAGAGATCACTGAAGAAATCAAAGAGGAAATCAAAAAATACGTAGAGACAAATGACAATGAAAACACGAAGATCCAAAACCTATCGGACACAGCAAAAGCAGTTCTAAGAGAGAAGTTTATAGCAATACAATCCTACCTCAAGAAACAAGAAAAATCTCAAATAAACAATCTAATCTTACACCTAAAGGAACTAGAGAAAGAAGAACAAACAAAACCCAAAGTTAGTAGAAGGAAAGAAATCATAAATATCATAGCAGAAATAAATGAAATAGAAACAAAGAAACAATAGCAAAGATTAATAAAACTAAAAGCTGTTTCTTTGAGAAGTTACACAAACTTGATAAACCTTAAGTCAGACTCATCAAGAAAAAGAGGAAGAGGACTCATATCAATAAATTTAGAAATGAAAAAGAAGTTACAATGGACACTGCAGAAATACAAAGCATCATAAGAGATTACTACAAGCAACTCTATGCCAATAAAATGGACAACCTGGAAAAAAATGAACATATTCTTAGAAAGTATAACCTTCCAAGACTGAACCAGGAAGGATAGAAAATATAAACAGACCAATCACAAGCACTGAAATTGCAACTGTGATTAAAAATCTTCCAACAAACAAAAGCCCAGGACCAGATGGCTTCACAGGCAAATTCTCAAGCTCTTCCAAAATACAGCAGAGGGAGGAACATTCCCAAACTCATTCTATGAGGCCACCATCACCCGAATACCAAAACCAGACAAAGATGTCACAAACAAAGAAAACTACAGGTCAACATCACTGATGAACATAGATGCAAAAATCCTCAACGAAATACTAGCAAACAGAATCCTACAGCACATTAAAAGGATCATACACCATGATCACATTGGGTTTATCCCAGGAATGCAAGGATTCTTCAATATATGCAAATCAATCAATGAGATACACCATATTAACAAATTGAAGGAGAAAAACCATATGATCATCTCAATAGATGCAGAGAAAGCTTTCAACAGAATTCAACACCCATTTATGATAAAAACCCTCCAGAAAGTAGGCATAGAGGGAAGTTTCCTCAACATAATAAAGGCCATATATGACAAACCCACAGCCAATATCGTCCCAATGGTGAAAAACTGAAATCATTTCCATTAAGATCAGGAACAAGACAAGGTTGCCCACTCTCACCACTCCTATGCAACATAGTTTTGGAAGTTTTAGACAGAGCAATCAGAGAAGAAAAAGAAATAAAAGGAATTCAAATCGGAAAAGAAGAAGTAAAACAGTCACTGTTTGCAGATGACATGATACTATACATAGAGAATCCTAAAGATGCTACCAGAAAACTACTAGAGCTAATCAATGAATTTGGTAAAGTAGCAGGATACAAAATTAATGCACAGAAATCTCTTGCATTCCTACACACTAAGGATGATAAATCTGAAAGTGAAATTAAGAAAACACTCCCATCTACCATTGCAACAACAACAACAAAATATCTAGGAATAAATCTACCTAAGGAGACAAAAGATCGATATGCAGAAAATTATAAGACACTGATGAAAGACATTAAAGAGGACACAAACAGATGGAGAGATATACCATGTTCTTGGATTGGAAGAATCAACATTGTGAAAATGACTATACTACCGAAAGCAATCTACAGATTCAATGCAATCCCTCTCAAACTACCAATGGCATTTTTCACAGAACGAGAACAAAAAAGTTTCACAATTTGCATGTAAACACAAAAGACTCCGAATAGCTAAAGCAATCTTGAGAAAGAAAACAGAGCTGGAGGAATCAGGCTCCTGGACATCAGACCATACTACAAAGCTACAGTAATCAAGACAGTATGGTACTGGAACAAAAACAGAAATATAGATCAGTGGAACAGGATAGAAAGCCCAGAGATAAACCCACGCATATATGGTCACCTTATCTTTGATAAAGGAGGCAATAATATACAGTAGAGAAAAGACAGCCTCTTCAATAAGTGCTGCTGGGAAAACTGAACAGCTACATGTAAAGGAATGAAATTAGAACACTCCCTAACACCATACACAAAAATAAACTCAAAATGGACTAAAGATCTAAATGTAAGGCCAGACACTATCAAACTCTTAGAGGAAAACATAGGAAGAACACTATGAGATAAATCACAGCAAGATCCTTTTTGACCCACCTCCTAGAGAAATGGAAATAAAAACAAAAATAAACAAATGGGACCTAATGAAACTTCAAAGCTTTTGCACAGGAAAGGAAACCATAAACAAGACGAAAAGCCAACCCTCAGAATGGGAGAAAATATTTGCAAATGAAGCAACTGACAAAGGATTAATCTCCAAAATTTACAAGCAGCTCATGAAGCTCAATATCAAAAAAACAAACAACCCAATCCAAAAATGGGCAGAAGACCTAAATACACATTGCTCCAAAGAAGATATACAGATTGTCAATAAACACATGAAAGAATGCTCAACATCATTAATCATTAGAGAAATGAAAATCAAAACTACAATGAGATATCATCTCACACCGGTCAGAATGGCCATCATCAAAAAATCGACAAACAGTAAATGGTGGAGAGGGTGTGGAGAAAAGGGAACCCTCTTGCACTGTTGGTGGGAATGTAAATTGATACAGTCACTATGGAGAACAGTATGGAGATTCCTTACAAAACTAAAAATAGAACTACCATATGACCCAGCAATCCCACTACTGGGCATATACCCTGAGAAAACCATACTTCAGAAAGAGTCATGTACCAGAATGTTCACTGCAGCTCTGTTTACAATAGCAAGGACATGGAAGTAACCTAAATGTCTATCAACAGATGAATGGATAAAGAAGATGTGGCACATATACACAATGGAATATTACTCAGCCATAAAAAGAAATGAAATTGAGTTGTTTGTAGTGAGGTGGATGGACCTAGAGTCTGTCATACAGAGTGAAGTAAGTCAGAAAGAGAAAAACAAATACTGTATGCTAACACATATATATGGAATCTAAAAAAGAAACAAAAATTGGTCATGAAGAACCTAGGGACAAGATGGCAATAAAGACGCAGACCTACTAGAGAATGGACCTGAGGATACGGGGAGGGGGAAGGGTAAGCTGGAACAAAGTGAGAGAGTGGCTTGGATATATATACACTACCAAATGTAAAACAGATAGCTAGTGGGAAGCAGCCGCAGAGAACAGGGAGGTCAGCTCGGTGTTTTGTGACCACCTAGAGGGGTGGGATAGGGAGGGTGGGAGGGAGGGAGATGCAAGAGGGAGGAGATATGGGGATATATGCATATGTATAACTGATTCACTTTGTTATAAAGAAGAAACTAACGAACCATTGTAAAGCAATTATACTCCAATAAATATGTTAAAAAAAAAATCTCCCAACAAGCAAAAGTCCAGGACCAGATAGCTTCACAGGTGAACTCTATCAAACATTTAGAGAAAAGCTAACACCCATCCTTCTCAAACTCTTCCAAAAAATTGCAGAGGAAGGAACACTCCCAAACTCATTCTATAAGGCCACCATCACCCTGATACCAAAACCAGAGAGAGATACTACAATAAAAAGAAAATTACAGACCAATATCACTGATGGATACAGATGCAAAAATCCTCAACAACATACTACCAAACAGAATCCAACAACATATGAAAAGTATCATACACCATGAGCAAGTGGGATTTATTCCAGGGATGCAAGGAATCTTCAATATATGCAAATCAATCAATGTGATACACCATATTAACAAATTGAAGAATAAAAGCCATGTTATCACCTCAATAGATGCAGAGAAAGCCTTTGACAAAATTCAACACCCATTTATTATAAACACTCTCTAGAAAGTGGGCATAGAGGGAACCTACCTCAACGTAACCAAGACCATATACGACAAACCCACAGCCAACGTTGTTATCAATGGTGAAAAACAGAAAGCATTTCCTCTAAGATCAAGAACAAGACAAGAATGTCCACTCTCACCACTATTATTCAAAATAGTTTTGGAAATCCTAGCCACGCAATCAGAGAAGAGAAAGAAATAAAAGGAATTCAAATTGGAAAAGAAGAAGTAAAACTGTCACTGTTTGCAGATGACATGATACTATACATACAGCATCCTAAAGATGCTACCAGAAAACCACTAGAGCTAATCAATAAATTTGGTAAAGTTGCAGGATACAAAATTAATGCTCAGAAATCTCTTGCATTCCTATAAACTAGCAACAAAAGATCAGAAAGTGACATTAAGGAAACAATTCCATTCACCATTGCAACAAATAGAATAAAATACCTAGGAATAAACCAACCTAAGGAGGTCAAAGACCTGTACTCAGAAAACTATAAGACACTGATAAAAGAAATCAGAGGACACAAACATATGGAGAGATATACCATGTTCTTGGACTGGAAGATCAATATTGGGCAAATGACTATACTACCCAAAGCAATCTACAGATTCAATGCAATCCCTAGCAAATTACCGATGGCATTTTTTACAGAACTAGAACAAAAAGTCTTAAAATTTGTATGGAGACACAAAAGACCCTGAATAGCCAAAGCAATCTTGAGGGAAAAAAATGGAGGAATCAGACTCCTTGACTTTGACTATACTACAAAGCTACAGTAATCAAGACAATATGGTACTGGCACAAAAACACAAATATTGATCAATGGAACAGGATAGAAAGCCCAGAGAGAAACCCACACACCTATGGTCAACTAATCCATGACAAAGGAGGCAAGGATATACAAATGGAGAAAAGACAGTCTCTTCAATAAGTGGTGCTGGGAAAACTGGACAGCTACATGTAAAAGACTGAAATTAGAAAACTCCCTAACACCATACACAAAAATAAACTCAAAATGGATTAAAGACCTAAATGTAAGACTGGACACTATAAAACTGTTAGAGGAAAACATAGGAAGAACACTCTGACATAAATCACAGCAAGACCTTTTTTGACCCACCTCCTAGAGTAATGGAAATAAAAACAAAAATAAACAAATGGGACCTAATGAAACTTAAAAGCTTTTGCACAGCAAAGGAAACAATATTAAAAAAACAAACAACCCAATCAGAATATGGGCAGAAGACCTAAATAGACATTTCTCCAAAGAAGATATACAGATGGCCACAAGGCACGTGAAAAGCTGCTCAACATCACTAATTATTAGAGAAATGGAAATCAAAACTACAATGACATATCACCTCACACCAGTTAGGATGGGCATCATCAGAAAATCTACAAACAACAAATGCTAGAGAGGGTGTGGAGAAAAGGGAACCCTCTTGCACTGTTGGTGGGAATGTAAATTGATACAGCCACTATGGAGAACAATATGGAGGTTCCTCAAAAAAACTAAAAATAGAATTACCATGTGACCCAGCAATCCTACTACTGTGCATATACCCAGAGAAAACCATAATTCAAAAAGACACATGCACCCCAATGTTCATTGCAGCACTATTTACAATAGCCAGGTCATAGAAGCAACATAAATGCACATCGACAGACGAATGGATAAAGAAGATGTGGTACATATATACAGTGGAATGTTACTCAGCCATTAAAAGGAAGGAATTAGGGTCATTTGTAGAGATGTGGATGGGCCTAGAGACTGTCATACAGAGTGAAGTAAGTCCAAAAGAGAAAAACAAATATCGTATATTAACGCATATATGTGGAATCTACAAAAATGGTACAGTTGAACTGGTTTGCAAGGCAGAAATAGAGACACAGCTGTAGAGAACAGACGTATGGACACCAAGGGGGGAAAGTGGTTGGGGGGTGAGGGGGGTGGGATGAATTTGGAGCTTGAAATTGATATGTATACACTAATATGTATAAAATGGATAACTAATAAGAACATGCTGTATAAAAAAATAAAATTCAAAAATTCAGACAAAAACATAAAATAAAATTAACGCCCCCACCTTGTATTTAAAAAATATATGTAAATGTTTTACTCAGCTTATAGTAGTTATTAACTCCTTCCACAGGTCACTGGTTTGCAAATAGCAGATATATGTATTTGCTAAATTAATGATTTTATGAATCTTCCAATAAAAACCATTCTGTATTTCAAACAAAAACCAAAAAAAACCCCCCAAAAACACAAAAATAAATAAATAAATAAGCACAACTATGATTAAGTATATTAAGGGACTTTTAAAACTTAGATTCATGGCCTGATAAGTTGTAAAATGGCTCAGAATTTTGTAAATTTGTATTCAGGGATTTTCTAAAATTGTAAGTTATTGACTTGATAGATTGTAACAAGTCCTTTGAAACTGTTCTGCTCTATTACTCAAATCTTTACTGTGTAATTTATTGACAGGTTGAGGGATACGATGACTCCCTTGGTGGACTCATGGTAAATTCTCAGCTCATGCAGTCCTCCATTAAGAAGATCTGCTGATCACTCTGCAGACACATTGGACAGGACTAGGGATGGTACAACGGTCATGTGAAGTTTAGCATGCTTCTTCCTTCCAATAGATCTGATTTCCAAAGGCCATAAAGGTCTTCACTCACGCCTCAGTACTTGCCTGGAAGTAACAGTTACATTCAGTGCTAGTAAAATGGCTAAGTTATTCTACATTGCTCACTTGGAGAGGAACTACCATTTCATGCTTACTGTATTTACAGGTAAACTGCCTGAGACCCAAAGAGGTAAAGTGACATATGCAAATTCAACAGTTAGATGAAGTGAACCAGTTATAGAGTCCATGCCTCTTACCTCTCATTTAATAGCTTTCCACTTGGAAGAAAGGGGTCAATAAGCCGGTGGTTGTGGACTCTTACAGGAACTGAAGACCCCTAGGACTGAAATCTCAGTCAGCTGTCTGAATTTAGGTCAAGGCAGGAATACGGATGGCTCACAGAAGGAAACTGACCCCAGTCTTCAAAAGACACACAGACACACACATACTTCTATCTACTTACCTGTCTGTCTGTCTATCTATCTATCATCTCTCCCTATCATTATAATGCTCAATAATGTATTTGCAACAAAACTCAATGCTATTCTGACCAAGGGCAAAGTCTCATCAATAGCTCTAGGTTTGAACCCGGGAAAAAGCTAGAGGTAGAGAGCCTTGTGAACACCTTTCCAGGTAGCATCAGCTCTTGCAGGTCTCTTGGGCATTGACAACATATCTGGAGAAATAATTTTCTAAATGTGACTCAGGAGGATCAAAAGGGTTGACATCCAAAAGGCGTGCAGTGTGGAATCCACCTTTTAGCAACCGGGCTAGTGAGTGGGCCAAAGCTGTCGCTGTGCCACTGTGTCCCCCACACTCAAAATCTGGTCAAGCTGTGGCTACTGAGAAAGATGAATGCAGTAAGCTCAGAGTAAACTGCCCATCCTGGGTCTGTGTCACTCTACTGGCAGAACAAACCTCATGCTGTTAGCAGCAAAAGAGATGATCTGAAATAACCTTTAGTTTCTCCAACCATTATGACAGTACTGGCAGAAGAAGGAATGAAGGCAACAAACAGGTTGGAACATGACAAGTGAGGCAGGGGGTGGGAGGTATAAGCCACATCCAGCCAAGGACAAGGAGGGGTGGCAGGAGTGAAAGCCTTTTAGTCTCAGCAAGTGAGGAGGGCTATTTTGAAAGAATTATTCTGATCCATGCTGGGCCAATTTCCCTCCTTGCCCTCCAGATGCATTCTCCAACGTTCTCCATCCTGCTCTGTGCCAGGGAGGCGGGCCTGCCTGGACCACATCAACAGACGCTGCTCTCACACTCCAGGGGGAGGAACGCAAGTCAGGAGACCTCTCCACCCTTCCTTTCCCCTGGCTCAGAAAGCTGCTCCCTTCCCTTCGTTCTTCAAACCTAGGGATATGGGCACTCTGCTATTACTGGCCCTGGGCTACCATATTAGCCTTTCTAGTTTTCTACACCTTACCCATAATTCTTTTCAAAATAAGTGAGTGTGACACCGTCCTCCTAGTAGGACCCTGCTGATACACCCGCTTTTGCTCAGGAAGTATCTTTTTCTCTTGCGTTTCCCTCAGTTTTCAGGCAGTGGCTGCTCTTTGGGGAAGGGGAGGAGAGAGAAGACTCTAGTTTTGACATCTATGGCAAAGGGAAGAATATAAGTGGTGGAGTGAGAAGGGGCCGCTTAATGTTAAATACTGGGTGGGCATGTTGGGGTTTTGTTATGAGATGACATCCTTCCCTAAGAGTCTGAGTTCTGCCCCAACTGGTGCAGCAGCTCTGCTCAGAGCATCACTGTAATGACAGCTGGTACAGCTCTTATCCCCGTTGTACAGCTGGAGAAATGTGGCAGAGAGAGTGAGCTCTTTCCCTCAATCAAACAGTCTGCTTGCTCAGCGGGACGAGGCACAACTCTTCCTCAAAGAAGAAAACGTTCAGAAACACAGACTGGTATTAGAGAAAACTGAGGCTCCTTTTTTATCTGATTTGCTGCTAGTTTTCGCCCTAGGAAACTTCAACTGTAGAGATAAACATGATTTTTTTCTTTGTGCAAAGTTTCCAGAATGTTCTTCCTTTATTTGGTGGAAAATGGAGCACTGTGATCCACATGCCAATGGCAATGAAGTACAGCTCACAGAATCAGTCTAGTTTGTTTTTCCCTTTGGATTATGACCAGGTGGCTGGGGAGGGAAGAATTCAGAAACACAGAAGGTACCCTACTGTTCATTTGAAGAATAAAAAAAAAACTAGGACAGCAAAAGTGTAGAAAGGACTTTTCTCCAGAGTAATGATTTATTAGAATAAAACCACAATTTCTGGTAGCATAACCAGAATTATTCCCTTTAGTTCATTAGCTATGCTCTTAGAGCCTATTTAACTACCCAAAATAACTTCGTGCAAAAGCTCTGTTTCTATTTTGGCATTTCTAGCATATTTAAACACAAGTCTCAGAGAACTGAGTGAAATTTTCGCTTTGCGTGTAGGTACAGCCACCTAATGAGGTCTTGTGTTTGGAGGAAAGTCATCTAGGATCACCTCCAAGGAGCCCAGTGAGCCAAGGACAGAGCTCAGAACAGGAAAGTTAGAAGGTTAGAATCCAGAGCCCTGGCAGTGGGGTTTTCTTACCTTGATACAGCGGAAACCCAGGTTCATACCAGGCCCCCGGATCAGGCCCAGCATGAAAACTTCTGATCTCTCACCTATGAACTCCCTGGTAATTACATTTGTCTGCCTCCATCAGAAAGCGGCAATGCCCCAGGGCATGCGTTAGCTGCCACACTCCTCACATCTAGTGCTGTATGTGTTCTCTAAGCCCATGGCCAGGACAGAAAAGTGACACAGATTTAAAGGAGAAGAATGGAGCCCTGTACAAATTGGATGCTTGTTGGACCTTAGGAAAAAATGCCAAAGAAACTGTGTGAGTCAGGACTTCCACAGGAGGATGGAGACCAGGGCCCAGCTGACATCTACCTGGCTGAGGATGCGTGGGGCTCTACTGCATGAGGCTCAGGGGGCCTCAGCCATGGGGCTGGTCCCAGGTTCTGGGTGTGTGGAAGGTCAGGAGAAACATTCCTCTGCCTCTTGTATTCTCTTCCCTAAATCTGTTCTCTCTGGACATACATCTTATGATTTTCTAAGCCATATTGTCCAGTTCACTCACAGAAGTTGAGTCAATGAGTCATTGGGTCAGGTTCGATTAGTAGATGGGAGGTTGGCTAAAGGGAACACATCTGCCCAGAGTTCCATAAAGTTCTTCCTTGCCCCTGGTTCCTCAGTCTCCTAAGTCCTCTTCTCTCCCTCGAGAGCTGTGGAAGTTCTCTTGACTATTACTCAGAGCTCTGTGCAGGTTGAGAACTTAATTCTGTTGCCCAACCTGGACAGAGTGGATCTGGGAGTCAGGACACTTGGGTCCTAATCTTGACCCTGTCACAGCCTAGCTGTGCGCCTACCACTAGACCGGTGGTTCTCAACCACGGAACATTGAGTAATGTCTGGGTACATTTTTGTTTGTCACAATTCGGGGGATGCTCTTGGCATCTAGAGGGTAGAAGCCAGGGATACTGCTAAACACCTCACAGTGCACCAGGGAGCCTCCCACGAGCCAGAATTAGCTTGCTCCCAATGGCATAGCGCCGCTCTCAAGAAACCTTGCTTTACATTTCTGTTTCCTCATCTGTAGAACGAGACGTTTGCATTAGATCATCTACAAAACCATTTTTGGAGACAAGATTCTGAAGTGCAGATGAAGTATTTGGGGAAGTAAATAATCTTATATTAAATTTAGATGTGAATCACATCATAAACGATGCTGAGAAGCAAAAATTCATCCCCTGAAATATATAAGTAGAAATACGGTAGCTCATATCAGTAACAATAAGGGAATGCGGCCTGTAGCTAAGGCAGTCCTCAGGCTATGAAATTGTAAGAAACTGCACTTTATCAACAACCTAGCCAACAAGGCTTTCATTTAGAGGGCAGAAAAAATCCCAGGTTCCAAATCCAAGGCTTCCACTTAGGAGAGTCTGGTGGGAAGTGATACAGACAAACTCCTCTTTATCTAAACAACTTGCCAAACAGAAAAAGGCCAGAGGTGATTCATGTGGAAATGGGTTTTTAGAGGAGTTGCAGTAAAGTACCCCCTTTCCCAAGCTCTAAAGAAATGCTAGCTATATAATCAATGAAACAAGGCAGAAAAGGCCTGGGAAGGCACCAGGGAAACCTATTTGATGCCCAGACACTCGGGGTGCAGGTTCAGAGGTGGCCACGACACAGTGACAATCAGCTCGTGCTGGTAGCTCAGGGCACTTCTCCCATCAGGCTGTCACACAGACAAAGACCAACATCACGGGTCCTTTTGCAGGGCCTCAGGGCTGGCATTCGTCCCTAAAAAAGTCACTAAATCCCCACAAAGATAGCTGACAGCAAATATGATTACTGGGAGGATGGGGGAGCTGAGGAACAGGGAGAAGTCTTATGACGGAGAAGAAACTCCAGCAATGAAAACAATGACACTCCACGTAGAGACGGACACCTGGTAACTCCAGGCCTGTTTTCAAGGGAAGTCTGGGTTACCTAGAAACCCCTCTGTGGCCTCCTCAGTGACAACCTGTGCTTATGAGTCTCAGAGGCTGAATGTTTACATTTCATTCTCTAACGTTCAGACTGGGGAAAATGGGGCACATCAGAGCCAGTCAGACTCTTCAAATGTCAGAGCCTGAAAAGACTGACTCTTAAAATGATGGCAATCCTGACCCTCCCTGCTGTGTGCAGGCGGCTGGATGTGCGTGGACGATGCTCCCTCAGCTCCAGGTCATGAAAGGCCCCAGGTAAATCCAAGGAAGGGGCACAAGTGGAGGCAAGAAAGAGTTCAGGCAGGGCTTCCCTGGCAGGAATCCACCTGCCAATGCAGGGGACACGGGTTCGAGCCCTGGTCCAGGAAGATCCCACATGCCGCGGAACAACTAAGCCCATGTGCCACAGCTACTGAGCCTGCGCTCTAGAGCCTACGAGCCACAACTACTGAGCCCACATGCCACAGCTACTGAAGACCGCGCACCTAGAGCCCGTGCTGCACAACAAGAGAAGCCACCACAATGAGAAGCCCGCACACCGCAACGAAGAGTAGCCCCCACTCGCCGCAACTAGAGAAAGCCCACACGTAGCAACGAAGACCCAACGCACCCAAAAATAAATAAATTAATTAAATAAATTTTAAAAATTTAAAAAAAGAGTTCAGGGCCTAGACTCTCCCCGACAACTGCCTCATTTCCGTAACTCAGCAAGAGCCATTCAGGGAAAATGTCACACGAAAAGAAAACTGATAGAAAAGGTAGCCTCTGTCAATGCCTGGTTTCCTCCCAGGAACATTTATTAAATTATTGTATTGACAATGCTAATAACGTTACGGATTTTAAATCTTCATTTCCCCAACATCCTCGCCCACAGGACGGAGGCCCTGTGATGTGAACCAAGTGACTCTCTGAGGGGGAGTTAGAGAAGGCAGTGGGGAGTACAGCCACCAACTCCAGGAACCTGACATATCTGGGGTAGGAGCATACAGAGTTGAAAAGCGTGTCAGTATTTTATACTTTGAAAAATATACAAGAAAGATAATCTTCCCAAACATCACCCTTTTTTGAAAAGGAGGATGGCGACGTGCAAGGACTATAGGGAAAGGCACGTTTGCAGCAAAAGCACACCTCTCCCCCTTCCCCACCCACGAGGCTGGTGTAGACGGTACCTCCCCTGGCCTTTAGTGCCACGGAAACTAAGGCAAGAGAAGTTGATGGCCCCTCCCACCAACAAGAGAGGCAAAAGGTGGGCCACAAGGCAGACTGAGCCCCAGAACCTCGGCCGGGAGACCCCAGCCCTGATATAGGACGGCTGGAGTGAGGCGCCCAGCCTCCCCGCCACACCTGCTGTCCGTCCAGTCTCCTGCTGCGGTTGCTCCAGGAGCATCTCCCCAGCCTCAGTCCCTACTTGTTTGGATACTTATTCAAATTAAATGGTCTCTAAGGACTACTGAGGTTTGTTCTAAAATTGGCCCCCAAGCAAAGCATGTCAATTTTCATTCTCAGAAAAAACTTATATGAGAAATTGATCTTTTTTTCCCCTTGGCCACTTTTCAATAAGCAAGAACCAACCTTTTAATGGGGAGGAGTCAGTGAGATATCAAATAAGTTGAAAGAAAAATAAGCAATAAGATGATACAGAAAAAATTGTCATTGAAAAATAATTGTCATTAATTTAAAAAGCATCGTGGCCTAGGCAAACGTTGGGGCCTTAATGTGAAAAATATATAATATTTTAATTTAGATAAAATTTGCATCTATGAGCCCCACTTGTAATCATCTCAGGGATGCGGCAGGGCACATCCCTTGTTTTTCATCTGTGTTCCTCGGATTTCTTTTTTGTTTTTGCATTTTATTCTGTGTGTGTTTCATTTGGGTTAGAAAAGTTTTATTCCTCCTCAGGTACTGGGCAAAATGTCAAGAACTTTACTTATATGTGTATTTATAAGAATTCCAAGCGCTCAGAGTCGGGGCAGGAAGAGGGGAGGGTGTGTTTCTCCCTTTCTGTGTTAGGGGGCGCCCTTTCCAACAGAGGAGGCAGAGCCATTTTCTCATGTTAAACACATCTGAACCACTAAAGGGCCTTATAACTTGATTACCTTTGTCAGATGGGCATTTCACAGGGTCATGCTAAACAAAAACAAACATATAATATACGTATGTGACGTACCTTGAAATAAACGTGGGCAATAGTATTGCTGGGATGATTCCTTCTGAGGATGAGATTGAATATTTGGTTTTTAATTTTGGGGGATAAAATTCACATAACATAAAATCTTCCATTTTAACCAGGAGAAATAAGTTTTTTTTTTTTTAAGTATATTTACAATGTTGTGCAACCATCACCACTATCTAAGTCCAGGATACCTGCATCACCCCGAAAGAAACCCCATACCTGTTTAGTAGTGACTCGCAATTTCCCCTCCTCTAACCCGCTGGCATCCACTAATCCGCTTCCTGCCTCTATGGTTATGTCTGAGAATGACTGTTTAAAGGGAATTCCAAACGGCTGCCACAGCAACATCCCCATTTGTCCTGGGATGGTGACGGGTGCAGAGGAGGCCGGAGGCCGGATGGCGGACCGTCTTTGAGGTCTGGGCCCGTGAGAGGGTCCTCCGAGCAGTTAGTGATGGCTGAGGTACCAGCACGTAGGGAGCAACAGAAGTGTGTCCAGCCTCCTTCTCAGGGCCACACCCTAAAACCTGAGCATGTGGTCAGGCAGCCCCTCTGTTCCCATGAAAAGCCAGGAGCCAAGTGATGAAACCCCAGGACCTCAACACTCTCTGTGTCCGGAGAGGAAAATGTCACCTACCTCCTTCTGTCTCCAAAAGTGACTCCTGCCACGGGAGCCAGAGCCAAGCATGCAAGGGTGGTATGCCACATTCCAGGCCAAATGACGAAAGGTAAATAGATCCCGCCTGCCCAAGGGCGCACCATTCCTACAGGAACGGGGGAAGAGTCGCCCGTCTGTGGGAGCAGGGACACAGGCCCTTGGTCTTGCAGCCAAGGTAACTGGGCTTTGTGTGCATTTGCCACACTTGTCATACTTAGCAGATAAAGGCTGTTCCCTGAGGATGCTGTTCTCACATAATTCTCCACGGCTAAGGCCAGAGGCACACTCATCTTGTCTCACTCAAGTTGGCGTAAAGAGGGAAGCCAGCCATGTGTACCCGTCATTTGGACAATTAGCCCCTTTGACGGCAGATTCCCCTCTGAAAGGCTGGCTCTTACAAGCACGTGATTCTCACCAGGAAATAATTTTCCTATGTCTGTCAAGGGCAGTAAGGATGAATGTCCTTACAGGGTGGGATCTGGAGGCTCACAATGGAATCCGTGTAAATACACTGAAGACACCCTGCTAACATATGACCAAACAGAACGCAAGCCTTTGAGAGGCACACTCTAGACTCCACTGTGCACACAGAGAGCATGTCAGGATGACGCCTCTCCCGAGGCTCTGCTTATTTTTTTTAAATCAAGAGAAAGGCCTAATTAATTCTGTTACTGGAAGTGTTTAGAGAGCCTGACAAAGGGAAGGTGAAGCTAATGGACAAGGGCCTCTCAAGAAAAGCCAATGGGTATGGAATCACGGAGCAGTGAACACTGCATCGCCTCTGTCCACTTTCTCATCTGGGAAGGAAGAGCAGAGCTCAGAGGACAAAGGGGCTGTATCCACTGGAAATCGGACTTATCTGCACCTTGATCTAGGGATCGAATAACTTTTCACAACTGAGAAGATCTCTCACAGTCAACACGTTTACTTGGAAGTGGTGTGGCGTCGTGGTGTAAACACAGGTGGGAGCTGGGAGCAGGGGCCCCATTCAGTCCCAACACCATCACCTCCCCGCCCTGGTGCATCACTGATATCAAGCAACATGACTCCTAGAGGACCGCAGGTAAGTACGGGTCATTCCACGTGATGGGTACTTACTCAGTGTCTTATTTAGTACCTAATGCATAAACAAGCATGGTTCTTTGTTCTTTGAGAGACTTACAACCCAACTGGAGAAGGAGGCATGAGAGCAACCAAATAGGATATAATGCAATTTTGTTATTTCAAACGATGAAAATGTGGATTATAAAGCAGGCAGTGTTATTCTAATTGATATATTTTAACATGATAGGTTTTAAAATTTTAGATGTAACTAAGAGGCTAAAAATTACTTGTAATTTTGTGAAATGTGACCATGAAATTCCAAGTATGGATAAATGTTGCCTCAATCCCCAGTCTGCAATGAAACCAGTGAATCCTTATTCTGGGAAAACAACACAAAACAACTTCAGTTTGAGCTTTCCTTGACTTTCGTGACCTGACGTTCAGTGACCGTGTAACATTGAAGGGGAAATTCACGTTCATACAACTCTGTGTCTAACATAAACAGGGGTCCACAGATAGAAAGCAAATATTGAGCACTGCTGTGAGTTAGCACTGAAGTACAAAAGGCACAGTATGTTAAGGAATCTCTCAGAAACGTTTCCTGCCACAAGCATCCTCAGCTCTGTGCCCACAACCCACGGGAGTTGCCGAATGAACAGAACAAACGTGAATTCATATTCCCAAGACTCCAGAACTCAGGGAAGTATCCAGGAGGAGGCAAAACTGGCATCGAAAAGGTGATGCAGGAAACCAATGTAACGGTCCAGGCATGGGGCGATGACAGCCCTAAAGGGGGACAGTGCATGTGGAGAGAAACAACAGATGCAGGTAACATTATAAGGGAAAAATCAGCAGAATTTGCTGATGGGTTGAATGAGGGGTGTGCAGAATCAACACAAAAATGATGCCAAAGTTTCAAACCTGTGTGGAATTATCACTTGACATCCCTGAATTTCAGTTTTCTCATCTATAAAGTGGAAATTAAAAACATCTGTCCCAGGGCTTCCCTGGTGGCGCAGTGGTTGGGAGTCTGCCCGCCGATGCAGGGGACGCAGGTTCGTGCCCCAGTCCGGGAAGATCCCACATGCTGCAGAGCGGCTGGGCCCGTGAGCCATGGTCACTGAGCCTGCATGTCCGGAGCCTGTGCTCTGCAGCGGGAGAGGCCACAACAGTGACAGGCAAAAAAAAAAACAAACATTTGTCCCTATCTAACTCACAGGTTTGCCTCAAGGGAAAGATAAGACAAAAAGAACTCTTGACCATCCAAGAAGCTGGATTCTTCATTCTGCTTTCTTTGAGGGGAAGTGTCCCTTAAGGCCCAGTGGGATACTTTGGGAAGACAACCCATAGACAGTGGAGTAAATTATAAGTAAATCGTACACAGAGAAGGAACGAGAACTTAAGTGGTCATTGGCTTAATCCTCTAGCTCCAAAATCCAAACTCCATTCCCAGTGATGAAGCTGCATACCTTCCCTGGTGGCCTAGCACAACATTTATTCACTGACTAGGGAATATTCTTCACACCCAACCAAACTCTCTTAGTGTCCCCTTAAACCTATTTCTCCTCTTACTCCAGTGAGCATGGAGCAAAGCCAATCATCTTCATCATCTTAAACCTGGTAATAATGTCTAACTTCCCCTGGCTCAGAGTAGGGAAATCACAGAACGTAATCTCCAGTTTTTTTAAAATCATTCCTCTTGTATCGGCTCACTTCAGAAGCACAGCCTGGATGAATGGTTTTAAGATTCGGAGAACATGAAACACTTGGGGTTGTTTATTATTTCTCATATCCTTTACTGGTGCTATGACACTGAGTGAAGAGGCAGAACCTGCAAGTGAAGACACAGAATAAACGAATTCTCTATGATTTCAGTTTCTTTTAAGAACTCCCTCAAGGAAGCCCCACGAGACCCTGGGACCCCAGGACCAGAGTGTGATGTCACTGGCCCAGACCAGCAGCTAATCAATAAATGCTCCCTCTAGCTCCCTGTTCCCTTTCATGCCTTTGCACACGCCAAGGGAAATGCCTCCAACTATGTGACGTTTCACATGCTTTCAAGCCTTGCAAACAAGACTCTGAGAGCCTTTTTCCCCTTTGAATTCTAACCCAAGACTGTTAATATAGACGAAAACTCTTGAACAGGGAATGATGACAGCATCATGCTCCCACACAACCCCATCCCGCTTGCACTCTTAGTATTTGAAGCAGAGTTTTGTCCTGAGATCCAGCTACACAACATCCCCCAATTCTGCAGAGCTCAGCTAGTGGGAACCACTCAGCAAACAGGCCAGTTTTTTCAGAGTTTGTCATGGTGGACCACTGAATTATCAGTGCGGTTTGGTTTGAAGAATGTAAGAAAGCCCTTCCAATCCAAACCGGTGGTGTTCTTGCCACTGGTCATCTCTGTACACCACTGGAGGTCACAATAAAATGTCAGCGTTTGGTTGGGGTGGGATAGGCCCCTTCGAGCCAGGGTCTGTCTCCCATCAAACCTATTCAGCAGCTCCTGGGGATGGTAGGGAAGAAGGGTGCACAGGCTCGGCAGGGGGCCGGAGAAGGCAAGTCTGCCGCTCCACCACTTGGCAAGGTAGGACTCGGGGGCACAGCTCTGTCCATCACCAGTCACTGAAAGGGTGGCCAAATAAGAAGACTTGAAACAGCTCCTGAAAAGCCAGGAGCGGTCACTTCTATGGAAAAGCCCATGTAAGGAAAGCTCCTTCAGGATGGAATAAATCAGAAGCAGGAAGAGCGCTGCCACTGTCACAGTCTACCCAGCAGCATCTGGAATATCTCCGGGGAAATAATAATTGCAGGCCTTTATGGGTCTGCTTATTTCTACAGTCTGGTCTGCAGAGACAGTAAACGTTGACTGTGTCTTAAGACAGGAGGCACCTGATTAATCATCATTTGCTACTTCTGACCCTGTGCCCGGGCTGGGGGGCAAGGCTATGCACACTCGGGACCCAGGATATGGGGGTGCACACAGCCATTTTAACTCTGACCTTGTGTTCTTGGCTCGAGTATGGCCAGAGAAGCAAGTTTTAGAAAACAGTATGTTGCCTTTGAAAGCTTCTGCTTTGGGGAAAGAGACATAATCATTAGTTTTGCCCTTAATTTCTTTTTTTCCCTTCTTTGTTTTTAATCTTAGCACAAGGAATTGCATTTATTTGTTTGGTATTCATTCATGCATTCATTCATCCCCTCATTCATATTCTACCTGATTCTGGAAAAGATTCTGTACAGTGCACACAACTGTCATCTAATTTGCCGTTAACTTGCAGGACCCTGAAGCAATGGAACTTGAGGGGTGGAACGTGCGGCCCTTTGGGTGCAGGTATTGTACTACCTGGAAGGCGGGAGGCAAGTGGGGTAAAGGCTGAACTGAAAAGAAGAGAGGCCCCGCAGCCAACTTACCTATTCCACGCATGACGTGAAAAGGGCTCACTGACTTCCTGTAGCAAACGCGAAAATAATCTGCACGAACTAACTCTGTGCACCTTTCAAGCAGGGCCACAGAGGCAAATTAACTCATCTCCCTTGTTCCATGTAGATCTATTTCAGAGGTGGAATACTGTTGACATTACCGATGTCATGACCTTAATTTCTCACCTGAGCGAGAACACACACTAAGGAACCCTGTGCAGATGACTTGCGAGGGTCCGTCATTCCTGACAGTGACGTCTGAATAGTGTATTTCACGACAGTGAACTCCAAAAACTGTGGGCATTCAAATTTTGTTCTTTATAACGTTATTCTGGAAAGGAGACCATTCTCTGGGGTCTGTGGCCTCTGCCGCAATGGGAGGGGACATGTATGTATCTTGAGGTCGGGTTTCAATGGAAAAGCCTTTGTTGATGCCTCATGTAAAGATACACAGTTGAGGTGGTCCTTCTCCTATCTTTCTGAGTTACTGCAGACAGGACTTAACCCCAAGCTTTCAAGATGTTGTCCCCTCCTCACAGCCGTTCACATTTAAAAGGGCAGGCGAAGCAACTCCTGCATCAAGCTGGGAGCAGGAAATGCAATCGTGACCAGCTTCTGCCCTGGAGGAGGTCTCAGCAGTAGTAAAGAGAGAGAGGCCAAGAAGAAGTCCTGGCAGATACAGAAGGAAAGTGCAAGTGCACTCTGCCTGGGGAAGGGTGGTCCAGAGGATTAGCAGTTTGTGTGGCTGAGAATGGGGGGAAGTGAATTCCAGCAGAGAGAACAGGTGGGAAGACTCCAGGACACAAAGGGTCAGGAGACACTGAGGCTTCAGTTTGGCTGCAATGCGGGTGGTGGCGTTTGGGGGTAGGAACGAGGTCGGGAGCCTCACTGGTATTTGGGATTGAATTGTGCAGAGCCTAGCGTGACCTGCTCAGCTGTTTAATGGAATCCAGTGTAATTAAGTGTAATGATCGCACTTGGAGTTTAGGAATATAATTCTGTGGTTGGGAGGACACACTGAAGAGGGGGCAGAAAGAGAAGAATGCCCAGTAGAGAAAACAGGAACCTGTGGGAAAGTCCCGGGAAGGAGGCTGGGGCCTGGCCGGGAGGGTGGGAAGGAGCAAGAACGGGTTCAACATTGCACTCGGGGGTGTCTTCAGGAAGACAATGGAATTTGATGTGAAATATTTGAATTTTGCTGACTTCTGCCTTTAATAGCCTCCTTTCTGAATCCATTGTTAGGAGCTCACATTCATTCCCTGAACACACATGTACTGAGTGCCAGCTTCTGTGCTGGGAGGTGGGAAGGCGGCCCATGTAAAGATGGCCAAGGCAACGATTCTCCAAATTCTCACAAGGAATTCACCGTCGGATGGGAACTTGGACAAGTAATGAACGAGAACGCAGTGGGATAAGTGCATACAAAGGGGCAGGGACAGGGGGACTCACACCCTCCTGGGGGCTCTCAAGGATTTCTCCAAGAGCAATGGGTCATCCAGGCAGAGAGCAGAGAAGCCGGGGTCTCGGCCTTGTGCTAACACGTAGATTCCCTAACTGTGTCGACAGATGGGAAAATGACTAGTCATGCAGACACCAGAGGAATCGGTGTGCATAAAAGTTGGGAACAGAGGCTCGAATCCTGAGGCCTGGCCTGGCTTTCCTAATGAGCATGTGCCGAACCAGAAGAGCCGACCGTGAGAGTTCTGGTGAGTTTCTCCCTGAAGACCCCTTGCAAGCAATGTGAGGATCTTCCTATTTTAAGGGTAAAACCTAAAAATTGCCATTTTTTGGCCGCCAGGTTATGTTTTTTGAAGTCTGTCGTATTAAGTGCAAAAGGTTAAAGTCACAAACCAAATTACCCTCTCACGTCTCATCCACTCTGTAGGATTCCTGACACCGCCCCCCCCCCCCATCCTCCGCCCTTCCTAATCTCTGGGCTTGACTCTTGGCGGTGGCCACTCACACGGCTGGAAGGTGGTTTCATGGCCAAGTCCAGCAGAGACAGCTGGAGAACTAAGTTGCCGGTAGGATGTGGTCCCTCCTGAAGTTGCCCCCTCAGCCATCCAGGTGTGCAACAGTGACCACCGCGGCCCTGGGGGAAAAGGTTGGAGGGGTGGTTTAATACTGCAGTACATGCTGCAGGAGGATGAGGCCGCAGAGCTGGACAAGCCCTCACGTCCCCACTGAATCCCTCCATGACTAGGAAACCTCGGTTTCTGCCTCATTTGTAAAATGCTCTGTGGGTCTGTTGTGAGGGGCTGGTGGGCTGATGAAACTACTACTAATAGTTGGTAAGATGCACACAGACATGCTATTGATGCAAATCACACCATGAGAGGCAGCATAAGCTGACGCAGAGCTCGCAGGAGCTAAGACTCTGGAGCCAGAGTTAACCTGTTTGACCTCAGGCGTGGGACTCTCCGTGCCTGTCTGTCACCAGTAAAATAGATTTAAATTAATGTATGTAAATGTATTGTGTATGTAAATGAGCTAACATATGTGTTATGGACCAAAACTTTGTGTCCCCCAGAATTCATATGTTGAAACCTAACCCCCAGTGTGATGGTGTTTGGAGGTGCACCCTTTGGGAGGTGATTAGGACATAAGGGTGGTGGCCTCATGAATGGGATTCGTGCCCTTACAAAAGAGGCCCCAGAGAGCTCCCTCACTCTTTCCACCATGGGAGGACACAGTGAGAAGACGGTCATCTATGAACCTGGAGGCAGGCTCTCACCAGACACCACATCTGCCAGCATCTTCATCAATCAACTGTGAGAAATAAATGTTTGTTGTTTAAGCCACTGAGTCTATGGCATTCTGTTCTAGCAGCCCCAATGGACTAGGACAATACATCAATGTACTATGTCTGTAAATGAGTTAATGTATGTAAACACACATTTGTGCACCATACATGTAAATAAGTTAGTACGGGTAAGTATACTGTGTGTATTATGTATGTGTCATTCATGTAAGTGAATGTATGCCAAACACTTAGAACAGTATTCAGCAGTTAGCACTATGTAAGTATTAGCTACGATTATTATTACCGTGGAAATGAGAACGCTATTCCCTTTTTTGCTGGGATTCAAAAATCAATGCTGAGTCAGAATTACAGAGAATGGCTCTAGTGGTTCTCTCCACAGTGAACGCACCTGCCCCTTAGTTACACAAGCAGTGCACTCACTTGGTTTGTGTGTGCACATGACCCCACCTTTCTCGTTTCAGGTCTGCTCTTCTCCTGGGAGGGGAGCGTTCCACACACCACATGGCTTCCCTCTGTATCTGTGGCTGCCCAGGCTGTTCCCCACATGTCCAGCTCTTGTCCTCCACCACCCCTGTACTGTCTGTCGGTCTGTGCCTGCACCATTGCTGTTTCAGTATTAACAGGCCAAGACCAAACTGGAAATAGCTCTGCGCTGTGGGGTTTCAGCACTGCCTCCTGTCTGTCTAACACCCCTCACGATACACAGCCGCCCGTGAGCCGGAAACGTTCCCAGCATCCAGGGCACCAGGTGACTGGCTTCTGGGGGCAGCACTTAACCCCTCTCTAAGGTGCTTCCGTTTCTTCTAAGGGATCGGGGCCATCCTCTATCACATCTGTGCTGCTGTCAACCAGGCTTCCCACAGGAAGAGGGTACAAGCTGCATTATTCTTGAGCATGGCACCCCTTGGGGGCTGTGATTTTGAAGGCGAGACGCCGAAGTCCAGAATCTATTCTCTTCAGAGCACAGGGGAGTCTGGGGGAGGCCACCTGGGTGGAGATAGGGTCTGTCTGTCACCATTGTCTGACGAAAACACTGTAGGGGCAGGGAGTGAGGGGTGGTGAGGGAGCTTACAGCTGGAGGGAAGGATGTCTTCAGGAAAGACAGAGCACCTGACAGCAGGTGTAACAACCTGAGATTTCCACATCAGACTTCCTCAGGAGGGGAGAGACTGACAGCTTGTCAGAGTTGCACTTCTCTGTTCCCAGAAACTTATGGGGTCCCCGAGAACCTTCATGATGTGAAGTGAGATGTTTGAAACCTCTGTACTCTGTGAAAGCAACACAAAATCCAAGTTCCCTCTTCGTTCTTCTGCTAATAGAATTAGGAACAGAATATAGTAAGAGGAATAGAGGATTAACATCTGATGATCTCTAAATTTTAAAACAAATATCATGGCAGAATTAAAATGAAGTAATACTATAAGCTACAATTTTATTTCATAGGAAAGAAATGAAATAGTAAGTTGCCAGGCCCAGCATCATATGTGTAGCTCAACATGTCTCTCTCCTCCCTTAGCAGAAGGAAAGCTCTTTAAGGGCAAGATCTGCATCTTGGGGGTATCTGAGTCTCCTTCCAAGCGAGGAGACGGCAAATGGGAGAGATGCTCAATGAATTGAAGTGACAGGCATCTGTGTATTCAAATGAATAAATACCCCCCCCCCCCGCAAAAAAAGGTAAGATACAGCCCCTTTCCTCCACGTTCATGGTCTGTACAGGGGCACATGCACAGTGCATGGAGGTGGGACCAGGGGGAGGAGCTGCAGGTGGCAGGTAACGCAGGAGCTGGGCCTTGAGGGAAGAACTGCATTTCTTCCAGGCCAGCAAGTGATGGGGAGACAAGCATCCCTGGCGGAGACCAGGTCAGGTGAACAGACAGGGAGGCACCTCGAAGGGGCCTGGCGCGTCAGTAACATATAATGTGGCACGAAATCAGCCAAAATGCTGAAAATATTGATTGAAAAAAACAGACTTACCCAAGAACAAATCAAAAACCTTTGTTACTCACTATCCATTTGGTAGTAAAAACAGATCTCCTTCAATTTTAATTTAAGTACCATGAGCCTGCATACACAAAGGCTTTAAGAAAACCCATAATAGATTCCAGTGGATGTAGCAGAATGATGAGTCGTTTTTCTTATATAATCTGACAAGAATTCTGCCTCGACTCCTGTCAAAGATTTGAGAGCATCTTCTGTGACACTAAATCGCCTACACAGAAAATGCATTACCTAACCCTCTCCCCTTCTCACCTCTCTCCAAGCCTGGGTAAGTGAGACACTGGGACTGAGGTCTTGTGAGTGACAACATCATGCATTTGGCCTTGCAGATAAATCTGTCCTTCCCAAGCGTTACGTTGCTCTGCAAGTAAATGGTGACTGAAATTACTCAACCTGAATGTTCTGAGAGGGCAGGCAGGAAACATGGTGGGCACCCTGTCCCGGAAGCTCTCTGCGCCGTGATCCTCAGTGAACGGACCTTTAGCCAGCACCTACTGTGTGCAGGGAGGACCGGGCCTGGACATGGTCAGATGAAGTCCCTGCTTTCAGAGCCCCCGGGGAAGTGGGCCAGATCCAACACAGCAAAGTAAACACTGAACTGGAGCCCCACCGGGTGCTGTGAGGACAGCAAGAGGCTTGGGAGCCCAAGGGAAACTTCCGGGGGAGAATAACGCCCAAATTCAAGCCTGAAGAAGAAAGATGAGTTAAGAACCAAGGAGGAAGATGTGGGCGCAGGTCCAAAGGCCTGGAAGTGAGAGGAAGAACCCTCCTTGCAGGACTGAAAAACATTCACTGGGGTGCAAAGGGGCCAGCAGGGAAAGGTCAGGCTGGAGGGCTGGAGTAGCCCCAGGCAGCCCCCGGCTGAGTGTGTTGGATTTTCAGCTGAGGGCAAGGGTGAGCTTAAAAGGGAAGCCATGTGATCAGCTGGACAGGAGTGGGGTGGAGAATTTGGGCAGCCGTTGACACAATCCAGGTTCAGTCCCCTGCGGGCCCAGGAACCACTCTTGTCCTTCACAAGAGGACCGCAAGAAGCTGCAGGTGGTCACCCGCTGGCCCTGCATCTAGATGGTTGGTCATTCATTCCAGGCTGCTCTGGCTGTGATCCTAGGACGCTAGTTTTCTAAGAATCAAGGGCCTTCTTAGTATCCAAGATGGATTTCTTGTCCCTGAAACCCAGTGTTATTCCCCTCAATGTCACCCCCTTTCCCCCTCAACCTTGGAGGGCTGTTGACTAAATATCTCACTTCTGGTTGGATGGACATTCTCCGAGATTGGCCTCAATCTGGACCTTTCCCCAAAAATACCTGTATCTCACCTGTGCCTCTTCCCCTGATAGGTTTAAATCCAAGTTGAGACCTGAACTCACATCTCCCATAGCCATCTCGTGAACAGCCCACCTAAAGCTTCCACACCGATGGATCACTGGAAGTCTCAGTCCCAACCTTTCTTGGTCTGGAACATCCCACCACGCCCTGAGCTCCACGGGACCACGAGAAGAGGCTTTCCCACAGTCCAAACCTAGCTGCAGGCCTTGTTTCCTCAAGCACAGTTGTTGCAGACTTGCTATTACCTTGTGACAAAGTATAATTATTTCCCCCCTCTGCGAATAATGAGCTTAAGACCCAGAGAATCCTTCCTGCTATGGTCGGAATGTCTGTGTTCCCCCCAAATGTATATGTTGAAATCCTAACCCCCAAAGATGATGCTATTAGGAGGTGGGACCTTCGGGAGGTAATTATGTTGTGAGGGTTGACCCCCCATGAATGAGATTAATGCTCTTATAAAAGAAGCCCCAGAGCGCTCCCTTGACCTTTCTGCCAAGTTAAGGATACCATGAGAAGCCTGCAGCCTAGAAGAGGGCCCTCACCGGACCATGCTGGTACCCTGATCTTAGACTTCCAGCCTCCAGAACCATGAGAAAAAAATTTCTGTCATTTATAAGCTACCCAGTCTGTGGTATTTTGTTATAGCAACCTGAACAGACTAAGAAAGTCCCTCAGGCCACACAGCAAATGAGGGAAGACAGCTGGGATTCTGACGCACATCTCTAATCCATGTTCCTTCCACTGCACCGCATTCAACTTCATTAACTCATCGCACTGCTGGTGGTGATGACAATGGAGAAAGTGAAGATGCTGAGAGCTTCCTTTTGGCTACCCCTCTGCAAAGAGATCTGGATTCTCTCCTAGACTGCCAATTCAAGGCCACTTAAAATCTACCCATCTGTTCAGATTTTCTGCTAACTAAAGATGAATATATATGAACACATATTATTGATACTATCCAAGATATTTGGAAAATTCTGGAAACCTAAAATTAAAAAAAAAAAACCCTCTATCTGTGTTTGCTCTATTACATAGCTGGTGTCTTCCACACAATGCCTGGTACTTTTGAGTAGGCAGTCAGGAGTGTTTGTTGAATGAGTGTTTCTTGGGAGTTAGACCACGGCCTAGATTGAGATAGATGTCACTTACAGCCTCCCTCCAGGTGTACGTTTCACAGTGTAACTTCTAGATGGGGTTAATTTGGGAGAGTGCATCCTTCTGGCAGTGAGTTCCACACTACTAGGGAAATGGGATGGCCGTGGGGAGCCACAGTGGGAGTGGGGTAGAGAGAGAAACAAATCATTTTGATGAAGATTAATGTGGTAAAATTTGGGCATTTTCGTGCAGTCCTTGCTCTACGGAGTAAGCAGGTTGCGGCCAGCATTAACTGGCAGATGTAAGACCATTCATCTGGGATCAATGCCGCCTGCAAGCTGCAGCCCTGACTCGGGGCTGCATCTCTGTCTCTTCAGAGAGAACCACAAGACTGTCAGTGCTCGCCTGCCACAGAGATGCTGAGGTCCTCCTCTGAGGTCTCCAAGGTCTCAGATTTTCTTCCCCATGCACTTCTCCCCACTTCACTCTCTGAGCTTATGCCTGTTTTCTGTTTTCTCGAAGCTCTCTTGAATAGGCATGTCACTCTTCCCCAGAAACCGCTAAATGAGTGGTCCACAAAATGAACTCCCAAAGAAACCCTTATTTCAAAAGTTCAGTAACTACTGACTGGGTCGCATCTGAATTTGAGGTACGTCATCCCCTACATTAGTCTTTCTTCCTAAATGCTCACTGAACCTTCCTGCAAATCCTCTGAAAGTGCAGAGGATGGCTTTCCTTTGTCTGCTGTGGGGCAGCATCTCCTTCTACTCGGACATACACCTGTCCACTCCAATCCCGATATGCCGATGGGAGCAGACACTTTTTTACACCCCACACCCAATCAGGGCCAACTCCAGCCCTTCTCTGGAATTTTGAGCTTAGGGTCACAGGAGTGTGTGGGGTCTGCTGGTGGGAGCTATAAGATAATGATGCTTTAGAGCCGTCAGCAGCTGTGTGAGGGCCAAGGCTGGTCTGAACTGAAGAATGAAGCCAAAATGTGGAGGAAGCACAAATGAGAGGCAGAGAGAGAAAGACAGTCCTGGATCCTCAGTGGACCCAGCTCCAGGCCTTCCTGACTTTCCCGGGTCTGGGGCCATAGTCACCAACATCCCTCCAGTCATCTCCCATTCCTGACAGTTTGAGTTTCTGTTGCCTGAAACTAAAAAGACTTCTAATTAATACAAACCCCTCTCATTCTCCTTTAGTCCCCTCTGCTCATCCCCACTCCAGACTATACCACCATCGAGTACACATATTTTTCGAGATAACTTCAGAATCTCACCGATCATCGATATTAGTCTCATATCTTAACAGGAGCATTCTCAAAAGAAACCAGGCAACATGGGAACTTTGAAAGGTCGCAAGCGGCTCCCTCGGTGAGAAAAGCAGAATGGAGAATGCAGAGGCAATGGAGGAACATAACCCAGGATGGTAGACGGCTTTCTCTACGACCTTGAACAAAGCCCCTTGCTTCAGCCCACCTCAGAGAGGACGAGTACAACTTCCTTATCACGTACTTTCAGGGGAATTCTATCTGTAAGTAAAGGACACATGAGTTCTTTTAAGAGAGTCTGCAGGAACACAAACGCTCTGCACGCCACTGTGATTCATTCATACGAACTAATCGCAGCGAAACTGCAGGTAGTACATCAAAGTGTTAAAAACGAAACAAAAGTACATCCTTCCCCGCCTGCTGCACTATCGGTTGTCATTACAGTGCAGTTTGAATACTTTAGGAAGATGACAGTGTATTCAGTAAAAAGGGAGAAAACTCACCAGGAAGCCAATTATCTTGTACAAATTTCAGCCTCATGAATGATGATAACACTAACAGGTATTTTTAGTTTGAGTTGTCTACCTAAAGAATGATTTTTAACTCTTCCAAATCGCAATGCGGGGGATCCTTAAGGACAGAGACCATTTTGAACTCATCTGTGTATTCCCAAAGTGACCGACACAGAGCAGGTACATCATACCTGCCTTATGAATGAACCAGTGGACAGACACATGCATGGATGGATGATGGATAAACGAGTGAGGGATGGCGTAGGCAAAAGCAGGAAAAATAATCGTAAAATGACCGTTATACTCTATACTTTAATGTCTTTCAGTGCCGGAAGTTCTATCTGCCTGTTATATGGCTAAGCATCTGTGGGGATATGAAAGCAGTATCAACCAAGATCCCCACTCTCACGACTAAACACTCAGTGGAGGAGATAAATTATACCCATAAAACAATGAGAGCAATATAAAGCAGTAAATGGTTAATGAGCAGAATCTGGGCTAGGGGAAGTACATGGTACAAAACATCAGAGGATCCGGGGAGCCGGCTTGGGGAATAGATATGGGATGCTGATGAAAGCAGGCACTTAGCCAGCTCTGGAAGAGGGGGTGGGTGTGGACACGGGAGAGAGTAGTCCATTATGAGAGAAAATTAAGAGCAGAAGCCAGACAGGAAGAGCAGGCAGGATGGGTTCAGGGCGTGCTGCCTCTCCCAGCACTGTCTCCACAGACCACTGCTCAATAAATACCTACAACATACCTCCTGAAACAGAAGTCAACATTCACACATTGCTATCGGCACTGAGCTAGTGTTCTAGACACAGAATTTTCATGGGACTCAATCACCCACATGGCTCAATATAGTGTAGTATGAGATTCACTGTTAAGTCAGCGCCAAGGGTCCTGTCCCACCCAGCTCTGACCCAGAGTTGTTGTCATTCTGGAATACGGCTAAAGTACAATGGACTTTTCTCTCATGGAATTCAGGACATTTTCCGGTTTGCTTTGGCCTTTTAAAAATCATTTTGAACATTAGTTTACTTTCACTGGCTTGCTTACTGCATGGAAATAGGAGCCACACAAGACAATCCAAACCATCAGAGCTTTCAATACAAGGGCTAAAACACCACAGGGACAGTTACAAAGCTCTCTGAGATGATGAGTGGAGAGGACAGCGGCAGGATGCTGGCAGCAGAAGAGGATGCCCTGGTGCCTGCCTCGTCCATGTTCACCACCTTGCAAACGCAGCTGCCCCATGACAGCCAGGGACGTCTGCTTACCGGGTCTTTGCTGAAGCCAAATGACTACATATGAAGTGTGTAGAGAGACGGCATCATGTAGCCATCCAGAGAACAAGTCCCAGAACCAGGGCTCGTATATATATCCCAGCCCCACCACGGACCAGGCATGCAAACTCGGGCAGATTCCTCATATCTGTTTCAGCTTCCTCCCATGTAAAATGGGGGTGATTATAACAGACCCTTCCCACAGACTTGTAATGAGGATTTAACAAGTTAATACCTGTGAAACACTCAGAATGGTGCTTCAGTGGCACAAAGAAATGGCCAATATATGTTGTAAGATCAGGAAAAGAATACTGGAAACAAAGATGTAGGGTGTTCCCATCCACTCTGAAAAGCTGTGACGCCTCTGGGAAGTGTCTTACCTTCTCTGAATCTCATCCATCAGGAGGACCTAACACTCCCTCCTGCCCCTACTGCCCACCTCTTAGAACTGTATGAAAGATCGAGAGAGACAATACGGATGAAGGGAAGTGTAAGCCACAAGCCTTACACAGATGTAAAGGATCATCACTGCAGAATGGAGACCCAGATCATGATGCCATCCATCCATTCATTCACCTAGTATGATGGCTAATTTTTTGTGGCCATTTGGCTGGGCCACAGGACCCGGATATTTGGTCAAGTGTTATTCTAGATGTTTCTGTGAAGGTATTTTTTAGATGAGATTAATATTTAAATCAGCAGACTTTGAGTAAAGCAGATGACCGTCCATAACGTGAAGGGGCCTCCTCATCCAAGCAGTCGAAGGTCTTAATAGAAAAAGACTGACCTCCCTGGAAGAAAAGGGAATTCTGCCAGCAGATGCTCCCCTGGGTCTCCAGCCTGCCGGCCTTCCCACACATTTTGGACTTGCCAGCCTCCACGACTGTGTGTTCTCTCCCTCTCTTCTCCACACACACACACACACACACGCATGCATCCTGTTGGTTCTGCTTCTCTAGAGAGCCCTGACTAATACACCTACTATTTACTGAGCACCTGGGTAGGATTCAAAGTGGGGTGAGAGAGACATAGCCCTGCTTTCATGAAGCTTACGGCCAATAAAGAGACCCACTAAACATGGAACTATAGAGATCAGTTATCTATAGGGTGATGAATGCAATGAAGAGAAACTTTGGGTGCTATGAAAACACGTAATGGGGCACCTAACCAGGGAAATCTTCCTCCAGGAAGCCGCATTTCTGCAGATATCCCTGGGATGGGCAGGAACCAGCCAAGCAGAAGCTGAGCAGAGAAACAGCGGGACCTCTAGACAAGAGCAAGTTTTCTGGTGCCCTTCTTGCCCAGGCTCTGGCCACTTGCACTTAGAACCAGAGCAGACAGCCTGATTTCAGAGCCGTGTAGCTGGTGGTAGTCTGAATGGCGTTTTATTCGCCCTCGAGTCCTTTGGGGCCCCTGTAGGGTGCTACTTCTACCGTGTTCTATAGAATGGGGGACGGAGTGGGGGAAGGCAGACCAACAATCCTGCTCTCTGATCTTCCCATTTCCTGTGATTTTTAACTTTCCACTGCTTTACATGACACAGTGCAGGGAGTATTTTACTGATTGGGTTTTTAAAACTTTGCCCTTCACTGAAAACCTTCTGGTACAAATATGGCAAAATGTTTTCTCAAAATACTTAAAACAAGGAACAGATCAAGTTCACGATTTGATTCGCTACAGCTGGTACACTGCTCCACTAATGAATCACCAAATACTCGTTGTTGGTGGTAAGGAGATCTCAGCTAAGCTGCAAATAAACAAAATTTCTATCTGAATAGCTGGCTATGGCATGGAACACACAGGCAAGACCAAGGGAACAGGAAAAGAAACTTGGAAGGAATTTTGTCCCTAGCACTAAATGCTACTGCCACGGTTCTATTTCTGTTGTTTCATCTAGAAAGTCAAATACTCAGATTCAATGCTGGAACTTAGAGGTTGGTTTGTGGACCATATGCTTGTTCACCTGTTCCTAATTCATATATTGAAATCCTAACCCACAAGGTGATGGTACTTGGAGGTGGGGCCTTTGGGAGATGATTAGGTCATCAGGGTGGCACCCTCATGAATGGGATTAGTGCCCTTAGAAGAAGAGACAGGAGAGCTTGCTTGTGCTCTCTCTCTGCTCTCTACCATGTGAAATACAGCAAGAAGGTGACTGTCTGCAAATCAGGAAGAGAGCTCTCGTCAAACACCAGATCTGCCAGAACCTTGACCCTGGACTGCTCAGCCTTCAGAATTGAGAAAAATAAGTGTTTGTTGTTTCAGTCACCCAGTCTATGGTATTTTTGTGACAGTAGCTGGAACGGACGAAGACAGCATCACAGAACAGAGCTAACCTGAACTTGGAAAGCAATATGAGAGAACGTAGGGAGTCTTATGTTGTGGCTGTCAGGAGCTAGAGGATTTTTATTTCAGACACTATTTAATAATCTAAGCAAAATATGTTTTGCTTTTAAGAATGTATCAGAACGATTTTCCCCCTCCATAATGATACATTTTAGTTCAGTGAAGCATTAGAAAGGAATTCAAATGTTTTGCTCTGCTAGTCATTGAGTAGGCAAGAAGAGCGTTTCCTACTCTGAGGCACAAAGGACAACTTTCTAATTAACTCAGCAGTTTGGACTCACCATTTTTTAAAAATAAAACATTACTATCAATCCCATTTTAATGGGATAATTATAGCAAATCATGATTAACTTCTCTTTCAGCCATCAGCAAGAGAAAGACGCAGAAAGATAAGATGTTAGAAATGTTAGCTTAAAATATACCTACTGTTCCCATACTCTTGATATCAGTAATTGTCTAATTGTGCTGAGCCTGACTAAAATGTGGTTTTTGGACAAAGGATGATCAAAAGCCCTATTCTGGCATTATCATCCATCTTATTGCCCTTTGTTTAATTGAGAAAGTGGCATTGATTCCAGAGAGAATTCCCTCATTTTATCTCGTGTTTTCATTCCATAAGTCAGGATGCTAATTAGGGATTACAGGTATTCAGGGAGGCCCCAAACCTATCCTCCAATTATGGTAAAGGTTTATAGCCTTTAAAAAGCCCCTTTAGAAAAATCACCTTCCACCTCCTTCCACACAAGTATGTGCATGTGTGTGCATACACACACACACACACACACACACACACACACACACACACCCCTCCCTATCAGTTCCACTTACTACCTAAAAAAATAGAGTCTTACAATTGAAGCTGAAAGTCACATAAAGGGGGAGAAGCTTAAGAATCACTCAAATTCTGCCTTAAAGTCTTCATGACTTTCATGATCTTTCACACTCCAAAGCTTAAATTTTTGTCTTCTCCCACAAAAATGGGTTGACAAGTTACTTCATCTTGTTGGGCCTCAGTTTCTTCCTATGCACAGTGGGAGGACTGGACAAGATGGTCTTTGGGAAAACTTCTCAGTGAGGGATGTTGATGGTGCTTACACATCGCCACAGTGCCAGCACTAGGCAGCAGCCTCTCCCCGATGTCACCCTCCCAGGGCAACTCAGGTGCTGAGGAGTAAGCAGGGCCAAGGACCACTAGGGTCTTGTCCTTTAGATGCTCTTGGTGTTTCTGCCTCATTACAACAGCTCCATCATGCAGCTCTATCATTCAGCACTACACAGTGCTGAATGCCCAGTTAGGATGCCTAGTACTAAACAGACTTACGTTAAAATACTCAACATTTTTGGGGTGTCCTTTATGTAATCTGGCATTGAAAGGGTACAAACTTCCTCCCTGCTTACCCAAGAGTCCTTTCATACAGTTTGCTCTGTGTAGATATTTCAGGCAAAGAAAACCAGAAAACAAGTATTTTATATATAATGTGCCATCCTATCAGAAATCTGATGTAATTAAACTGAAATGTGCTCCTCACCCTTCTCGTTCTCGACCTAATAATGAAGCCAACAGAAAATTATATCCATACAACTTGGTCAGCTGTCTTAACGGCAGTCATGTTAATAATGAAAAACAACAATGGCCGCCGTACTTTCTTTTACACGTGGTTTACCACGACTTTTCTGTCCAGTGGCCTTTAATGGAGAACATCTTCCTAATACTTCCCCGTCTTTGCAAGAATGAGCCTGCTAAATTCAAGAGTGGCATGGCAGGGGGTGTAGAAAAAACTCTCTCCCCATCACTTAGCGGCGCAGTCAGGCTCCAGAAGCAGCGCTCCGGACAGCGGCACCTGCAGTTCCTGAGCTCCGGTTTCCGGTAGCGGAGCATCATGCTGCGTATGTGCGGCGGAGGGGGGCGGGCTCTAGGACAGGTGCGTGCACCTCTGCATACACGGCGGCGTGGGTGGGGGGAGAAGAAACCGCGAAGATTAATGAGTCAGAACATTTTCCCTTGAGTCAGAACATTTTCCCTAAGTCTCCGTTCTCTGGAGATGCAGGTTGGAGGAAGGGTCAAAATAAGAAAGAAAGGAAGGAGAAAAAAACCAAACTCTAACTACAGGAGCTTAGCCGAGTCAACCACAACCAACCGAGCACAGAAAAGAACTGCAATTAGGGACTGGAAGGTCACATGAGTTTATTTCCCAGAAGAGCTAACAATTCAATTTTCAAAGCTATCAGGCCAGCTATCCTGATGAATGTGCATGTATTATTTACGCAGTCTATTTCTCCCCACCCCCCAAAGCACACCAAAATAGAAAGCTCACGATTCCTTTCTGCTGTCTGGCGTGTGTAAGGGGGGAGTAATCACTGGTGAGTAGTGGGATCGAGAATTTTCCATCACATTAGAATACTTGAAATGAATGTTACAGACTGACTCAAATCTTTTCTCTCTGATAAAGCTTCAGGATGAGGAATGGTAGAAATGATAATGAGGAATTTGATAATTTGCATACTATTTAAATAACCCGGACCTTGGTGGGCTGGAAGGCATGAAATTTTCTCCTTGGTATAACCTGGCATCATTTCCTGAACAAGAGAGCTACATCGGCCATTTCTACTTGTTGAAAAAATGAATAAGAGCTACATTTGTACCTTAAAAAAATCTTATTTTAATCTAATTTTTCTATCTTATTGTTTTCCTCTTGTAATGAGAACATAAATTGAACAGTTATCTTGGCTTCTTCTTCCTTACAGTGTCACAAGGGTTTAGTAATCGAATGACTTCTGCTCTAAAAACGTTAAGAAATCTGTAAAGGGAAAGAATCTCTACTGAAAAGCACACGTGGTTCACTTATTTTTTTACCATGCTATTAGTTTACTACCAAATAAGTGGAAGTCTAGAATTAAACTAAACCTAGATAATATAGGACCTGGTAAATGAGCGAAGTAGTGAGTGAGAGTGAGTGCGAGTGTGTGTGTGTGTGTGTGTGTGTACAGGTGTGTTGCGGGGAGAGATGTTATTTAGAGAATACATGTTTTATGTTTTAACAGAGGTCAAAATATGTTGCTACCAGGTTTGAAAAGTAGTGCTAAATAAGAGGCAGATGACTTAAAATCGAGGACTGTGAAGAAAAAAGAATAATGGCTCCAGCCTTTATTGCATAAGAAAGATAATTTAGCCAAACAAGCAAGTCTATTTCTAAATCGCAACTCCAAGGACTCCGCGGAATTGTCTGCCTTGGGGCTGCACCGTCTACAGAGGAGAAATCTCAGTGAGGCACTTCGGAAATGCACAGATGGATGGGCATGAGTGGCGATGGGGATCCAGTGTGACGGATACCACACAACCCTTCCTCTACCCAGACTAGGGATAAGCAGGGGTCCCCAGGAGAAGGAAAGAGCATTTGTAGCTCAGGAGTGATGGCTGAGGCTGAATGCCAGGCAGGCATTTTCACAGGGGCCTAGAGTTCATGGAGATCAGGATATACACCCCCCGCTCCTTTGCAGGCATGTGGCCCAGAGCAGCCAACCGGCTTCTGTGTACTGTCCCCAGCAGTGGCACCTCCTGCAGTACCTGGCACACAGTATGTCTACAGATATTCACCGAGTGAATCGAGTAGGAGAAGCCCTCCGCAACCTGTCTCCAGCTCAATTTTCCATAATTATTCATGTTCGTTTCATCCAATTTTTATGATCTTTTCAAATTCTATAGAGTCTCTTCTCTTGTTGCTAGTACCCACCTATATGAGTTTTCTTATATTCCCAAAACATATCTGGGGGAACAAAGGCTGAGTGGTGATGATTCCATCTTTTTGAGACATTCCTGGAGATTATGAAGGAAAAGAAGGCTTCTTTTCCCTTCATGCTTCATGTATTTCCCTTCAGGAATACTGCCAGGAAGAGTAGAATTAACAAGGTGAACTGTCATCATCATGAATGTGACTGTGGCCATTACCATTCTCCCCTTTAAAAGCATTTATGCACCCGTGGTGGGGCTGCAGAGCTAAATACTGAGTGAGTTAAACAGATAAGACGCTTTGCTCTAGAAGCTTGTAATCCAATACTAAGAGGTCTGACACACCAACAAATGAACCTTAAACATGGATGTTAATTAATTGTGCAAACAAATTTCATGAAGAGCTTTTACTGGCTTAGGAGAAGGAACCATTTTCAAACAGATTAGAAATATCATTTACATAAAGCCAAACTCATGAAATATAAACAGGGACTAAGCTGCTTTGATCCACTAATCATCTTTATCTGTTCATTAAAATGTCTCTACAAGACCACTTAGTACTATAGCTTCTTTATATAACTCGAAAGTTAGGCAGAATTACTTGAAGTCTGTGATTCCAACTTTTCCTTAAGTCAAATAGCCCTTCATAATGATCCAAGTCGGTGAGATGTCTAAGGCTGACTGTTATAATGACTAGATTATAAGTGCTGTCGGGGCAGGCATTCTGCCTGTGTGTCCATCAGGGCAAGCCTAGAGCCCAGCACAGGGCCTGACACATAGAAGATGCTCAATAAATATTTGCCGTGTGCCAAGTACTGCTCTAGGTGCTAGGGATTCTGAGGTGTTTCCTGTGTTGTGAGCGTGTTGTGATTCAGCTCCAAGTGCACTGAAGTTACCCCAAGTTCTTCCATCCCTGTGGCCTCCAGAAAAGCTTTTGCCTCAAGATGCACTTGGTGGCCAGCAATGACTCTGGGTGGAGAAAGGGGTGCGGGGAGGGAGGAAGTTGTTGCTGGAAATCACCGGCAGTGGGACAAGGGGAGGGGTCAGTGTAGCACCTCTGACTCGCTGTGTGTCTACCATGGCCCGTCACTGCCCTTTCTCTCCCATCCATGACTCTGAAAAGGGACACATGTCCTTCTCCACCAGATGGAGGTGACTGCTTCCCAATTTATTTTGCTACCATTATGGTCCCGTTACATTCTTGTCTCCACTCAGATTTTTAAAGGTCATGTATATCTAGAGGCCACCCAGTGAGACGGAAAAGAATAAAATGTCTTACAGGTCCTGACCTCTGGGCTTGACTCAGAAGGCACTGGAAAATCGGGGCCTCCGTTGTCTTGCCTACAAATGAGAGGAGAGCTCTAAACAAACCCACAAAAGCTTGTCTTCAGGTCTCCCGAGGAAGTCCTTGGTGGTTAAGGATAAGAGGTGGGGCGAAGTGGCGTCAGCTGCGCTGGGTTTGTTCCCCATCCCGCCTCAAGGGCCCCCCCCACCCCGCCCAGGTTAAGTTGCTTTTGGCATTTCAATCAAGCTTTTCTACTTCAGATGTAATGATCTCTATATAGCACCAGTTCTTTTATGTTCTATATGAAACTGCACTGTATTTCTTTGAAACGTTAACATGTAAATTATGCAACAGAAATAAACCTACGGGGATTTTTCCATATGGATAAGAGGAATGCAGTGCCTCGTTGTAGTGGACTCTCGGGGTGGGAAAAGCATGAGTCTGGGAAATGGGCCTCCACCAAGATTAGACGGTTGGCGCCTCCGTGGCAGAGTCAAGGCCAGGCCGTCTGGCTTTCTGTGAAGCACACGTCTCACCAGGAGGAAGCATGATGGGAGGTGTGCTCGCGGACCTCTGGCTTCAATCACACGTCCTCAAGTCAAAGTATATAATTACACTGCCCTCCAGAGAGCACACCCCCTCCCACTGTCACTTTCTCGCCACCAATGCCCCAACCCCCATGCTCAGCAGGACAGCTGCCGTGAGGCCACTCGTCAGACAGAAGTCACACCTTCTGCCACCTTCTGTGACACCCAGTCTGGTGACCCCACTTCCATGGACAAACTCCAGGCTTCCCGCATTCCTGGCTGGTTAATGTCACCCTTTCTCTCCCACTGAAAGAAGCACATCGGACTGCAAATGAGAGAAACGGATAGTACTTTACGTTAAAAAAGTAAGTGTGTGGGCTTCGCTGGTGGCGCAGTGGTTGAGAGTCTGCCTGCTAATGCAGGGGACGCGGGCTCGAACCCTGGTCTGGGAGGATCCCACATGCCGCGGAGCAGCTACGCCCGGGAGTCACAACTACTGAGCCTGGGCGTCTGGAGCCTGTGCTCCGCAACAAGAGAGGCCGCGACAGTGAGAGGCCCGCGCACCGCGATGAAGAGTGGCCCCCGCTCGCCGCAACTAGAGAAAGCCCTCGCACAGAAACGAAGACCCAACACAGCAAAAATAAATTAATTAATAATAAAAAAAAATAAGTGTGTGATTTGCAAGCTTTAGTGTGTGAATGATTATAATATTAATTGTAGTTATACCTGGTCTTATGCTGCTTATCTTACTTATAATTATACTTCTAACTGGTCGCTACATAGAGTACATCATGAAACCAAGATTAGACCAGTGCCTTCCAGATTATTTTCGTGCAAGTCCCAGGTCACCCTGGCTGGAAACAGTCTTTCTGCTGGTTCAGTGCCTGACTGGTGCCCTGATCCCTTTGTCTCAGAATTCCAGTGAGAGGGGAAGGGATGGGGGAAGGAAGGGACAGAAGACCCTAGGCTTGGGGACCAGGCCCACCTGAAGATGTATCTGCATCAACCCTTTTAGGAACCAGAGACTGGGCCACTGTTATAGATGCAGGAAGATAGTTTCTTACGTGGTTCATTTCGAGGTGTCCCGGACAGGGCCGTAGTGGGGTGTATGAGTACCACAGGTTGGCTAATAGTCTGGTACCTCTTTAGAGCGACAGCATTTAAATATTGGTTCACATGTACTCAGAAGAGAAGTAGGGTGTCACTCAGAGCAGGAGAGGAGAAGGAGACTGCAGTGGAGACATTCGATGTCACTGTGTCCAGGGCGGTTCAGCTCCGGTACCAAAGTTCCAAAACTCCTCTTAGCAAAACCAAAGTCCACGCACACTTAAAAATAGCTCAAAAGGTAAATTTTCTGTTATGTGTACCTTACCACAATTCAATTGTTTTCTACAGTTTTGAAAGCCCTGCAGTTACTTGTACCCACCCTCCTTAGAAGGCAGCCTCTCAGCCATCCACTATGACCGCAGTGTGTGTGCCCCTGCGGGGATGCCACTCCCACCTGCATGATTCCTGCTCGTGTGGTTTCCTCCATCTCCCTCCCTGGCCAGTGATGCTAGAGCAGCCCTCGCAGGCTGCCTGGTCCCCTACTTTACCTCTGGGCCTGGGAAAGCCCCGCCCAATGCCATGGAACATTCCAGGACTGGATGCTTTCCGTTAGAATAAACATTGCTCTATTCAACATAATCTTAAAATGTAGACTCTGTTGGAAGGAGTAACTTAGCAAGTTAGGACTTTCCCAGTGGGTGATGAAATAGCGGGTGGGAGGGTATGGGAGGAGGCAGGAGAAATCATCGAGAAAAGGGAGAAGAGCACCAAGGAAGAAGGGCAGAGGGTGTGGGGTAAACTCCAGAAGGACCACGGGTGAGGCTGAGGCCACTGAAGACCGTGAACCCGGGAAGAATCATGTTGAGGGTCAAGGTGAAAGGGAATCAGTGACCTGAATAAGTAAAATCGTCCACACAGTTGAGCAGCCATGCCCTTCAGCAAGACTTGCAACCTCCCGAAATGAGTCCTGTTAAGCGGGTGGCGGGAAACTGGCAAGGTGGTATGTACCGTCCTCCTTCTGAGGAAAGTAAAAGAAAGAAAACAGCCACCGCTTTCTTCGACTAAATGTTTTTATAAGTCACAGCTCATTTACCCATTGAAGAGTAAACCATAAGTTACTTCACCCAGACGTTTATCTCAGAAGAGACAGTTAAGAGATGACATCTAAAAACGAAGTTACCCCAAACATAGCTGAGCCAGGTCTCGCGATGGTGTTTCTACATCTCATCATAATGTTCCCCATCTCTTTCTAAGCAGTTCTAACAATTCAAAATTGCATTTCTTGGCTAGAATGGCACACAGAAAATGCTCCCCAGAAATCCCACCAGTGGTCTGGTTCAAAAGTAGAACTTGGGATTTCTCTGAAGGGGAGGAACAATGAAACTCTGCCAGGGAAGTGACGAAGCATCTTCATGTCTTATTCCTATACCGTGTCTCTTGGTCTCTCCTGCCTCTGCCTCTGTCTTTTGTGTTATGGGGTCTTTTCTTTAATTGGGTACAGTTCTGTCAAACAATACAAGGCTGTTTTCTTTCTGCCAAAATCAAACCACATCTCCAATAATTGGAATGTCTTAATTTACTACTAGTATATGTAACCAAAGAAAATTTTACAGTACTTCCAAACGACTTTCATTTCTTCTCCTTCTCTCCCTGACACCTTCTTGTTTTAGCAAGCAAACCGAGCCCTCATTCTCGTCCTTGCCTTTGATGCAGAGCCCCACACACAGAGCCAGCGTGGCACATGGCACAGGGGCCTACCTTGCCCAGGCCTGGGGTGTCCTTCACCTTGTTGACGGCCCTCAGCAGGCAGGGCGGGGCCGGGGGTGGGGAAGTCTGCAGAATCCCGCTGAAGCTGGTGGCAAAGAGAGGTGGCTCGGTGACAGAAGAAGTGGAAGGCCGATGTTTCTTCTTTTTAGAAGATAGATTTAACTTCTGGGCAGCTCTGGAGGGAAAAATTCAGAAAAAGACAATAAAGGAAAAAGTATATTCACAATTCACAAAAAGTATATATTCACAATCAGATATGCTAGGGTCACTTTCTGTTCCTTCTCTTAAAGAAGCCCCTAATTCTGATTGCAGCTAAACGGTTCTCTCTTCTTCCTCCGAGTGCCTGGTGGTAGCCCCTGACTGCAACCGAGTGAACCCAGGGAGCTGCCCAATCACTTACACGGCAGAGCGACACCACAGCATTGCACGGTCCTGCAGCTGCGATCTACAAAGAATTGTTGGTTTTCCACAAACACTCAGCTTAAGCATGAATAAAGCTGGCCATCTTTGGGGATACACAGCACCTATTAGGTTAATCATTCCATAACTTCTGGTATAAACTCAAACGTGAGAGACCTTATGAATTTTTTAGGAACTCTAACACCTTGTAAAATCCAAACCAGTCTGAGGAAGAAGCACGTGGTGACCACTCAAGGCATACTGTGGACGTGACTGTGGAAGAAAAACACACACCCCAGCACAACGGGAAATACAAACCAAACGGTTTTAGAAACATAACACCCAAACAGAATAAACTCCAGCCAAGGTGTAGGGTTCTGAGACTAGGCGTGGCTCAGGTGGAAAACAGGCTTTTATGTAGGGTGGTCTTTCACCACAAAATGCAGTTCATGGGCAAGTGCAAGGGGTGATACAGTCAGAATCCACAAAGGGGGCAGAGGACGCAAACAGAAAGGTGAGAGGGAAGGTGACGCATCGTTAATAACATTGATTGTTCACATCACATCTTCCATCGTTCAAGTGTTCTGCGACACCTAAAACATGACCATCTTATCATAGAGAAGAAGGGAAAATCAGGCAAGGGCATTTCACAGACTGTAACATACTCACTTCTGGGTTCATTCTTGGTGTTTTTCACACTATACTCATGTTCTAAGAATTCCAATTTCCTTACCAAAGGTTATTAAACATTTTAGCTGCTGCTTAAAACAAATGGGCTACCGTGACTTTATTCTACACATCAAAACCTTACAATCCATCCTGTGTTCTTACCAATTGCATAACAGGTCATAAGCAAAGCAGGCCAAAAAGATTAAATCAGCATCGTTTGCACCCCTTTCCCCCCAACTTCCATCTTAATATCTGAATCTTAAGCTCTGGACTGGTTAGTTTTAATTTTGTGTCAGTAATTGCCGTGCTTTTGACAAATCCCCTGAGCTACAAAATGGCCACTGAACAAATACAGCAAAGAGAATTACCACTTCAAAGCTTAATTTTCCTTAGCTGTAAAACTGAACATCTATTTCACAAGAGTGAAATATAGAGGAATGGGATGCATGAGGAGTGACAGATTGTGATGGAATGATACCCGCACAGTCCCAACGCCATGTGCCAAACTTAGGGACCTCTATGGTGGCTCTACTGTAGGGTGATGAAAAATGAAGACACTAAAAGGAGATTTCCACCATGCTTTCTTTTCCCAAACAGCAAAAAGAAAAACCTAGGAGTCATTTTTTCTCGTGCTTTCTTTGTCACGCTTCCTGATGCTGTCCCTCTAAAATGAAAGGTGAAGTGGAATTGTTCAGCGGCTGGTCTGGCGCATCTCTTGGCAGTTTTCCTTATTCTGTGAGATTCTCTCCCTGAACAAACAGTGGCTCCTCCAAAGGTGGGTGTGGGCATCGCATGCTTCTGACACTCACGCCTCTGCTCAGCAGCCCCTTACTGCTTTCAAGTCAGGACGCCTATAGGCAAAGGAGAGTTAGAAAGAAGGCGGAAGATGATGATCTGCTAGGAACCGAAAGGTGGCGTTTAATCCATTCACGTTAGGATTCTTTTGGATGGTGGCAAAAGGACCAAGGAGCTGCTGTGGGTTCCCGGTCCAAATGTGGAGACAGAGAGGAGGAGTGACACTCAAAGGCAGCTCAGAAGAGGTAGTAGCCTGCTGGCTTCTTTTTTCCTTTTTCTTATATCTGCTACCCATGCCCACTTACTCTCCCCACATAGACCCTGCAGAGGAGGAAGTGAGGGTCCTTGAAATGAAAGTATATGAAGGACATTCCCAAGAACAGCAATCCAGTGCTCTATTCCCCCCTCTCTCTCCCTCTCTCTTTCCTATAACATCACAATTTCACTGTATTACCGCATCATTCCCAAAGGCATATAAACATGCTATTATTTCTCCCACCTCAGAAAAGAAAACACAAGCCCTTCTCTTCATTCTTCTTACCCAGCCAGCTACTGCTCTGTTTCCTGCTCATTTTTGCAGCAAAACTCATGGAAAGTGTTGTCTATACTTGCTTTCTCTAGTTCATCTCCTCCCTTTGCCTATAAGCTCATTGCAGTCAGGCATGTGGTCCATAGCTCCTCTGAAACAGCTCTTGTCAAGGCTGTGAATGACCTCCACGATTGCTAAATGTCATGGTTCTGAGCCCCACCTTACCTGCCCAATCAGAGCACTGACGAGATCCTTCTACTATTTTATACTTTCTTCTTTAGGTGCCAGGACATCTATGGTGACAGATGTTAACTAGACTTATTGTGGTGAGCACTTTGCAATTTACACAAATATACAAATCTCGATGTACACCTGATGCTAATATAATGTTGTATGTCAATTATACCTCAGTAAAACAAAACAACAACAAAAACACACTAAAACGATTCTACTCAGATATCCAATAGGTATCGTAAACTTGCATCTCTAAAGCTAAATTCCTGATCTTTTCCTAAAAAGCTGTATGCCTTTAGCTTTCCCTATTTCAGAAAATGGCAATTCCATCCTTACAATGGCCCAGACATCTTTGCCTCCTCTTTTTCTCACACCAAACATCCAATCCATCAGGAAATCTGTTGGCCGTAATTTCGAAATAGACCTATGATCTAACCCTTCTCACCACCTTTACTGATATTGTCTTAGTCTGAGCCACTAACCTCTCTTGCCTGGATTACTGCAGTAGTCTCCTAACTTGTCTCTCTTCTTCTGTTACCTTCCCTGCCACCTCCCACTGCACTGGCCCAATCTATTTTCCACACAGTTGCCAGACTGATTCTTTTAAAACATAACCAGACAAGACCCTCCATTTTGCTTCTCATCTCATAGTAAAAGCCAGAGTAACTACAATGGCCTATAAGGCCTTCCGTATATCTTCCCTCATATCTCCCAGACCACCTTTCCTACTACTCTTTTCTTCAGTTACTCTGCTCCAGCCATAACAGCCTCCAAATACTCCTGGTACGCTCCCACCTCAGGGCCTTTGCACAGGCTCTTGCTTCAGCCTGGAATGCTCTGCCCTAGATAGAGATAGGCATACGGCTCCCTCCCTTACCTCCTTTAAATCTTCATTCAGATGACACCTTATCAATGAACCTACCCTGCACACCATAGCAGACTGTAAGATGGCTGCAACAACATGTATCCCCTCCCACATGCTCTTCTATGACATGAAATTGACACTTCTCCATTGAGAGGTGGAATCTATTTTCCTTCCCTTTGAACCCAAGCAGAACTCTGAAATTGCCTTGACCAACAGAATATGGTGGGAATGATGTTGTATGGTCTCCAGGGTTAGGTCATAAAAAGCAATATGGCTTCTACCTGTCTCTCTCACCCCTGGCACTCAGCTTCCACATCACGAGAAGGCCCAGGCCATGTGGAAAAGGCCATGTAGAGAAGAACTGAGGACTCCAGTGAACAACCAGTGTCAACTACCAGACATGTGAGTAAATGAGCCTTTAGATGATTCCAGGTGCCACCCTTCAAGTCTTCTGGCTGAGGCCCAAGGCATCGTGGAGCAGAGGTAAGACATCCCCATTCTGTCTTGTCAGAACTTCTGAACTCCAGAAACCATGAGAGGTAATACACCATCATTGCTGCTTTAAAGCCACTAGGTTTGGCGGTAGCTGGCTACATGGCCACCTACTCCCCATCTCCTAATTTCACTTGCCCTGCATGCCTTACCCACCCACCCTCCCCATCATGGCACTTATATCTTCTAACATAGTAGATGATTTACTTAGTTATCAGGTTTATTGTTTATTGTCTGTTTCCTCTCTAGAATGTAAGTTCCAACAGGGCAGACTGTCATACCTGCGTGTTGAATGACGTGAATAAAGATTGAAGGAACTGGGAACATTTAGCCTGGAGAATATAAACCTGGAGAAAGGGGAAGGAAGAGTTTTTCTAAAAAACTGTCTTTAAAAAAATGAATAAATAACATGTAGCAGGAAGTATTTTTCAAGCAATAATGCCAGATAACTTCATAGGCCATCATTTTGCATCTCAGAAAACTTTGTGAGGAAAATAATAATAGTACTCCCATTTAACAGACAAAGAAATGAGTCTTAAAGAGTTAAATCCAGATTCCTTGGACTATCTGACCTGAATTTGAACATCCAGCTGCTTCAGATACTAGGTAGATAATAGGCAAGTTACTTAAATTCTGATAATGTTTATAATGTGTGTAAAGGGCCTAGCATAGCACCTGGCATATAGTTGGCATTCAACAATACCATCATCATCAATATTATTATTACACATATTATTATCAAGCCTCAGTTTCTGCATCGTAAGATAGAGCAAAAATATTTTCTACCCTTATAGACATTTTGTGAAAATTAAATAAGAGTGCAGGTAAAGGGTTTAGCACACAGGAAGTACTTAATAGATGGTACTTTGGAGGAATATAATACGTGGTGGAGCTGAGACTGAACCTAGGTCTCTGTTCCCCATATTGCTTCAGATCATCTCTGAATAGGCAGCAAAACAGGCAGGTGAAACGTAAAGGCATTTGGGGATTTATAAGTGAAAGGGGCATCTTTCTAAAAATTGGAGTAATCCATTAGTGATGGGTCTGCTTCATGAAATAGCTTTTGTCATTGAAAGTGTCCAAGTAGTAGCTACAAAACCATTTACAGGGACTGTCAGGGAGATGAAAGCATGCATTGGGAACATCAGATAGTTTCCAAAATCTCTTCCAATGCAGTTTCTGAAATGATTCCTGGAACCTCTATTTCATTTAGGGAAGCCTCTGTTGGCTTCAATGCAGAAAAATAGGAATACAGTAAATTATTTGGAGAATACATAAAAAATTACTCTCTTCTGAAAACAGGTATATAAGATAAATACATTAGAAGAATTCTAGAATTTAGAAATCAGTAGAAATCACATTTTAGAGCCATATAGCGTATAAGAACATTTTATTTTAATATTGACATCATCATCACCAACTGTTTGATCTCTATTTTATATGTTCCGATTTCTTGGAAGTCAGCATCTTCTGATCTTTTCATATAGTACTTCAATGACACGCAGACAGGAGAAGGTTGAAGTACAGAAATCATTCATGTATAATTGTATTATTCAGTGACATAAAGAAGAAGCAATCGTGAAAGAATTGAAAAGGAAAAGACATTTGGGCTAGAAGTGTATTTTGTGTTATTAATGCCTTACACAAGTTTTCTTCATAAGGAAAGGGACAGATGAGTGGGTTGTCTTGTAAGATTTTAAACAACAAAAAATTAACCTAAAAAACTATTATAAGTAATATTCACTTGTCTCATTCCTACCATGGACAGTATCACATATTTCCTAGAGCTATTCATCCCTGCACACATCTTTAAATATCCATGGGCTTCATCTAATTCTCTGAACCTTATTTCAAGAAAAAAAGGTGGCCTCCCTAGCAGGATGAAATTAATATTCACTAAGCTCCTATAAAGGAAGTGATGCCATGCTAAAGCAGTATCAGACTTGTGAGGAGAGGAGCAATGATGTGAACCTGGAAAGAATTTAAACCTAGTGAGCTCAGATTTTTGCTCTGGGCTCTACCCTTTCTCTCCATTGCCTTACTCATCTCATATAGGAGACAATTATCCTAACACATCTATGTGATGCCATCTGAATTCAGGAATCAGTTTAGAATTGAGATGACCTTCACATGGGACAGTTCCTTGTGCTCATTGGCCAGATCTACCTGGATTTAAAAGAAAGAGGCAGGGCTTCCCTGGTGGCGCAATGGTTGAGAGTCCGCCTGCCGATGCATGGGACATGGGTTCGTGCCCTGGTCCGGGAAGATCCCACGTGCCGCGGAGCGGCTGGGCCCGTGAGCCATGGCCATTAAGCCTGCGCGTCCGGAGCCTGTGCTCCACAACGGGAGAGGCCGCAACAGTGAGAGGCCCGCGTACCGCAAAAAAAAAAAAAAGGCAAATAATTATCTAGTAAATTTAATTGGTTAGGTGGGAGAGAGTCTTAGGTCGCCATTATACAGATCAGAGGGGAAACTTTTGGGGCTTTTCTGACTTTTCTTTTTTTTTTTTTGCACTTGTGTGATAGACTATTTGACCTTGCATTTTCAGAAATACGGAGTGTTTCAACGGAAAGCGCTTCATTCTAAGTGCATCCCATGAGACTTAAGTTGGGGGTCTAGCACCCTTAGTGTATAGGGATTGCTAATACATTGACCTAACAACATTTTAAGAATTATTAGCTTCATGAAGAATAGAACTTTCGGGGCTTCCCTGGTGGCGCAGTGGTTGAGCGTCTGCCTGCCAATGCAGGGGACACGGGTTCGAGCCTTGGTCTGGGAAGATCCCACATGTCACGGAGCAACTAGGCCCGTGAGCCACAACTACTGAGCCTGCGCGTCTGGAGCCCGTGCTCCGCAACAAGCGAGGCCGCGACAGTGAGAGGCCCGCGCACCGCGATGAAGAGTGGCCCCCGCTCGCAGCAACTAGAGAAAGCCCTCACACAGAAACGAAGACCCAACACAGCCAAAAATAAATTAATTAATTAATTTTTAAAAATGAGTATATGTATCTCTAGGGTTAAGAAGATGTAAAAAAAAAAAAAAGAACTTTCCTTAGGGAATATCAGGCAGTATAGTCGTTTTTTAAGAATTCTCTATCCTTTAAAAAATTCTATGTACCATGTGTTGCTGACCACGTCCTGAAAGCATTTCATCCTGTCTGAGGGGGGTGTTCGACTGTGAGATGCTTGGATAGGTGGGTAAAAGGTTTATAAAAATTAAGAGGTCATGCAAGCTCTACTAAATGGGACCCCGGCGATTGATTGGTGAGATATTAACTGAAAAACTGCTCAAGAGGAGGGCAGGGTAAGGCCCTCAGAACCGCCACATCTGCTGCCCACAGAGGGTCCTGACCCAGGAGGGGGATGAGAGTGGTAAAATTGCCACCGTCAGCAGGTAAAAGACAATCCAGGCTGCAATTTAACGTGACAGTGGCCGGGCTCCAATGGCTTATGTGCCATGATAAAATATTTCAATGCTCTGAGGATTGAGACTGTCTGATAATAAGCAATGACGTGACAGATCACAGCAGCTCCCAGGAAATCCATGGGGTCAGTGACACAGGGGTAGAAGAAAATAAAACGGATTATAAATAGCGAGGATATATGACAAGAGCCAGTGGTCTGAGGCAAAGCGTCTGGAAACAATTAAGATATCCATCTATATGGAAAAAAATACCAGTTATGCTTCACTTTGAAATAACACCTATTTAAAAGTATTCTGGCACTGCCATGAAGCATGTTAGTCATTTTGGAAACTCTCCAAACAGGGAATAAAGAGCGTCCTCCTTCACCTTTCCATTTTCTAATTGGCTGTCACTGAGGTCATTTCTGTGTCTCCAGAGACAGAAAAGCATATGGGTCTTGGGGTTTTTCTGATTTTTATGTAAATGATCCATTTCATTAGTGTAGGAAGGTAATTCATGACATGACTTCAAATAAAATGTTTACTGCTAGGAGACAAAACATGGCTGACCGTTAACCTCAAACAATATTGTGTTAAAACACTACCGCCAGACACTATTATACTTTGAAAACGGATGGATTTTTGCAACTTACTGCACAGCATTAACCCATAGTGATAATCTCTATGAATTTTCCCTTATTCTTCTCTTAAAAATGTACCCATTCATCAAAGCTTCTACAAGTTGCCCTCATCAGCTACTTCAGGCCTCAGCAATTGGTCTTGAGAGTCTATGTCTTATGTTGTAACACTTAATGAGATGCTGCTTTGCAGTGTGGTCTTTCCTTCTGGGTGCCATTAGTGTTGCCTCCATCACTGAATTATCAACTCACTGAAGGTCCATACGTGTTTCCTTTCTTCTGCAGCTTATTTCCTGCCCCATAGCTTTGTACCTTTTTGCAAAGTGCGCACCCACTCAAGCCTTCTTAATCGATCTCGCCTTTGGAGTTACACCAACATATGCAAAGTCCCAAGACTATGTATCTGGAGTTCTAGAAATGCTTAGACCTTGGAATGTTTTACTCTTTCTAAAGCATTTTGCACACATTGTCACATCCATCACACTCAGCCCTATGAGGCAAGCAGAGAAGGTGTTTGTACCATAAATTACAGATTTAAAAAGCAATGAAGGCACAGAAGTTACCTGATTTTATCCACAGTCACAGGACTAGTGGTCTTCATACCTGGGATCTAGGATTTGTGTTTTCTGCTTTAGACTCAGGGTCGGTCTACCACTTCATGCTGTTATGCAATTTGATACATAAGAGCAGTTATTTAATTTTGTTTGGGCAACATAAAACCAAATGATAATCACTTGCCTAAAAATGAAGACAGAAAAAGCAGTTACATATTTTTGTATGTAACTCAAATCAAATCATATATAAGCATTTACCAATTACTGATCCAGTTGCTTAGCAACATACCTTCACATCACAGGAGGAAAATGTCTCAGCTGAGTGAGTCAGGTCATGCCCAGAATTAGGATGTGAAAGGCAAATTATATGAAAATGCTTTCTCTGTTCCTATAGTCCCAACCCGGAGGGAGTCCTTGCATGACAGTTACAATACAATAGCTACCACCACCAGGCACCATTCTAGGTACCATCCTCCACCGCCTCATGACTCTCCCTCTACAGACACAAAAAGAATGCTGGAAGCTGCTGAGAATGCAACACAATGTTCTGGAAACTCAATCAATCAATCAATACTTATTGAACGACAACTATATACAAAAGAACTATGCAATCCGTAGGCTATGCACGTCACTCAAGTCATCTCTGAGTCACACCGCAGCTGCTCTGTGTTCAAGAATCTACTCCTAAATTGTGGCAATGAGAAGAATCCACACCACCCAACATTACTGAGAACTTTCTACTGGCTCTCCAGCAGCCGAGAAAGAGAAGCTTGGAGAAGCTGGAAGCTTTCCCTGAACTGCTCACCATTCACTCATGCCTAGCGGTACAAAAAAAGTAAAAAGCAAAATTTGAAAACCATACTGTTGGTGAATATAGCTAATCCATTCGTTTCTGGATTTTTCATGGCCCAAGTGAGAAGGCAAAAACAACGGGATGAAAAGGAGCCCATTCATAAGCTAATTTTTTTTTTTTACAGAAGCTATTCAAAGTAAAATCTTCTCCTTTGCTGAAAGTCAGGTTCCTAGGAAAGTGTTTGCTGAGACAAGCTCCTTATGTGAAAAGAGAAACACTTTCATACACACAATGAAGCAGGAGATATTTAATAATAAAAGAATTAGCCATTGGCATGGAAGGCTAAACAAGAGTACAGAGCATGAATCTGTTATTTCCTGGCTGTGGAAATCTGGATTTTAGGAACACTAAATAAACACTGTGTCTGTGGCAGAATCTATGACCTGCCAAGGCGCTTTGTCTCCGTCTCTCTGATGCTCTGGTTTCTCAGGGCTCAGGTAAGTTTCCTCGGTGTCTGCTGGGATTTGGAGCATTTTAAGAAAGACTCTTCCACTTGTCTTGCCAGGGGTTAAGCCCTTTCAGCTCATTATACAGCAGCTGCTCAGTACTCTGTGGTCTCCCAAGCTCTGTTCACCTCGGGCCGCGTGGCAGCGGGATACCAGACGTCGCGGCTGATCTTGGCAGCTACGTTTAATATTTCATGTGACGGGGGCTTTGAGGGAGCGCCTTCACTAATGGCCAAGACGCCATCTGCAGGAGGCTGGGTTCCAGGGCCCAAGAGGAGGTTCCCAACGAACTCCTAACGAACTTGATCTCATCCAGAACTTGACAAGTTGGGGCTGCACTCTTTTGGCAGCCTGGGGACACCTGGGCCTTCTTTTTCTATTTCCGTGTGTCCGGCAAACCTAGTAAGTCAGACCCGAACACTGCCGAGACAACCAGCTCTGGTCAAGCCCTAGAGGAAAACACGTCAGAAACTGGGAAGTTCTGTCTCTGAGCATCAGTGACCTCAGAAAAATGCAACTTGCTTCAGGCCTCATCAACCTTTCATATTTTAAGAGAGAGCACCCCACTCTTTCAAGGACACTGGAGGATAGAATAAACCAAAATTTATTCTCATTTGATGTGTAATATAAAAGTCTAAAGGAACATACTGCTGATTTGTAAGCTGCCTTTGATGCCATGTGACATACACTTCAGCTCGTGACTCCATAGCTGATAGCTTCTTTATTTCATTACTTGTCTCCACGCAGACATGCAAGGCTACACTTCCTTCCTGCCTGCTGATCTGGCGCGGTAGACTCCAACTCCGACACTCCTAAGGACTTTACCGAGTAGGGAAAAAGCAGAACGGGCGCAGAGGTCTGGAGGTGCGCCTCCAGGGCACTCTGCTTGAAGGGTGTTGACTACAGATGCCCTGGATAAGGTCACATGAGGGTAAAGCACAGGGCAGGCACACTGCCCCATCCCTGTGGGACACAGCCTTGCCTGCTGTCTGACCTGGTGACAGTGGTCAGGCACCTGATTTGAGGACTCAGCTCCAGCTGTGCTCCAATTCTCCCCACTCCTGATACCGCTCTATAGCCTGTGACAAACCCTGGTCTTGGTCATCCCAGACTCCTAACCTGGCTTCCTGATCGCCTACATCTTGGCTTCTGTTTGCCCACTTGAGTTCAGCTTAGAAGCCTTCTGCCCCAGCCTGGATGGATCTCCTTGTCTTTCTTCCTTATTTGCACTAAGGTCCTCATGCACCTTTCCCTGTGCCAACTGACTGTCTGGCCATCAGTCCCTTCTGACCAGATGCTCCCTGCTGCAGAGCTTTAGGTCCCTGGCCTGATCTGCCCAACCCGAGCCTGCTTAGTACCAGAGAAACCAGGGCACTTCTAACCTCCTCCAGAGCCAGAGCTTTGCAAACTGGGCTCAGTGAATAAATTAAAAGAACTGTAGGGCTTCTCTGGTGACGCAGTGGTTAAGAATCCACCTGCTAATGCAGGGGACACGGGTTCGAACCCTGGTCCGGGAAGATCCCACATGCCACGGAGCAACTAGGCCTGTGCACCACAACTACTGAGCCTGCGCTCCAGAGCCCGCGAGCCACAACTACTGAAGCCCATGCACCTAGAGCCCGTGCTCTGCAACAAGAGAAGCCACCGCAATGAGAAGCCCGCGCACCGCAAAGAAGAGTAGCCCCCGCTCTCCACAACTAGAGAAAGCCCGGGCGCAGCAACGAAGACCCAACACAGCCAAAAATAAATAAATAAAGTTAAAAAGAAAAGAGAACAGTAAACACCTAAGCCACCAGACCCAAGTCAGTGCAATTGTAAGTTTAAAAATCCATCCCCAAAAAGTTGGTTCGGATTTTTTGTAGTTAATTGTTAGTACTGCTGTCTTTCACGGACATTAATAATTGAGAATTGGCTGGTCTTCTTGAATGGAATTGATAAAAACCATGTATCTACAATCTAGGTATTTCAGTTGCTTATAAATAAAGACAGAGAAAAAGACAATCATAGGCTAATTAAAGCCCATTCCTTGTGGAATGCCAGTGTCTGATTTTTCTGCAGAGAAACAACTGTCCATAATATATGTATGGATATCTACTACATTGCAAGAAATAGCCCAGTAAAATTATGATTCCTTCAAGGAATACGCATATTCTAGATAATGTGATTTCAAGAATCTAATGAATCTAATGTTCTTTTCATTCCATCATGTGGCCTTTTAGATGCTAACGCCAGTAGTTTCTAGTTAAATCATTTATACATATGCTAATGTAATGTTCAAAGGAAGAAACTGCACGATCTACCGTAAACAGAGAGCCCATTTAAAAGCAAAGGGTAACCACTAATTCCCTAGTTTTCCTTAATATTTACCTTCCTTAGCTGTTTGGTAGAAAATTACCTTGAAAAGCATAAGAAACTGAAAAGCAGTTGTGTTGTTCACTTTTAATGTCTTTATTTTCAAAGAAACAGTGCTTTATTCTCATTTTTCCCATGCTTTGATCATGTAAAATTAAAAACTGACATGAAATTACATACTTCAGATATAATTTGCTGCCTGAAGCAGCGAGCTGCTATCAAGGTGTGATGGCTAGAAATGGACCGCGGTTGCAAAGAAAACAAAGCCTTTAATCCATAACTCTTTGCTCAATACCTGTAGCTCTCTCAGAGCAAAGCTAATTAATTGTCAATGCTGGGTGACACACTCTGTGGTTTGGGGGCTTCTTGGTTAATTAAATTTGAATGGAAGCTCTGTTTGCTAATGGAAGTAATTTCTTTTTTCCCCTTTAATATCAATATTTCTTTTTATTTAACAAATTATTTAGTATAGTTGAAATCTGAGGAAATCATTAAGTAAGTTATTTCCAAGAACAATTTGTAAGGGGTCTCTGCATTAAAAAGATATGAACCAGACACAGCAGTGGCTCAGAATGCCTGCCCCCATGCCCTCTATTGCAAGGCTGCGCAGCCCCAGATCCAGGGCAATCTTTTAGACTGTCGGTACCTCAGCAGCCCCACTAGAGGGAGAGAGGTAGAAACTCACAGCCCCGCCCCTCCTGTTTACTTTACTGGCAGGTCACTTGGGAGGAAGTCTGTGCAGATCCCTGAAAAACATGGCAACAGCACACTGCAATAGAGTGCACTCCTCATAGACACATTCAAAGGCTGGGAAGCAGAGGAAAGGAGGCAGCTTCTGTTTTCAATAAAGTCGAGAGCAGACGGCCTAGGTGAGAGATTGCTCCAGAGCAGAATAACTTGTGAAAGTAGGACGGATCTATAGTAATCACGGCCTATTAAGACTCTAGGGGGTGGCAAAAAGGAAGGAAATTCTGACATGTGCTACAACATGGATGAACCTTAAGGACGTTACGCTTAGGGAAAAAAGTCAGGCACAAAACGACAAATACTGTCTAATTCCTCTTATATACGGTACCTAGAGTAGTCAAAGTCCTAGAGACGGAAAGTAGAATGGTGGTTGCCAGGGACTGAGGGAAGCAGGGAATGGGGAGTTACCGTTTCATGTCTAGAGTTTCAGTTTTGCAAGATAAAGAGTTCTGGAGATGGATGGTGAGGACGCTGCATAACAATGTGAATGGACTTAATACGACTGAACTGCACACTTAAAGATGGTTAAGATGGGTAAGTTTATGTGTACTTTACCACAGTAAAAATTTTGTTTAGATATTAAAAAAAAAAACAAAAAGGACTATAGGGGCTGGTTCGTTCCTGGGGTTCAGCACCAAAGAAAAAAATCAATAAAACTATAGGGGCAATTTTTTTTGTGACTTTGCATCAAAGCTGCTAACAAAGACCTACGCTTTACTTTTCGATGGATGTACTTGCTTATTTGATTATTTCTGCACAAGCAAGGCAGTTATGCTATGAAGTAGCCTGGGACGGGAACAGGAAGTAGGACTGGATGCCCATCTCCACTGCCAGGACGTGGACCCGACCATTAAGAACGGATGCTCTCCACCGCTCCCATTCCACTCTTGCACTTATTCTCTCTAACACTGTGCCTGGGATTGTCGGGGTCTGGACATGCACGCGTGTGTGTGTGCGTGTGCGTGTGCATATGTGTACGTGTATGGGGCATGGGTAGGGAGGAAGAAGGCAGGAAGAATACTAAAGAAATTAAATAATATAGAATAATAAAAAAGATAATGCAGTGGATTCCTCCCAAGTAATCCACATCTCTCTCAGCTGAAGTCTTTAATACATTCTTCATAGTCACTTTTTTGTCTTGTAGCGAAAAAAAGTATTTTTGAAAACAATTATCAAACAATTAACAATTAAACTGGTATAAAAATTATTTTGAAATAAATTGTAGGCAATAGACAAATGTGTCAAAATACAACAAGGATTTGGTCCAAAGGTCCTGGTTAGCTCCGTAAAGAAACCTGAGCCGCGCCAAACTGCACATTTAACTATTGGTTACTTTCGTGGGCCTGTTATTTTTAGGTGAAACTTAAAACGGGTAAAGTTAAATTTTTTATGCTGTGGTTACTCTTAGTTATTAGAATCCTAAGTTAAATGATCATTTTTTTTTTTTTTTTTTTTTTTGGTGCGCGGGCCTCTCCCCTTTTTGGCCTCTCCCCTTTTGGAGCACAGGCTCCGGACGCGCAGGCTCAGCGGCCATGGCTCACGGGCCCAGCCGCTCCGCGGCATGTGGGATCTTCCCGGACCGGGACACGAACCCGCATCCCCTGCATCGGCAGGCGGACTCCCAACCACTGCGCCACCAGGGAAGCCCTGATCACCATTTTTGCAGAATTTGGAGCGTGATGACATCCAGCACCCATGTAAGTTTAAAGTACCATCTCAACTTACGAACACATATCACAACATTCCAGGCTCTTTCATGCCTATGATTTAAACAGGCCTCAAAGAGTCTCTGCGTGGAGAAAAGACTTATGTAAAGGAAGTCGTGTGATTCAATACATGCTCCAACAAACATTGATTTAGCATTAAGTACTTTAGTATTTCAGAGTTCGCTCAAGAGGCAGAAAGGAGAAACAGTCCAGAGTACACACTGCGCAGCCAAGTTGGCTGGGTTCAGATCTTCTGTCTGACACTCACAGCTCTGCAACTTTCCTCAAGTTCCTTGACCTTCGTGTGCCACAGCTTCCTCAGCTGTAAAACAGGATGCAAGAGTGGCCACCTCGTGGGGTTGTTGTGAGATTGAAATGAATATACATATTCTTAGAACATATGTCTTCAAACCATTTCTGGACCATAGTGAACACCCAGTAAATGTCTGCTTGCTACAATTATTATTATAATAAAATATTAATGTGAAAGCTATATCTAAATGTTTCTTTTTAGAGATTCTTTCCCATAAGCTTCTTAAAATATAAATCATAAGAAGCAAGGTAAAAGAGATGCCTTGGCTTAAGCCCTGCTCCATTCTGAGTCAACTCAGAACACGGCCCACCAGGGCTTTCTGATGTGTTCAAGCCCTGGGCATCTTGAAGGGAAGTTTTGGTTGTGCTGTTGGCTGGGAGGGCCTTATTTATAGCAAAGAAAGGTCAGAAAAGAGGGCGATGTCAGTCGATAAATCGGGGTCTTCTACAACCTTAAATCAGATGTCAGGGAAATCTCCGTCAGTGCAGTTGCTTTGGCCTGAAAACCACCGGCTGAAACTAGATTCTTATATCAACCATGTGACAGAACGACCGGGGCAGGACAACCAATTTTCACCCTCACCAAGACACATAAGGCAGTGTCCTGGGGGCACTTAGAAAAATCAATACATATGCAAAACCAAAATACTGTGTTAAGGAAACTAACACAGTTGTTTAAACTGGCCCACAATTTAAACTGGGTGTAGACAGTATCATTTTCCTTAATGCACTGGAAATAAGTTGTCTCTGCTGCACAAAGGCTGATAGAACCAGACTGCCATGTCTCTCACACCAGCCAGGCACCTGCCAGTGTGGTCCCCAGTCAAGATGAGGGCTGGACCAAAAGCATGACTTGCCAATACTGCTTTTTACAATTGGCTGTGATTACTGCGTCTTCCTCATAATACTAAAAGTTCCATAAAGTCAGGAGCCATGTCTGTCTTTCCTACAATTGCGTTCCCAACATTGCCTGGTCCATAGTGAGCATTCCATAAACATGTATGTAAGGATGGATGGGTGGGTGGATGGATGGATGGACAGATGGATTGATAAGTGGATGGATGGATGGATGGATGGATGGATAAGTGGATGGATGGATGGATAAGTGGATGGATGGATGGATGGACAGAGGTGGCCCAAAGTTAATTGACACTAAAGAAGAAAGTCTGTCATCCTGTCTTCCTGATAGGGCAGCCCTATGGCCCTCACACGCTTCCCAGTAGAAAAGTTTGGAAACATTGGTCTAGGTGGAGGTGACTTATATTTAAGGATTTCTCCAGCCCAGAGGTTCTGCAAGGCTATGCATTGGGGCATATTTTGATATATTTACATTTCTAAATATCTTCCAAAACAAACTTGTCAGGTTACATTAACAGGTTCTTCATCATCTGTGGGAAAGATGATTATTTTTATTTTTAGGGGAACTAAAATAAAGTTCTATCTATTTCTTTTTAAAGACTTTGGCACAGTCTAACCTGAGAATTCCCAGATTCACCAGTATCTTTGCTTCTTTGACTCCATACCCACACCCTCACTCATCCTGCTGTGTTCCCTAAGGAAAGGCATATGGTCAGAGCTGGTGCTTAATTATCTCCTGCTCCCACGTAAGTTTCATGCAGGGCTTTTGTTTATTTCACTTCTTGCCAATAACGGTGGCTGGTACACAGTAGGTCCTCAATAAACACTGTAGAATGAATGAATGAATAAATAGACTTTGGGGGGTTTGTTTTTACATTTTGCTTGCTTCTTAAATGATGATAATCCATAAAATATTTTGTGGTATGGGATTTGGCAAGCTACCATGTTCATAAAACTAATAATTATCGTGTTCATTACTAGTCTGTGTCCAGCATTTGTTGTAGCAAGCCTTTGGGGGAGGGATGTTTCTGAAGTTGCCTGTTGACACAGATACCCTCACTGGGTTCTCATGAGTTAAAGGTTGTAGACTTCTGTTTCATAAGGTTAATTCCAAAGTCATTTGATTAGATGTTTCTTTTTTCCATTTCTGACCTTTAGAAAAGAAACCATTTGCTGCCAGACCAACAGGGGAGGGCTCTCTCTCTTTCCTCCAGAGGGGGCTCCAAGTCCACATTTCCTTGGCTTTTCCCTGGGGTAGCTCTCCTGAGGCCAGATGCCTTTAAATACAGCTCACATTCATCGCTAACTAACTGATGAATCTTTGATTTTTTTTTAGAAAAATAGATATTCGTCACAATCATATTTTCAAGGTAATTAAATCAATAATTTTCTTGTACTTGAATAATGTGTTCTTATTAGGCTGTCAACAAATGACAATTCAACAATTCAATTTTAATCCTGCTCTGCATTTCCCCAGGAAAACAAATATGGTGAAGTCAAACACTTAATTTTATCTAACTTTTCCCCCTTATTGAATGTTCAAAACTTCTTAAATAAAACAAATGTAAGTCTGAGTGAATATAGCAAATTCTCTATTTCAGGGCACAGTCATCCATTTTACTTGGAAATAAGTTTCCGTCTTCTGAACTTTAATAGCTCCCTTTCATTTTATTTTAAAAATAACTTCCCATTTGTATTCTTTACATCCGTGTCTTACCTCCTTACAAAGCTGTAAGCTCCTGGAGGATATAGCCGGTATCTTATCCAACTATTTATCCCCCATGTTGCAAGTGTGTTATGAACATTTGTGAATGAAAGAATGAATGCATATGTGGACCCAAGAGCGAGTACGTCAGAGTACGGTGGTTCTCACTAACTCTGCTCCCAGATACTTCGCACAGTTTCCTTTTGCAAAACACCATTCTTCAAAGATTTAAAAGCCAACAAAACACATGATCCCTAAGGGCTCTCCCAATGCTAAAGTGCTTCTGTAACCACTCTGATGCTTTGACTTACTGTTAAAAGCATCTAAAACATTGCCCCACCCTTCTTTGGGGTCTTAGAAGGCTCATTAGTATCTTTCCCACTACCATGAATTTGGGGCCTGTACCTTAGTAAAGTAACTGGTTAACAGGCAGGCTGCTTACTACAACTGTAAAAAGACTTTGAATTACCTGAAAGGTAATCCTGTACTTTTTTTTTTTGCGGTACGCAGGCCTCTCACTGTTGTGGCCTCTCCCGTTGCGGAGCACAGGCTCCGGACGCGCAGGCTCAGCGGCCATGGCTCACAGGCCCAGCCACTCCGCGGCATGTGGGATCTTCCCAGACCGGGGCACGAACCCGTGTCCCCTGCATCGGCAGGCAGACTCTCAACCACTGCGCCACCAGGGAAGCCCAATCCTGTACTTTTAATATAGATACTTTCCCAGTGACTTTTTCTGACTTTTCAAGTGAATTCAAGTTGTTTGGACTCAATCTCCTGTTCTCTCTCCTGAGCAGCTCTTCCTTTTCAAGCAATGATTTTTAGAAATGCATACACAGATATCATGAGTTAACCAGTAGTCTGAGACCACCCACCCACTCAGGCACAGAACCAAGGTTCTAAACACAGGGTGCGGCCATTCCTATACATCCTCTCCCTTGTATCAATACTACTTGACTCATGTTCTACTGTTTCCAATCAGCTGTGAAAATGTGATGTGATTTCGAATCTTGTCTGATACGAGTTGTTAATTCATCATCATTATAATCCCTATTTAATGGGATCTGTTACTAATCACTGCCTATTTTGAGACTCCAAAAACGATTTTGTTTTAACCATGTAATATGAAGATCATTTCGTGACACCCATGCACTTTCATGCTTCTGTGTATAAACGGAGACTCCAGCCAATTCCTGTCTAAAATGCCCTCCCCTCACTGCCACCTCCCTACTCATCCTTCTAGACTCAGCTCTAATGCCTGGGACTCCTTCCCTACCGCCCAAAGGAGAATTTATCCTTTTCTTCCATACGTTCTGATCGTATTTTGCCAATAGACCTACTCTGTGGCTTATCATATGGTGTATTACACTAGAATTAAGTTGTGTCCTAAGCACACCTCTCCTTGATCCACGTTTGAATCCCCCAAACTTACAAAGTGCTTATAACAGATTAGGCGCTCAGTAACTGTTTGTGTACCAAACAGCTGCTTCCCGCCCTGAATCTGAACTGCAGGCCTATATTTTAAAATGAGATATACATAGCGTAAACTACTGATTCGATTTTTATTAAAACTCCCAGTAGAGTTTGAAACATAATACAACAGAGATTGAAATTTGGACAGATTCGGTTACAGCTGCCAAAACCTAAATGCTGGCAACTATTTCTCCTGTCCCCATTTACACATTTAACCCTCTTCCTAGCCCAGGTGCAGAATTCTTCCCCACACTTAGTAATCAAAATACCCAGAGACAAAGCCCCCGATGGTGGGGCGGGGGGCGAGGACAGCAGCCATGGCGGGCAGCCATCAGCCCAGCCTCCCTCCCCACTCTCCACTCACCAGCTTTCAGCCCCCAGTATCTAGGGACAGGCTGGCAACTGGAACTTTGTGTTCAGCTGACTAGAATGTGCAAATGACAGTTTTGGCTGTCAAGGAGCTTATTACCTAAGCGAGGAGCTTACATATTTATGAGCTGACATCTCAGATTTGTGGCTTCGCAGTGTCCCTCAACTACCCTTTAGAGCAGCCAATAGGCATAGGAAGGCCTTGCAGGCTCATTACTTTACCCCACGTCTCCGCCCTCACACCAAGATACAGCAGGTGGCTCATTTGTGGAGACATCAAGGGTCAGAGGAAAGGGAAAAATGAGCCTACACAACTCCTGGGCTGGACCTGAAGAGGTGAATAATAGATCCACAGTGCACTCATTCTAATGGCAAAGGCAGCTGCAGCGGGGCTTTTCCATATATATATATATGAACATATACATCCCTACAGAGTTGTCTGTTAACACAGCACACCCGTGGACACGATCTCATGTCATCTCTGGCCCTCTTACGGCTCTGCATCAGGACTGGCCATTGGGAACGACTATTCCTGTTAAACATGCTTTCTCTTCTTCATGCAATAAAAAAAAAAATTTTCTGAAGGAAAAACAGACCTAACACCAAGGAAGAGCTGTTTTATCACGGGACAGAGTTCAAGCATTGCTCTGGGAAACCATAACCTCCAGCAAGAGGGCTCATGAAATGCAGCAAAGACCCACATATGGGGCTGGGATCCAAACTCAGGCTTGTCAGACGCCAGAGTCCTTGCTCTTTCCTTCCCTGCTCTTTCATGCCTCCATGATGAAGCTGAGGAAGTCGACGATGTTGATTTTCTGTGCCCCAGGACCCCTCTTCTTCCTCACTTCCCACCTCTGCTCTGAGAACCCCATTTCCCTCCTGCGTCCTCTGGGCGGCTGGGACCTGCCCCGCCCACTCATGCCCGGGAGAGTGAAGCCACACAGGGCTGCCCCCCAGGGGCTTGGGCTTTCAGAGCCTTATCTCTCCCTGTGGAATGAGAAGTTCGGTCGCTCACAGTTTCAAACATCAGAGCCTCTGGCCCACATAAAGCTTGTCCTGTTTCTATGACAAAGAATGGGTCCGTACTACGAGGACAGTACCGAAAAAGAATGCTTTTTTGTTCCACTAAAACTTATGCATCCTAGTACGAGAAACCAACTTAAAATACTAGTACTAAAGGTACACTGCGCCTCCTACAAACTTAAAACTAAAGGCCGTCTCTCATCAAAGCCTTTCACATACGTTCTTTCATTTTTTCTCCACTCGAGACCTACGACGGTGACGGCAGGGACCCTTCACTCATCCTTCTTTCACTCACGCATCCATTCCGCAAGTGTTTACGGAGCAGCGTCCTGGTCTTGACACCAAATGCACAGCTTCAGACAGAGGTGGTTACAGCGCAGTGGGGAAGGCAGGGGGGGCGAAGCCTTGCCGATGCGAGTGCCTTGGAATTGCAGAGGGGGGGCCCTGATCCGGCACAGGGGATCAGGGTAGATCTCATAGAGGAAAGAGAAGAAAGGAATTAACCAAGAACAGGAGCGGGGGAGGACAGCTGCCTGAGGGACCGGCATGCATCGAGGCATGGTGAGTGACAGAGTAACCTGTTCAGGGACAGAGAAGTGTTTCAGTAGGGACGGAGCACGGAGAAGGGGTGATACCTTCCTCAAGGTCACATGGCGATTACTGACAGAGCTGGGACTAAAACACCCAGGTCTTGACTCCTACCCAGTTCCCTTTCTGTCCTATCACACTGTCTTCCTCAGGATCCCCATCACTTAGGACGTGGGTCCTCTGTTGAAAGTGTCTGGCCGACAGGCCCACGGCTACCAGCAGAACACGAGGTCAGCGTCCTCCCAAGGATATGACCAGGCACTGTGCTAAGCCTGGTCATGTATCATCATTGAACTCTCGCAAAACCTGAGGAGGTAAGCTGTGCATGCATTTTACTGAGGCAAAGAAGAGACGCTTAGAGACGCTAAGTGATTTACTGGCCAATAGCTTAACTGTGCAGAGTAACTGTGGGTCCTGCTGAATTTAGCTGTAATCCAACAGCAGCTCTTCTTGGACTCCTAGAGGAAGGCAGCGACAGAAGGCAAGCCCTTCCTCCTTAGGAAAGCTTGCAGAGACATTTTTCACCCGGCAGATTCCTTCTCCACATTTACTGCAGACACATTTCTCCCCTGCAGTCTCTCCAAGAGAGCGGGTGGGCAAAGGAGGTTAAGAATGGACACGAGGTGTCAACAGGCCACGGCTCTGCAGCAAAATGCCCCAGGAACGTGAGGCACTCCCTGCAGTACAGGCGAGACCCGGGAGGAGTGAGCTCACAGGCGAGAAGCATTGTGACAGGTGTAAAGCTAATAAGGCCCATCCGTGCAGACCAAAGGCACAAACTAGACCCAGGCGAGCTGTCTGCTAAGAAGAGTGAAGAGGACCCTAATGGAAGCTCTTTTCCTCAGTGACAGATCTGAGGACGATCCTTGGTTTTAGAACCTTCCTTAAGCTCCCACTCATAGAGCAGAAGCAGTCACCGGGGAAGATGGAGATCCAGAGCTGCACACAGTCAGAGAAGGGGCCACCGAGCAGAGCGAGAGAACAGGCAGTGCATCTCCAGCAAAGCTTTTCAGCAGAACCTTGGGCCACGATGAAGGTTCCGTTCCATCTGCAAGGTAGTGATCAGTTCCAGACTACCTTAACTGAAGTCGGGCATTATTTAGACCTTTTGGGGACTCAACAGAACTTTGCCTGAAACTCCTCAGAGACAGCCCTCCTCCTTCCCTTTCTTTCTCCTCTTTCTCTCACCTTGACTTCCAGTATTTTTTTAACCGCTCAGTAGTTCTACTGATGCCAATCAGCTGCCTCTCTCAAAGACTGTTTGCAGGTGTGAGCGTTACTGGCCACCCCCCCTTGCTCACTCACCACTAAAAAGCACTCTCACCCTCCACGAAAACCCTGCCCTTGGCAGTTGATCCTTTTGTCTTAATAGGACACACCTGAGGTTCCAGGGGACATTTCTGAGGCACAGAGAGCCTGGGCTGGGCAGGAGGGGGATGGGGAAAGCGAGGGTAGCTGCTGCCTCTAAGTGAGCAGACACGTAAAAGATTGTTTCTCATTGGCTTTTCTTTTCTGTTTCTGGAGAGATCGTCCTCCTTTGCTCAAAATCTAAAAGCAGTAGGAAGGAATTTCTATCCCCCTGAACCCAGGAAGGCTATGATCGGTGTCTGCTTTAACAGGAAACCAAAACCAAGGATGGGAAATGGAATTCGGGTAAGAGAATGAGTCCATTTCTAGGCTGACTTTACTTTCAAATTATTTCCCTTTTCCCTGCATGTTTTGCTTTAGGTTTTTCAGTCCCCTCCAAATCTCTTCCAGATGCTCGAGTCTGACAGAATCCATCTAAACAAGAAACCAAAACAAAACGGCACAAGATCGAAAGCGTTTCCCCTTGTGATACAGCCACTTCATGTGCAGCGGCACTCACGTGACACTGCCAACATGTGTTTTCTGTCTCAGATTTCCCTTGATAACAAAGGACATATTTTAAAAGGCGTGGCTCTAGGTATATCTGACCAGCAGGAATCCGAGAGAGTTTGGGGATTTTGTTTGGCTTTAGGCTGGTCCCCGCAGGTGCCCAGCGCTGCAGCCCTTGAAGAATGTTAAATGCCCATCAATAAAGTTAGGAACACTTTGGGTCAGCTTTGTAAGATATGATCTCATTCAATGGCTCACAGAACTGATTTAATATTCAGGAATCAACTGAGCTCATTCAATTCCGAATTTGGCAGCCCTGTGTGTTGCATTACAGTACACCCTCTGTCCAGAGCTGGGCAGGGAGTGCTAAAGGGAACCTTTAGAAGGGTCTTTCATGATGTTCCGAGACTCAGAGGGAAGGATGGGGGCTGGGAGACAGGCAGGGGGATGAGTGGGTGGGAAGGGCAACAGCCCTGCCTGGGGTATGGATGTGATGAGGAAGAAAGGCAAACATGACTCAGAAAAGCTCATTACAGTGTCCGTGTTAGAAATCCCACTTCCAAATAACTTAAGCAAGTTTTAAGCCAGACATATTTGTAATAACACTGCTGTATGGACTCTAAAACAGAAAGTTGCAACGAGTCATAAAAACATATCAGCCATCTGTTTTGATGTTCTTACCTAAGTGATTTATGGTATTAAAAGTTTCCTTTGAAGTGTTTTTTTCCTTAAATCAACAAAGTTTGTTACTCTTTCAATACAAAATTAACCTCATTTCAAATTTCGAAAAAAAGGCAAATCATATCCTTTGATTCCAATTTCTAATCTTTTAGATAGCTAGTCCTTCCTCCTGTGAAATGAGCTGATTTGGGTCTTCAAGTTACTTGTTGTTTCTCCCCCTGCCCACCAAATACTAGAATCAAGCCCTAGCACAGAAAGATGGAAAATCCTCTGACTGGCAATGACTAGCTTTCAAAATGCCAGTGTCACACCGCCCTAGGGTGACCAGACAGTACGTTCTAGAATGGGAGGTGTTCTGTCTCAAGAAAAGCTGAAGTGGAACGTAAATATAGTCAACACTGAACAACATTAGGGGAAAAAAATCCATCTCATATTTATGTAGCCAGAAACAACCTGTTCCGAAAGCCACAGGCTAACTTCATTTTTAAGATCTTGTGAAGAGAGCACATGTCAGTTCTGTCTTTGATTCTAACATGAGCCAATGTCAAATTTCTTAGCACCTCTGAATAAGTCTGATTATAGCAATGATTGTCAGTTCAGATCCCCGGTTCATTTATTTCTTGTTTTAGCCCCATCCTGCAGGGGATGTTTGCAGATTCTCTGTAGGTAGTTTGCGTGTCTCATTTGATACAGCTGATGTATTCTGCAAGTCAACTGAAAAAGGAGAAAGCTCATATAATCTGGACCCTCCTAACTTCTAACTTCTCTACACTTTATACATTTTCTTTTCACTTTTGTCAAAAGGAAATTCACCAGAAAAGTTAAAACGAAAAGAAAAAAAAAAAAAAGAAGCAACTAAAACAGACCATCTAACTACAGGTACATATATAACTGTTACTTACACCGCTTTCCAATCCATCATCATTGATAATTCATGGCTAAATAATCAAGTGCAGAATCCATTTCTTCACATCTGTTAATAAATAGCTTCTCTCAAATGTCTCTTGCAGATCTGGGGCCATCTCAGGAGGAAGTAAGAGAGTGCGAAGGTGAAGGAGAAGAGGCTGGGAAAATCTAAAATCCATGGGGGTCTGGGAATTCTCAGAGCAGACCCTGGTGAAACATTCCTGTGATTCCAGCCTTTGGCTAAACCAGGATCCCAGCCTTCCTGAGCTTCCAGCCACCTTCCTGGTCCAGCTCAGCCCCTGCTCCAACATTGCATTTCCCTCCAAGAACGCTGCATTGATGGAAGAGGAACTCACGGGATCCTGCCAATCTGCACACACAAGCACGCTTCTCAGGGGAAGCTGCTCCAGTTTCTCTCTTGTCTGCTATCTCAGAGAGAGAGGGAGGGAAGAGCAGAGGCAGGCAGGGAGGGAGGGGGGGAGAGAGAGAGAGAGGAAAGAGAGGAGCTTTACGAAAAGAAAGCAGCAGAGAAACACTTGCTAGAACTCTCATTAACACACAGTAGCTGAGGAATGAATTTTCTGAGCACAGCAGCTGCAAAACAGACTATCAAAATCAAGTGTTTAAAATCTTTCATTATACATCCATATACACATTTGGTGCAGACAAAGCCAAGAGAACCAAGGTTCTGGATATGTGTGTGACTCTGCAAGTAAGCACTTGTAGACAAACAGATGCAGGCGTACATCCCCACGAGGCTAACATCTACATTCATATATTTCAGTGAAAATGTCTACTCTCACAGTTTGCATGTCTTAAAACTATTCAAATGCTCTCAGCGATGGAAGTGAAAATCAGACCAACAGCGCCCTTTGCCTCTGATGCCATCCCTGATCCCGCCTTCCCCAGGTTTTTAGGGGGGGTTCCTGTTTCTTTTTTCTTGCCTCAGGACAGAAGCCCCCAGAAGGAAGAGGGTAGGAGGCTAGGCAGAAGCTTTCAGTGTGACTGTCAACTTTGTGTGCCGTGCTCCTTTGTTTGGGGCACTCCGCAGACAGAGCCCAGACACAGACTGTGCCCGAGGGAGGCAGTGGCCTGGAGCAGGGCTGTGACACACACACGGGGCTCTGCAGATGGCCAGGAACAGGTGGAGGCGTATGAGGAGGAAGAAGGAACAGGAAGAGAGGATCTGAAGCAGGCAGGTTAACGCGAGGAAGGGGCTGGCTGGCTGGAAAACAAACCTGAAGGTAGACAGCACAAGACCATCTCTGACCAATTCCTGAATGTTCTCTACAACACTCCTCTCTCCATACAAGGAATCCCTTCACCGTGTTTCTCCAAGTGTCCCGATCATCTGCATTAGAAATAGCTGGTGACAGCATTAAACTGCAGATCCTGGGACCTACCCCAAAGAGTCTGATTGAGCGGCTGGGGACCAGAATCTGCACCTTATGATTCTGACGCAGGCTGGACTTTCTGAAGACCCGTTTCTTCATCAGTGTGGACTGAGTAAATGAGTGAATGAAAAGAGAAGAACTCCAAATGGGACACCTGTGAGAACACCAACACTGATGGCGGGTGGGTGACAACACAAACTGAAAATGCGTGGCTGGAGTGGTAAGAGGGGAACCAGGAGACAGCAGTGTCACAGAAACAAAATGAGACTTATGAGAAGGACTGACTTGCCACTTTCCAAATGTGCCATGCTTTTCACAGCTCTGAGACTATACTGCTGTTGCCTTTGCCTAGAATTCTCTTCATCCCCAGACAAGCCTGGTCCAAAGCCACATCCTCTTAGAAGCCTTTCTCTCTCTCTCAGGTGTAGGTAATGGTCCCAATCACATTTTGTTTGTATTTCTTATTGCAAGTACCTTTATACATTGCAATTATTTATCAGCCTCTCTCTTCCCTAGTAGATGGTGGTGAGCTGTTTTATGGAGACGGATGATCTCTCAATCATTGTTATACATCCCCAAATTTTGGATACAAAGTAGGTACCCAATAAATGTGCATTAATTAAGTGGCTAAATATATCATAAGAGTATTTCTTAACCTGGGTGGTGGTTACATAGATGTTTGCTCTGTTGGTCTTTAATACGTTTCACATATTATTTTGTAGGCATGATACATTAACAATAAAGAAAAAATTTTAAATAAGTCATAACATCTGGGATTTAGTCAGAAAGTTAGGTCTTAATGAATAATGAAGAGAAAAAATTGCCAAGCGCTAACCTAAAAAGGAGGTTAACAGGACAAAAAAAACAAAGAAAGCACCAGAGTGAGGTGAACCCAGTGGGATGTACTATATAGCGGAGTTGGTTTTTGATAAACTGATGTGTTTGGGGCTCAGAAAGTTGTCACATTTGCAATCAACGGTGGCAAAGAAGTGTCCTTACAGAGATGGGATGCAAGAGGTGGGAACAAAGCTTGCACTAAATCTCCTGGAGAAGGGCCACTTAAATTAGCAGAGAACAGAATCTCCCATTTACTTGGCTTAAAAAGTTTGGAGAAATTGTAAGTTGAAAGTTAGGAATGACACTAATAATTGAATGAATGAATGAATGAATGGATGGATGAATACATGGTTGGGTGGATGGATGGACGGATGGAGTGCCAAAGGAAAAGGGCCCACAGCAACTCTGAGGTACATCACTATCTAAGGGGCTTTTTAAATACTGTTGAATACTTTTTAAAGTGTTTCGTTTGGTATCAAGACCCCATCTACAATGAGGAATCATAGCTCAGAAAGGTTAAATGGCTTGCTCTCAGGACACAGCTAATAACTTCCAAAATGAGATCTAGAATCCAGATCTTTCCACACATAATCTGCTGCATTTCCCACTGTACCAAATTAAGCCCCAACAGGTGAATGTGGTCATTTTTTTTTTTTTTTTTTTTTGCGGTACACGGGCCTCTCACTGCTGTGGCCTCTCCCGTTGCGGAGCACAGGCTCCGGACGCGCAGGCTCAGCGGCCATGGCTCACGGGCCCAGCTGCTCCGCGGCATGTGGGATCTTCCCGGACCGGGGCATGAACCTGTGTCCCCTGCAGGCGGACTCTCAACCACTGCGCCACCAGGGAAGCCCCGAATGTGAAACTTGGTGAAACAGAGATGGAAATGAATTCCATCTTAAAAGGCTTCCATCTTAAAACACAAAGGAGAAGCTATCTTAAGGACTGGCCTATTTGTCAAAACATTTATTCAGCAAGCATCACACTCAGTACTATGGAGTTGGGACTCTAATGAGAAGTCTGAAGTGGCCTGGCAGACAGCTGGGAAAGCTGCTGCCACCACCTGCCTCTCCACTATCTCTTGTGTTCACCAGAACACTAATGGCCATGGGTACTGGACGTGGAGGTGTGCTTTCTAGATCTTTCTTCAAGGGAGGTCTTCTTGCCCCAGCTGTGGGCAGTCAGCCTCCAGCTGTCAGCTCTTTTAGGATTTGCCTCAGCTGCAGAAAGCCACTTTACCCAAGAGTATGGCCTTCCCAGGGTGACCCACATTCAATGGTTGATGAGGGTTCAAGGGTCCAGCCATTAAGTCCAATACAGGTCACCAAGATGGTCATTTATGCTCCAGAGCTTCCCTGTGGGGTTGACAGAGGCTCTGTTGGGCCTGTTTGGCAGTTTGACATTTTCCTCTATATAATCCTGCATCCTCCTCCTCATTTCTACAGGCTTAATCTCTAGTAAACACCCTTCATGGCCAAGTCCAGCTCCGTGTTGGCCTCCAGAGAACCCAACCTGCAAGGCCACAGGGTGAAGCAGTGGTGTCCTTGTGCTCTGTTTGGGCTTTACTACCAGCGGTCTCCACACACACCTCCTCTAGTGATGTCAAAGCTTCAAAGCAATGACGGCTCATTCTTCCACCAAAGTGCTGGGCAACTGATTTGATCTCCAGGTCTCAGTTCCCTCATCTAGAGGAAATCAGAGGCTGTGGAGCCCCGGCGCCACCTGGGCGGTACGAGGAAAGTCAGAGCCTCCTTCAACCAGAGTAGCTCTGCTTTTATCTGTTTTATACGTTGAGGATTTCATTTGAAATTGGAGCTTTACAGTTACACATTGTGTTTTTTAAAAGCATTGGTTCATCTGATCCCATAGACAGCTCCCATCTGTAACATTCTATGATGCTCCTACCGTCCTCAGAGGACACCAAAAAGTAGAATAACAACATGGTACCTAAGGCCATCCACTGATTTGGAGAAACAAATCAACTCACATATACAGCCAAGATATAGATTAAGAGACAGAAGACTTTAAGGCTAAATTCTGGTTTATTGGACAGATAGGGAACTATACAAATGATGATGGAATTAAGGAATTCCATCAGGAATTAAGGAATTCAGGAATTAAGAAGAGTTTCCCAGAGGATTTGGAAAATTTGGAAAATTTTGGAAAATCAGAAGGATTTAAGACAGCAAAGTAAAGGAAAGAACATTCAGTTAAGTGTGATTCTGAGCCCCAAACACAGTGTGTTGGGTATGTGACTAAGCCTATCTTGGGGGACACAAGAAATTAGGCCGCACTGTCTCTGCAGTAGGCCCTGGAGAGAGTGGTTTCCTTATTCCCTCTTATAAGAAGATACTATTCCAATGAAAATGATTGAAAAGAAAGGAAATCCAAGCAGCTAAAACTCTAGTGACACATTTTATACAAAACTGTATGTATTCACATGCAAGGAAGAAGGTTTAATGGTTATCAAATCATTATAAACAATGAAAAAAAACTAAAAAGAGAATCATATCTAAATTACCTGTGAATTTCCATGTGGGAAATACTAAACATATGAAAATCCTTAATAATTCAAAGACACTCATATTGAAACAAAGCATCTATATTCTGGAGATGCAACGCAGAGATGGTTAAAAAGTAATTTATGTTTCTTGATGTGCTGTGCCAACAAATCTACACATTTTCCAAATGTTTGTATTTGGCCATTATTTTCAAGATCCACGTTATTTGGAAAAGACATGTTGACATAGGAATGAAGAAACATTATAGTATGTAATGAGCGTGGTACATAGTGCCTTGTATACAATCCTCTCCATCTTCAAAACTTCAATTGTCCACCAGTGTGGATCCCGAGTCTGTTAATGAGAAAACTCTCCCACTATTTCGAGCAGTCAGGCATGTAGGAGCTGGTATAGCTTTTTCCTTTTCTTTTTTTTTTTTATAAACAATACTATGAGTTATTGCTTAATTTTCTAAGGTTAAATCATTCTGCAGTTCATCTTCCAGTAGGAAGTTAAGGATTGGTTCATCTAAGATATTTAAAGTTTACAATATCTTTTGTAGCCTCCTGTAGTCTTTTGTACTCCGTGTTTTCCAAGCTTCCTCATCGTGAGATGGGGACAGCCCAGGCCACAGGTATAATTTTATTTATTTATTTATTATGTTAAGGTTGTTTTTTTTTTTTTTTTGGCAGTTTTGGATTATTTACTGATTAGAAGTTCAATAGACAACGAAACAACTCTTTAATATATTCTAAAATAGTAAAGATACAATATAATTTTATACAGATAAGTGTGTTCAACAATGATTATCTAGTGTTGATATGCATACAACTTTTTTTTTAAACATCTTTATTGGGGTATAATTGCTTTACAGTGGTGTGTTAGTTTCTGCTTTATAACAAAGTCAATCAGCTATACGTATACATATATCCCCAAATCCCCTCCCTCTTGCGTCTCCCTCCCACCCTCCCTATCCCACCCCTCTAGGTGGTCACAAAGCACCGAGCTGATCTCCCTGTGCTATGCGGCTGCTTCCCACTAGCTATCGGTTTTACATTTGGTAGTGTATATATGTCCATGCTACTCCCACTTCACCCCAGCTTACCCTTCCCCCTCCCCGTGTCCTCAAGTCCATTCTCTACGTTTTTATTCCACTGCCACTGGGTTCATCAGTACCATTTTTTTTTTAGATTCCATATATATGCGTTAGCATACGGTATTTGTTTTTCTCTTTCTGACTTACTTCACTCTGTATGACAGTCTCTAGGTCTATCCACCTCACTACAAATAACTCAATTTCGTTTCTTTTTATGACTAATATTCCATTGTATATATGTGCCACATCTTCTGTATCCATTCATCTTTCGATGCGCACTTAGGTTGCTTCCATGTCCTGGCTACTGTAAATAGTCCTGCAATGAACATTGTGGTACATGACTCTTTTGGAATTATGGTTTTCTCAGGGTATATGCCCAGTAGTGGGATTGCTGGGTCAAATGGTAGTTCTATTTTTAGTTTTGTAAGGAACCTCCATACTGTTCTCCATAGTGGCTGTATCAATTTACATTCCCACCAACAGAGTAAGAGGGTTCCCTTTTCTCCACACCCTCTCCAGCATCTATTGTTTGTAGATTTTTTGAACATGGCCATTCTGACCAGTGTGAGGTGATACCTCATTGTAGTTTTGATGTGCATTTCTCTAATGATTAGTGATGCTGAGCATCGTTTCATGTGTTTGTTGGCAATCTGTATGTCTTCTTTGGAGAAATTTAGGTCTTTTGCCCATTTTGGGTTTAGGTTGTTTGTTTTTTTGATATTGAGCTGCATGAGCTGCTTGTATATTTTGGAGATTAATCCTTTGTCAGTTGCTTCATTTGCAAATATTTTCTCCCATTCTGAGGGTTGTCTTTTTGTCTTGTTTATGGCTTCCTTTGCTATGCAAAAGCTTTTAAGTTTCATTAGGTCCCATTTGTTTATTTTTGTTTTTATTTCCATTTCTCTAGGAGGTGGATCAAAAAGGATCTTGCTGTGATTTATGTCATAGAGTGTTGTGCCTATGTTTTCCTCTAAGAGTGTTATAGTGTCTGGCCTTACATTTAGGTCTTTAATCCATTTGGAGTTTTTTTAAATTAATTTTTATTGGAGTATAGTTGCTTTACAATGTTGTGCTAGTTTTTACTGTACAGCAAAGTGAATCAGCATCCTCTTTTTTGGATTTCCTTCCCATTTAGGTCACCACAGAGCACTGAGTAGAGTTCCTGTGCTATACAGTAGGTTCTCATTAGTTATCTATTTTATACACAGTATCAGTAGTGTATATGTCAATCCCAATCTCCCAGTTCGTCCCACCACCCCCTCCCCGTTGGTATCCATACGTTTGATATCTACATCTATGTCTCTATTTCTGCTTTGCAGATAAGATCATCTATACCATTTTTCTAGATTCCACATATATGTGTTAATATACCGTATTTGTTTTTCTCTTTCTGACTGACCTCACTCTGTACGACAGTCTCTAGGTCCATCCATGTTTCCACAAGTGACCCAATGTTCATTGCAGCACTATTTACAATAGCCAGGACATGAGAGCAACCTAAATGTCCATCAAAAGAGGAATGGATAAAGAAGTTGCGGTACATATACACAATGGAATATTACTCAGCCATAAAAAAGAATGAAATTGGGTTACAGGTATAATCTTAACTGAGGAGAGGAAGGAGGGAAAGAGCAGAGAGAAAAGAGGGGAGAGCAAAGTGCACAGGGAGGCAAGTGGAGGGGTTGGAGAGGAAGCCCTAGCATGGGGCCATCTATGCCCAGTGGAGCGGAGGGAGTGACGGTGGGTGGAAGCTCCCAGACAGATCTAAGCCCAGGGCCTCCACTCTCCCCACATCTGAAGCACTGCTTTCCTGGCCTGTCCTCACCAACTCTGCTCAAAGAGTGTGTGGAGGGGACAGGACAGCTCTGAAAGCTTGGAAATTGGTGTTTCATGAAGTAGTCTCCAGCGGTAGAAGAAAATGACCAAAGCAGGACCAGGTTCTTTTCCCTGGGAAGTCCTCGCACTGGCTGCACCTGGCAGTTGGGAGATGGCCATCGGCAATCATCTCCGGAACATCTTAGGAAATGCCTCTGGCTAATGCCTGGGGTGGGCCCCAGTGGAGCCATGTGACATCAAATTCCACAGTACAGCTGAATGGGCCTTGGAGAACTACGAGAGCCTTACAGGAGAAGAGCCTGATGTTCAAACCTTCACAAGGCAAGACAGCCACCCCGTGGCAAAGCCAAGAGTAAAACTCCCAAGTTCTCGCTCCAGACCCATCGGTCTATCCAAGGGCTGAAGCATCCCCATCACCATGGAGCCTTCTTTAACAGACAGTAATCACTCTGCAGATAAGTGGGGCTCTGATGCCTTGATCTTTGGTCTGGTGGACTTCAGAGAGGATTTTTATCCCTCTCAAAAGAACTGAGGATTTCTCTCCATAGAACGGATTTGAGAACAGAGACCTTTGTTGAAAAGAGTCAGAACATCAAACATGTCTTAAAATGAAAGGTCAAATACTTCTAATATTTAGTTAGATCTGTGTGGGAAAAAGGAAGCGCTTTCAAGAATGTAAATGGCGAATTTGGGAAAAGCCAGTGTCTTAAAAACTCACTCGACGTGTGGTATATACACAGGGTGGTTGGCACCACCCAAAGAGAGCATGAAAATCATGGTACCTTATAAAAATCAGAAGTTTACTTCATATCATACACAACCAAATAGACATGAAAGCTGTGTGTTAATCAGAGATATTCATGAGGAAAAATGATACATGAAAATCTAGATGTAATTTTTAAAAGATAAATTAGGACAATGCATGTGTAGTTTAAAAAAGAGCTCAGCACGAAGTTCTTTTCCAATGAATACAGATAGGTTTTCAGGGAGACACCGCTCCTGACAAGGAAGGATTTGGTACCTGCTGATGCCCTGTGTTCTTTAGTTCCCCAGACATTTTACTTCTCTTTCCTTATCCAGAGGGCATTCTCCTCATACTCAGATAATGTCTACGATCGTAACTATTATTTTCATACATTCACTCATTCATTCAATCAAACAAATATGTATAAAACCCCTGGAACAAGACAAACCTAATTTTGATCTTACGGAGCCTGCCGTCCAACATAAACGAGTCCTGGTTTTCCAGGATAATTGTTCCTGCTTTTTTTTTTTTTTAAACATCTTTATTGGGGTATAATTGCTTTACAATGGTGTGTTAGTTTCTGCTTTATAACAAAGTGAATCAGTCATACATAAACATATGTTCCCATATGTCTTCCCTCTTGCGTCTCCCTCCCTCCCACCCTCCCTACTGCTTTTTTTTAAACATAACAGCCCCTTATTCGACGCTGTTCTCAAAAAGATGTAAGAAGGTATATATGTTTTATCTAGTTTTTCACTAAATTTAAAATCTCTTGTTGGAAGAAATCACGCTACAATGACCTTTCGTATCAAGTAGTTATAAAACAAGAGATACAGTGATTTTCTTATCAGAAAAGCAAACCGTGGTTATCTGTCCTGGGTCTGGAGTTCGTCTTATCTGAAGTGCATGCTACCTTAGCTGGATCCTCAATGGCTAAATGCTCAGAGAACTGTATCGATGTACACCTGGCATCCTATGAATGCGCAGCAGTGCAAGAGCTACCAAAGTATCAGGGAAACACAATGTGTGCACGATGAAGCAATTGCTGGTTCTAAAGACAGAAGTGTAGCAGCGCCAAATTTAGCAAAGGGCTTGACAATCCTCTGTCTGTGTGTTGGTAAAGGAACAGGATTATTTCGGACTTCTATATGCCTCTAAATATACGGCTAGTCTTAGAAAAAAAGGCAGTCGTTGATACTTCAGGTCACGAAGTCTAATTCTGATGTGAAATCTAACTCCTAGCTCAGTATGGTAATTATCTTCCCTTTAAAAAGTGCTCTGTAGGTAAATATGAATCTCCATGATACCTTTGCATGCTAAAGCAGGATTATCATCTCTTTTCAGATGCCAGAGAAAGAAGAAATTCCTTCCACTTGAGTTTATAAAATCATAAAACAACAGGCGACAAAGAACCCTAGCATCAAATTAATCTAGCTTCAAATCTCTCAGCACAGCTACAAACAAGCAACCACCACAACAGATGCTGAACAGTACTTGCCACGTGCCAGCCCAGTCTAAGGGCTTATTTAACCTTCTTCACAACTCTGTGTAGTACATAACATTATTATCTGTCTTCCACAGATGGGGAAATGGAAACATAAATAAGTTAAAAGCTTTTCTCCAGATCACACAGCTAAGCGGCAAGGCCAAGAATTGGACCCACTCGATGTGGTTTCAGAGTCCCCTCCATCACACATTACACTAGACTGCCTTGTGTAAATTATTTAAGTTCTCTAAGCTACTGTTTTATCTGTGAAATGGGGATAATGGTTCTGACCTCAAGGATTGCCAGGATGTCTAAGATAAAACATCTAAAAGTGCTTGGCACGCACATCACATGGGCTTGGTCTCTATTTTAATTATTAGGCAGTGCCCAATCCCTCCTCAGCACCTTGTCCCCATTGGGCTAAGTAGTTCATTCTTCCTCTAAGAATACCTGTAAGCGACCTGGCATCGCCTGCCTTCCTTTCTGGGCTCTGGGGATGTGACATGACTAAGTCCTAGGCTGGATAGAAAGATTCCTCTTCGGTCATCACGGGATGGAGGTGGCATTTTAGCTCCAGAAAGAAAGGAGCCTGAGCTGTTGAAGGAAGTGAATTCCACCTTTATCCTCATCCTGACTCTTGTAAGATACAAATCAGTTAATTCATCCCATTCTTATTCAGCATCTTGCCATCTGAGGTCCCTTCCCAGCTCTTTGGAATTCCTTCTCTAATTCAGTGTGGCTTTTCACGTGGGCCAGGAGCCAGCCCTTGCCCTTGTGAAGTCTGAAGGCTACATAAGCTACCTTGTCTTGAATGTTCTTCTGGGACTTTGGAAGGAAGTCCAAGTCCGTTTTTGACAAGTTATTGGCAAAAGAAGAAGACGCTCCTGCCAAATTGGCTTCAGGCACTGAGCAACTCAGGCACCGAGTTCACAGGTATCATACCAGGTGTCATTCATATGTTATTTACAACGAACCCAGCGTTCAACCTATTCTTTGGGTCATATAGGGTTACAGGTTTTGTACTTTACAGAGTAATGTATTTTTCCCAACTCAGAAAGCTTAGATGTGTGAAGAACTCAGACCTCAAATGTGAGATATTCAATACATTTATTGCAAATGAGTCTTATTTAGGAATCAGGATGTGGGCCAAATGATCAATGCTCTTTCTTCAATTCAAATAATCACTTTATAAAGCAGAAGATTGGGGCAGATGTCACTCCCAGGGCTCAGCCAGTTCAGCTCACAGGTGTGAGGTCAGCACCCTGGCGAAATGCTCTACCTTTTCAGTTCTGCGAGGTAAACCCACAACTTCATCCCAAGGAATTTCAGAACTGGAAGGAATGCCTCTGAATGCTCTGCTCTGGGGCTTAGAGAATGGAAGTTTAAGACACACAGTCCCCCAAACTGCCATATTCTTAGCAAGAGTGGGGGTCGTCTGTCTACAGTCTACTTAATGGCGCGCAGCCACCCAGCCGGAAACAGAGTGCGCACTGAAAGGTCAAAGAGCTGGGGAGAAAGTGATGCTCCCACCCTGGCCAAGCCCCAGCAGAATCTTGAGGGAGGGAGAGTTCCCCCAAGGAAAATGGCCTCTTCACACATTCCACACTGTTTACCTGGCATCCATAATCACCTCCACACTTTACCGGGCATCAGACCTACCAGCCTGAACACCACAAGCAAAACCCCAACAAAACAAGCTTCTGCGCAGCAGTTTTCTATCCCTTCAGGCCCAGGACATCAATTGGTTAATCTGAAAGCCATGTGTACTAATAAGCTGTTCCCAAGAAACACATGCTTTCTGAAGCGATGCTGTCATCTTTGCCTCCCGGGCCCTTGATTTATTTGTAAGTAAATTATAGATATAGAAAATCTGTGAGTAGAAACTTTTCGGGTCACAAAAATTATACCACTAACAGTTACCTATTTATTTATAAGTCGGTTGTGTGCCCCCAGCTATTTAGCCAGGTTAACCTGTCCAGAAAAAATAAAATCAGAAAATAATCTCATATCTCATAGTTCCCAAGGAATATGGCAGGAAAAGTCAGTATGAAGTAGGGACTCTATCTTTAATCTGACTTTACTTCTAAATTCACTGTGTGGCCTTGTCTACATCACTTAGTCTATCTAGGCTAATTTATTTAACCTCTTCATACTCTGATGATGTTGAATTAATCTAGATTATTTTTGTAAAGTGTTAGGACCCTTTCCAGGGAAGGATACGCACCCCCCCACCCCTTACACACACAAGCAAAACTTTGAATTTTCTACCACCGTACTTAATTAGAGAAGGAATTCTGAAGAGTTGGGAAGGGACCTTAGGATGGCAAGATGCTGAATAAGAATGGGGTGAATTAATTGATTTGTATCTTCCACAAGAGTCAGGGTAAGGATAAAGGTGAAACTCACTTCCTTCAACAGCCTGGCTCCTTTCTTTCTGGAGCTAAAATGCCACCTCCCTCCCATTGATGACCAAAGAGGAATCTTTCTATCCAGCCTAGGACTTAGTGACGTCACATCCCCAGGGCCCAGAAGGTGTGGAGGAAAAGAAAAATGGAAGCCAGTAAAGGAAATGTAGGTGGGCAAGAGAGAGGAGTGAGGGGAGACCAGCCTTGCTCCTGCCTCTTTGCCTGGTGTTCTCAGAGCTGCCCCGCAGAAGCACAGAGCCACGAGGCAGTGGGCAAGACTGACCTTCCTCACAGGCAGCTGGTGAGGGCAGCTATTATTAACTTACTGAAAATTTCAGGCTGAAAGAAAGTCAAATATTAATGACTATATTATTAGGAGGAAGAAAACCTGACAATCCACACAGATTTAAACTATCTGTTCAGGAAGAAAGGCCAGCGAACAGGACTGAGTGCCGTCAGATACAGCTTCAAAGAAAGTACCCGCTGCTTACACACAGGCTCTGTGAGAAGACTGCCAACGGCTGCACTTTCTCCCACCCTCGCTATTGCTGGTGGTTGCTGTGGATAAACAGTTTTCAGTTATGGTTCACAAACTCTGTTTTCAGCATGTTCTTCCTTAACCCACTTGCTTCTCAAGTGAAGATTTTTGCTGGTAGAGGAGATGATAATATTCCACTAGCTTCTAATTAAGCACATGGAGCCAACAGTGATAACTTTCACATCCAGGCTGACTCATCACTTGGGTTGCCCCTGAGGTCTCTGATTCAGTTTCCAGCTTCTCCGATCACACTAAAGCCATCGGGTTGAAAATATGAGAATATACAGTATGGCATCCCAGGTTTTCATCCCTTCTACCTCCCTCGGCTGCCAGGAAGACTTCCATGTGGGAAAAGAGATACACAGGGAAATGGAAGAAGATGGGAATTTGATGTTTAATAAATGATGTCTGAATGTTGAGAAATCACTTTAGAAATTACATGTGCATTATTTTCATATTTTTGTATATTTTTAGATGGATGAATATAATATGATAGAACAAGTGTGTTTTCAAACTAGCTTCATCTAAGCATTGCTTTTTATTTAATAATTGGAAATTCCACATAAAGCACTGGCATTACTATAATTATCTCCATTCCTGTCACTGTCAGCGATTTGCTTTAAAATACAGTCCTTCAGCATACATAGCGTGATACATATGTGAGTTAGTACTAATTTACACTATAGGGAAAGTTAGTTAATATTTAAAATGCCTTAATCAGGAATACACACTTCAGGAATGATCAGTTAGCACTTCATGTGTCAAATTTTCATTATCATTGAATTTCAAAATATTATCTAATTTCCACTGAAATTTCTTCTTCAACCCATGGGTTATTTATAGGTGGATTGCTTACTTGCCAAATCTTTGGTGATTTTTCTATTTTCTTTGTCATTGATTACTAGCTTAGTTCCTCTTTGGTCAAGAAAACTTACTCTGAATAAATTTAGGTCTTTGAAATTTTTCAAGACCTGTTTTATGAGCCAGCATATGGTCAGTTCTGGTAACTTGGAAAAAGAACCTGTACTGTGTCAATATTGAGTACAATGGCCTATGTACATCAATCAGGTAAAATTAATTAATAGTAATTGTTCAGATCTTCTTTATCCTTATTGAATTTTTTGTCTGCCTGTTCTATTATTTCTTTAGAGAGTGGTGTTAAAGACTCCCACTATGATTATGGATTGATTTATTTATCCTCTTAATTCTGTCAAATTTTTGCTTTTTACATTTGGAGCTATGTTGTTAGATATATACAAATTTAGAATTGTAACTTTCTTGTGGATTCATCCTTTGATTATCATAAAATGTTCCTATTTATCTTTAATGATGATTCTTCCCTTAAAATCTATTTTCTCTGATCTAAGTAGAACTACACCAGCTCATTTTGGTTGGTATTTACAAGGTGTATCTTTTCTCATTCTTTTATTTTCAACTTCTCTGTGTCCTTCTCTTTAAGGAGTGTCTCTCACAAGCAGTATATGGTTAGATTTCTTTTGTTCTTTTTTAATGCAGTAGGATAATAATTATCTTTTAGTTGGAGTATTTAGTCAATTTCCATTTAATTCACTTACTGATATGTTTGTGTTTATATTTAACATCTTAGAATTGTTTTCTATTGGTCCACCTGCTTTTATGTTCTCTTTTCTCCTCTTTCTTACTTTCTTTTAGATTAATCAAGTATTTTTCATTCTATTTCCCCTTCTATGTATTATTTTACTAGTTACTCTAGAAATTACAATGCATGTCCTTGACTTATTATAGTACAGTAAAATTATAGCTTTTAGTACTTCCAGATGTTGCTGTGACCTTATAACACTTGAAAGTCATTTAGCCCTCTTCCACTTTTTGTATTATTTTGGTCATACATGTAATCTACATATATTTTAGACTCCATGAGACTTCATTTTTGTTGTTTTGTGTGATCAATATTCATTTATATTTGTCCATATATTTTTCTCAACATTTTATTATGAAATGGTATAGTGAATGCCCATATAACCCTTATTCAGACTCTCTAATCAACATTTTTCTATATTTGCTTTATTACATATCTATTCATCTCTCTATCCAGCTATCAATCCATTTTATATTTTTAATATATTTCAACTTAAGCACATATTCACCTTTTCTGTCACTCTCTAGTCCTTCTTGCATTTCTGGGATCATTTTCTTTCTACATGTATAAATACTTTTAGTATTTCTTTTAATGTTAGGCTACTGGTGATTGATTCTCTCAACTTTTGTTTGTGTTAAAATGTCTATTTCACATCAACTTTTGATGAATATTTTTGCTGGATTTATGAAATTTTACGTTGGCAGTTATAGTCTTTCAAACTGTTAATATGATATTCCATTGTCTTCTGGCATCCATTGTTTCTTCTGAGAAGTGAGCTATTGGTCTTATTGTTGCTCCTTTGAAATTAATGAATTTTTTTTTCTGGCTGCTTTCACAATTTTTCTCTTTGGTTTTGTTTTCAGCAGTTTTACTACATTGAGACTAGTTGTGGTTTTCTCTGTATGTATCCTAGATGGGGCATACAAGGCTTCTTGAATCCATGTTTTGATGTCTTTGATCATTTTCAGAAAATACTGTTCCTGCCTTATTCCTTCTTCTCCTCTTCTGGGACTCCAGTCACATGTTGCTATGTAGAGTAATATATGTTACATGTGTCTCTTATGCTCTTTTCAGTATTTTCAGCCTTTTTGCTCTCTGTGCATCATGCATCCACTTGAATATTTTCTACTGATCTGTTTTCCATTTTCACAAATTCTTTCTTGTAATGCATCTAATCTGCAGTTAAATACATCTATTGAGCTCTTAATATCCATTATTTCATTTTTTAAGTTCCAGAATTTGGTTTTTAAAAATTCCAGTTTTCTGATGAAATTATTCATCATGTCACCAATTTTCTTCAACATACCAATCACAGTTATTTTAAAGTCTATGAATGATAACACCAATAAGTGGGTCATTTATAAGTGGGTTTTTTTTTCCATTGCCTATTTTTTTCTCTTGGACCTGTTTTCTGGTATGCCTGGTAATTCTTTATTGAAAAAAAATATGAAAAAATTTAGAGACTCTTGAAAATACTCTCTTCCTTCAGTGACCTTATCCTCTGGTAGGCAGAATGGGGGTGATCACCATAACCCAATCAAAGACTTACTGAGTTTTTGTATGGCTTGGTCTACTTTGGGTTTACCTCTACTCCTACATGTAGCTCTCTAAGGATCCCAAAGGGGTATCTGGTCATGCCTCTTCTCCTTGGTGGGCTTTGAATGCCAATATTTTTTAGTCAGCATTGTGATACTGAAAACTCTTCAGTGTTTTTTTAGTTAGCTCCTTAGTTTCCTGTTCTGTACAGTAATATTTGTCAAATGCTTCAAAAGAAAATATACTGGAGTATCTAGCTCACTTTTCTATAACTTCCTTCTCTCCAGGATCTTGACCTCTCAAGTCCTGCCTACCTTAGCAGCCCTGAACACAAATTCCCATAATATTGCCAAAAGGTCTGCTGTATTCTCAGCAGATGACCTGAGTAAGAAAAGCATCTTCTCAACTCTCTGTAGTTCCCTTCTCTCTCAGATCTTAGCTACTCAAGTCCTATTGCCTTGGCAGCTCTCTGATACAACTCTGGCTCAGTAGGGGCCTTCCTCAATTTAGCATCAGCTAAGACAAGAATCTGTTCTGATTGGTCGGTGCCTGTGACAGTCCAAGTTATTATCTGAGAGATTCTAATTGGAAGGTAACAGTCCAGAGGCAGTCACTATAATTGGTTTGGCTATCTTTATTACTGGTCAACAGCAGAAACATTGATAATTAAAATAATGCAAGTTAGAAATGGGTTTTCTTTGGTGCAAATGGTTGTGCTCAAAATATGTGGATTGGATAGAAATATTATGTAGGTAATCTTGCTCTTACACAAACAGTACATAAGAATCCAGCGAGCCCAATTAGCCTATAGATTAGAATCCAATTGGTCCATTGTTCAGATCCTTACAGGAGGATTTTTTTGCCCAACTTTAACTAGATGAATCATGCCATCAGCAAAGAACCACACCTGCCTCTAGTGTATCTTTTATGCAAGGTGCTGAAGAAGTGTGTGCCTGAAAGGACAACGATGTGGCTCTTCATCAAGTTTACAAAACAGATTGTACAACTTTTTTGCCAGCTTGCTAACACGTGTTGGTAACTATGGCAGAGTTTAGTTTAAGGTTTATTTACTTTATAATACCACCTGAAAATGTTTTGTGGGAGGAAGCCTATGGCCCCACTTACCTTGAACTAGGGGAAGCTAAGATATCTACCAAAGATAATTACAGATAACCAAATTGGCCTAAGGCAGTTTAGAAAATACCCTTGGCTTCACAAGTCAGTGCAAAACTTCTGTGGCCATGATGGCCTTATCATTTGCTCTGGTTTTCCACCTTTGTTGTTGTTTTTTTTTTTAAATATCGTGAAGTATGATAATCTTGGCTTTTTCATGGCCCAGTTTAACCCTGTTCTCTTATTAGCCCTAGTTGCACACAGAAGGAATTAAGGTTACTGAAAAGTCTTTCTAAGTTGACAGGTGAACTGTATTCAAGAGAACTGAACTCTTCCCTCTCCCCTACATACATACAAGAAGAAACATACAAAGCTTGTAATATCATCTTAAGAAAAGGAAACATCAGAGAACCTGAATCCCGCTTCAGTGAAACACCTCAAGAACATAGAGAGGCCACCAGAGCGGCATTTCTGACAACTGTGAAGTGTTTAAACTGCTTCCTGGGAAAGAGCTGACAGTGCTCAGCCCTTGTGTCCAGGGGGCTCAGTGGGAATGTCCCGCCCAGTAAGATGCAGAGAGTGAAGCAGCATTGCTGTTTCACTGCCCTCCTGTGAGAGCAGACACCAGGAAGGTCCCCGGCACAGAGTACCATGGGAGCCTGGAACTCCTAAATTTGGCAGGAACATAGAGATTTTCTGGTCTATTATTTCCATTTTATAATCAAGGAAACAGGTCAAGAGAAATTTGGTAACTTAGCCAAAATGACTCAGGAGTTAAGGCCTGACCCAGAATTCAGTTTACTAGATATTAATCTACTGTCCTGCTTAGGGCTCCCTGTTTTCTGTCCTTCATAAGGAGCTCCTGGAGGCCAGTGGCTCTTGCTCTGGTTAGAGTAACATTTCCCCTGGGCCAGCTTGTACAATCTAGCCCAAGTTAGGTCACCATACTCTGAATCCAGCACAGAACTTTTAGGTTACCTGTGTCTATCGAGCTGTCTTGGATATGAGCAGAATGCCCTAGACGAAGAAAAATAGAAGTTTTTATATCAGAGTAACAGGAAACAACCTCAGTAAGTGATGCGGTTTACTTTTAATTCTGAAACATCAACATATAGTTATTTTCTTTTCAGAAGAAAAACGTGAACAGACCAATGTCAGCAAGACAAAGTGTCTTATATGTTAGCTTTGACCTAAATTTTTTAGGTCCTTACATCTCTGGTTGAAATTCATTTCATTCTTTGGATAATTCTGGTGGAGAATAAATATGCTGTCTCAAAAGAAAGAATAAACAAAATTAAATCTGTTCAGTGATTTCTCATGGGACAAATGCCAATCTAAGCAGCAAAGTGAAAGAGCAAAAATTCTTCATCACTGAAGAGGTGGATATGTGTTTGAATTTCCTGTAAAAATGAAGAATTACGAGGATCTGATCTATTTGCCAATGTTACAGATATTTTGAAACAGCATTTACTTGCTCTGTTTTTATTCCTCCAGCTATAATTGGAGTTAACAATGTACTTCGCAAACAGGGAAATCACAAGCACCTGGGATTCTTGAGAGAAAGGTTCACATACAGCAGTAAACCACTCAAATGTTTCTCATCGTACATACCATTTTCCAAGGACTCAGTATTGAGAAAGAAAACAAATCCCAAAGTAGAATTTATGGAAAATGGGCATCGCTTTTGATAAGACATTAATATGAAACTGCCTACTCTTTATGAAGAAAGTAGCCCACTGACAAGCTAGAAATACAAATATAGACTGTGTAATAAAAATGTGTTCTAGGGGCTTCCCTGGTGGCATAGTGGTTAAGAATCCACCTGCCGATGCAGGGGACACGGGTTCGATCCCTGATCCGGGAAGATCCCACATGCCGCAGAGCAACTAAGCCCCTGCGCCACAACTACTGAGCCTGCGCGCTAGAGCCCGCGAGCCACAACTACTGAAGCCCGCGTGCCTAGAGCCCGTGCTCCGCAACAAGAGAAGCCACTGCAATGAGAAGACCGCACACCCCATCGAAGAGTAGCCCCCACGTGCCGCAACTAGAGAATGCCCGCGTGCAGCACCGAAGACCCAATGCGGCCAGAAATAAAAAATATATAAATAAATAGTTTTAAAAAATGTGTTCTACAGAAGCCCAGACGGCATGTGGTCCACAAAGAAGTCCCTCATGTTTGTAAATAATCTAATATAGGAATGGCAACTCGAGTCACATCTTTCCTTTCCCTGGATCTACCCATTGCAGATAATCGCAAATCAATCACAGATAGCACTGAACTGCCAAGTTCAATATTCAAGGTAGAGGCCAACATTTAATTGTCGTGGGCAAGCAAGCTGCTTTACTATCCCGGGTGGTCAGACAGTTCTATATACAACAGCACAGTTGTTACATGCACAGACTTTATACACAGCTCAATCACTGATTAGCAAGCTGTTCTTGGGCATGTTACTTAACCTCCCTGACCCTCTGTCTCTTCCCTCTGTAAAATTAGGGTATTAACAGTATCTGCCTCAAAATGTTTCTGTAAAAATTAAGATAATTAGTATAAAGTTCTTAGCAAAGTGGCACGCACACTGTAAGCATTCAGTGAACGTTAGCTATTATGAGTAGTCCTAGAACAATATAAATAGCATTAGCAGTGTCTAAAGAAACAGAGAGTTCTTATCTATATTAAACTAAGTTACACCATATTATACTATGACACCTTCTGGGCAGAAAGTTTGCTTCTTCCTTTAGATAACCCCGGACATTACATACTCACATCCCAAAGAAGAATCAGAAATGGAAAATAAATCTTTTTTTTTTTTTTGGCTTTAAAAAATTACAAACTTAGCAAACACTAAAATTAAATCTTTCAAGAAGGATGCAGCACTATGGTTAAAATGTACTGAATCTCACTGTCTTGGAAAATGACAGGCTGAGATAACACTTGCGGGCTATCCCAAAGTCACTTCAGTCCATCATGGGGCCTGACACCTCTTAGATTTCTAGCCCAGGACTTGATCATAGACTGGATAATTTTAAAATGAAATGAGCCATCAGATTTACTTCCATGAGATAGAAATATCTTTTCTATATTTGCATCATGTATCCAATCCATGTTTATTCATAAGGGACACGCAACTGCCGTTTAGCAAATGATGCTGCGTTCTCATATCTGCTCTTGAGGGTTGAAAAGGATGCGTCAGTCCTCCCTAGGCTGTTGTTTCAAGAAGGCTGTTCAAGAAACGGCCTAACATTCAGAAGGACTTCTTTATGGTGGATGTATTTATAATGATTCATAAGTGGTCTTTACCTAGATGCTCAGCAAAGAGGTCTAGCCGCCAGAGTGTGGAAGCTGGACTAGCTGTTCCATGTCTGACAGCGACTTGTAGGAGATAAGAGTCTGCTTTCCTGTCCATACAAATCCACAGGATCCACTGCAAGGGAAGCCAGGGCGCTGGAGCCCAGGGAGTCCTCTGAGATGGAGGGTAGAGGTCATTTGCAAATAAAAGAGCATGAGGCTCCCTTAAGAGTCACTAGAAGAGCTTTAATCTTATCAGTATATTTTGCATCTTCCAACTGCAAAGCCAGGAGAAGGCATACAGAATCTCATCTTGGTGCCTCTGTTATTAAGGACTCACTCAAAAAATTAACCTCTTATAGATCTGACCTCTGATTTTAGTGTCTGAAATGCAAATGGAGCACCACTTCAGTGCCTTGAGATACTTATAATAATTTTCTTAAAGCTAAAATGCTTCACTCTCCTGTAAGTCTCCATTACAGCCCAGACCCAAGCCTTCCATTCATCAAAAGCCAGACGGGGGATGGATGGGGCCACAGCAGAGGAGTGACATGGCCTATGGTTCAGATCTAATCCCAGGAATGGACAGACCAGGAGGCGCCAGGTTCTTCCAGGATGCAAGGGTGGTTCATTCTGTAGAGGTTGTTCCTTCAGGAACCAGGCTGTGTGGCACTGCTCAGACGGAGCTGTGACAGATGCCACAGCCAGGTCCCTGTCTCCTCACATCCTCTGATACAACCCTACGCTGTGAGAAGGAGTGTATATTTGGTAGTGTTTTCAGGGAGTGTACCTACTCTTGGGGTCTGTTGCCAAAATTGTGGCCAAATGTCAGGTGGGTTTGCTCATTTTTTTTTTCCCTGCGGTATGCGGGCCTCTCACTGTTGTGGCCTCTCCCGTTGCGGAGCACAGGCTCCGGACGCGCAGGCCCAGCGGCCATGGCTCACGGGCCCAGCCGCTCCGCGGCATGTGGGATCCTCCCGGACCGGGGCACGAACCCGCGTCCCCTGCATCGGCAGGCGGACTCTCAACCACTGCGCCACCAGTGAAGCCCCCCGTGCTTGGTTTAATACTCTGCTGTCACCATCTTGAAACTTTTGTATCATTTTTGAACAAGGGGCCCCACATCTCCTTTTGCACTGGGCCACACAAACCATACAGTGGGTCCCAGCATGGCACTCTTCTCTTTTAGATTTGTATAAGCTACCAATCTATTAAATCTGTCCAATTTAAAATCTCAAATTCATATGTTAAAGACCGTTTCAGAAACACGTGGTGGGATCATGTTTACAAGTGCACAAAGGAAGAGGCGGCAGAATATGGTTGCATTGGTGAAACACTTCCAGGAACTCGAAACACCCCCCCCCCCAACTCAGTTTTCTACAATGAAGGGTTCATTCTGCATATACATAGAGTCACAAAGGGTAACTAATGGGGATCCAGCCCTCTGCAACTAACCCAGCCCTCAGGCCCGGGACTCTAGACTTTGGGACATGAACTCAGGCTTTGGTTTCTTCCTGTGGCCTGTGTGACTGTGAGCGAGTCGTTTATGAAAGCTGCAACTTCAGAACAAAGTAATAACTCCTTTGCTGTGTCGTTGTGAGCATTAATGAGATACTAGGAATTAAATTACTTTATGTATGTTAAAGTTCTGTAACAAGAACCATTTGTATAGTGCTCTATGTAATGTTCTCTCTCTTTTTTTCCCTTGAATTTTCTGCTCAATCTTACACTTTGCCGCAACTTCTTTCTTGGAAAAGATTTATCAAATCGAGAGACGCTTTTCTTCCTTCCTTGGAACGTATTTGTTCCAAATATGACCCTCTTAAAAAAAGGCAGGAATCTTTTTCTAGAGTTTCTCAGTGATTTTACAAAACGCTCAATGAAGCAGTGTTAGCCCAAATGGATGGACAGGATACAATAGGAATGTGTTACAAAAAGAGCCTGGAAAAACAGGCACTTAAATTAGGTTTCTTCACTTTGCCTACACTAACCCTTGAGAAAGCATACAGTCTTCTATTTTTAATCAGGGTATATGGATTTCTTTAAAGCTCCTTTAGCAAAGGTCAAGTCTAAGTAAATGCCAGTATATTTAAGAAGAACAGCTGGGAGGAGGTTGCTGCAAAGAAAGATGCTTACATTTAACCAGAAGATAGAATGACTGTCGATCAAGACGCAAAGCAGAATGGAATCTTAACTCCTTCCTTTATTCATTTATTCGTCACAGCAATAGAAAAAATGTCAATACCACTCAAGCAGAAGGGCCACCATGCACCACCTTAGAGTCTTGCCCCACAGCATCTGTGATCCCAGAGAAAGGCTACACAGGGTCACCAGTTTATAAGAAGATGCAGAGTTTTCTCCTCGGGCTACCTTCACATGCAGCAATTTCTGAATAAAATTTTTTATTGTGGTAAAATATGTATATAACATAAAATTTGCCATTTTAAGTGTGCATTTTAGTAGCATGAAGCACATTCAAAATGTTGAACAACCATTACCACCATCCACTTTCTAAACCTTTCCATCTTCCCAAACTGAAACTCTGTACCCATTAACTCCTGGCAACCACTGTCCTACTTTCTGTCTTTATGAACCTGCCTATTCTAGGTACCTCATATAAGTGGAATCATACAATATCTGTCCTTTTGTGGTAGGCTTATTTCACTTAGCATAATGTCTTCAAGGTTCATCCACGTTGGGGCATGTGTCAGAATTTCATGACTTTTTATAGACAAATAATATTCCATTGGATGGGTATACCACATTTTGTTTATCCATTCATTCCTCTATTGAGGGATACTTGGTCAGCATTGTTTTAATTTCTCGGCTTCTGTTGTAAAAACAGACTTAAAATACCAAGGTGTCTGCTTCTTTGTCATCCCACTTAATCCAGAGAAGAAAAGCAACTCTCGGGGTCTCCTGTCACAGAAATCTACTCTGTTGGAAGTTTCTTTGGAGTAAAGAGAGAGAGGGAGAAAAATGAAGGAGGGAGGGAAGGAAGGAAGGAAGGAAGGGAGGGAGGGAGGGAGGCAGGGAGAAAAAAAGAAAGAGAAGAGGGAGGGAGGGAGAGAGGAAGAAAGTTAGTTAACGGCCCACAGTAAAAAGAAAGTTCCAAATTGCTAGAACAGTCTCCAAATCTCCAACCTTTGAACAACGCTTCAAAATCTGTTTCATTGTGCAGCAAAATTTCTTTTCCATCAATCCAATTTGTAAGCCAAATATTTCAGAGAGGGATCCATCCCCGGAACTACATGGAATAGCAGAGGGACCAATCTATATCATTAAACTGTACTAGAGAAGTTACTCAGTGTCTGTACAGTGTTATGAGGTACATCTGACAGATGACCAAGGTTATGTGCCTTCATTCACTGTGTCTGGGCTTCAGATGAATGCAGTTACGTGGCTCCATCAGATGCTTTTAGCTTATTGGCACCTGTAGGAGAGCACAGATGCATAATGTGGAGTATCTCATTAGCACTTTCTTTAGTGAGGTAAGATTCAGAATATTGCCCAGAAGGAGCAAAATTACAACCCAGAATGATAAACACTTAATAAGGGAGAACAGGCAGAGCGGTCAGAGGTAAAGGGAAGACAGAAAAGATATGGAGCTGGAAATCTTTGGAGTGGAAGTAGAAATAAAACAGGAGAAATAAAAAGCAGCCTATCGACTGTTGCACTTGACAAAGCACCGTTTCAGCGAAGAGCTTCAGTTCAGGAGAAGGTATTAGAATGAAGAAAAGACATAAGCAAAAACATAAACATGCAATGAGGAAAACTAACTTACAGATTTTTTTATTTTATTTTATTTTTTTTTGTGGTACGCAGGCCTCTCACTGTTGTGGCCTCTCCCATTGCAGAGCACAGGCTGCGGACACACAGGCTCAGCGGCCATGGCTCACGGGCCCAGCCGCTCCGCGGCATGTGGGATCTTCCCGGACCGGGGCACGAACCTGTGTCCCCTGCATCGGCAGGCGGACTTTCAACCACTGTGCCACCAGGGAAGCCCCTACTTATAGATTTTTATATCAATATGTTACTAAATACATTACTAAAAGTTGAAAAGGAAGAGAAAAACATTTGACGGACTAAGATAAAAAGAAATATTCTTTCTGATTCAGTTCCAAGTAGTTGTTTTGTGTAATGAGAATTTGGGGTTTCCACACCAAACCTGACAAAATTCGCAAAGTGAATGTTCCAGCTCTGCCAGTTACCTTCTCCTTTTTAACCTTCTGGTAGCTCCACTGTTGTGACCCCTGCACGTGTTTAATCTGTGCCCACCTGCGATGGCACCTGTAGCAACGTGCTCAGACATGCTCAGCATGTCCTCCCAAAATTAATTAGCGAAATTTCTTGTTAGCGATTTAAACTTTATTCTTGCACCTCTCCTGTTCCCCCCAAGACAGGTGTTAACTATCTGTGGTAAAAGAGACTGTGACACACAACACTGTAAATCAACTCTACTTCAATTTAAAGAAAGAGACTGTGACATTCCAGGCACTTAAGCCAGCTCTGGAACGAGGCAGAGCAGTTCAGGGCTCGAACTCTGGGACTCTGGATTTCAATGCCAGCTGGGTAACCTTGGATAACTCTCCTGATCTCTCTAAGTTTCATTTTTCTCACCTATAAAAGGGGACACTAATAGAAGTTGTGAGGATGAAAAGAAATGATGCCCTTCTTGAGACAAAGTAAATGTTCTATAATGTCAATTATTAAATATTATTTTTATTACAACTGATTCTGAGACAGCCTCTCTCCACCAGGCTCTTGCATTCTACATGAAACATCAATGTTCGTATAGACCCCAGGCACTCGTGAAACCCCCTGAGATCTGAGGAGACACAAAAGAAGATGACCCAGAGCTTTGGCTGACACCTAGTTCCCCACCTTCCAAAGGAAACTAGTCCTGGCAGTGTAACCTAGCACACACCACTTGTGCTTTCTTGTACCCAAAGGGGAAGCTTTCTTCAATGACTTGGACTTGAATTGATGAAATTTCATATTCCCCAAAACCATGCACTTGTTACCCTGATTCACCACACCACACTCCCAGACTCCAAGGCTCCAACATTGGAGACTATGTGTGTGTTCGTTAGTCTCTTAGAACTGGACTTCATGGCATACGCCTTCCTCTGAAATCCACATGTGCCTCTGGGTGAACCCTTCGTTGGTGGTAGAAATCATCAGCCACCCCAGGTACGAGGCAAGTGAGGAACGTATTAATTAAGGCTCCACAGCCCATCGATGAAGTGAGTTTTCCCCTGGCCCCTTTCCCATCTCAATCTCACCCAACAGTGAGACTTCTCATTGCAAAGGAGGACTCCAGGCAGATGGAATATATCATGTACACAGAAAGCAGGGTGGCCTCGGGCAGTTTCTTCCTAAGCCCTGAGAAGAACCTGGTTAATGACATTTATATTCGGCTTTCTGGATCTTCATATAAAACGATATGCATCTCTGAAGATACATCCACCTAGTGAGGCATCTAGTTCTAAGGTTGGCTACAAAGGATTACTCACTGGAAGCTCTTATTTAAAAATAAATGTCTCTCCCCATTAAAATGCCTTCTTGACAATCTCCACCCTTGGTTTGCAATTCTCCTAGAATCAAACACACTGCCCATTTGTTATTTTTCTCTTCCTTTGCTATGGGCCTCGTTAGCGAGGACAGTAAAAATACACAGTTCCAAGAGGAGTGCAATTTGGTTTGATGCTGCTATGCTGCTGGTAAGAGGGAAGGCTACAGCACGCTGTCACATCAAACTAGAGACTCTTCAAAGAGGCAAAGGACGTTCATCAAGTCTGTGGGCAAGATTCCCAGCCTAGAGACTCTTGGGAAATTCTGGAGAAATAAACAAAACTTAGCGCTCAGTAATGGTAACATTTGTATTCCTCTCTTACAATAATCATCAACACTTGGCCACAGCTGTCCTCACTTGTTGAAAAAGAAAATCTATTCCTTGTCTTTATGGTGAGTTGACAGGAGGTCTGACACTCCAGGGAAAGAAAGAATGTTCAAATATTAGCCTCATGTAAAAAGGTGAAAGATCTGGGAATAGGAATAAGTGTTACATCTCTCTACAGCATGGAGACTGGAACACTGAGTGATGCTGGGGCACACATCGAGTTTTCCTGTTTAATGACAAGTCCCCAACCATTACCGGGGGTGTAGTTCAAACACGGAAGCCTGAAGTTTTCTGTTGTCCTTTTTACACTACATTTGAGCATTAGAATGTTTCAGGAGTTCCACTGTTCTCTAGACAGATTGACTGAAACATGGGAACAGGACCCGAAACAGTTTGTGTGCCAGCTGAGCTGGTGGCTGTGGGCATTTTCTAAGCCCAGGGACGGCCACAGAGTTGTAAAGAGAGCCTTTGCCAGTTACTATTTATGGAGAAACCCACATGGTAGAAAAGATAACAGAAAAGCCATTTGGTCCACCATTGGTTCTAAGCAGATGCTTCTTCCTAGAGCATGAATATTCCAAGATAGCGCTTACAGGTGATATTTTAAATAAGCAAATGCATGTGCAGTGCCTGGCACATTATAAGTACTTCTCATAAGGTAGTTGTTTCCGAATCTTAAATGTAAAGTAACTGTGGATAAATCACTATCGTGGGAATAAGAAGAGAAGGTTCGAATCAACTAACTGCTCTGGGGTAGACCTTGCATCTTCCCTTCTATAAAATGAGGAAACGGGACCACGTGATCTCTGTGGTTGATTTCACTGGGAATATTTAATGACTCCAAGGGTTTGTATTCAAACTTGAAACATTTCTTTTCTCAACCCTCTAAAAGTGTTAGGATTAAACTACATTAGCATTTGGAACACGTAAGATAAACAGAACAAAGAATCCCAAGGTCTCTACGGAATGAAGGTACAATCCATGTATAGAAGGGCAGTGTATTTCTAAAACACCTGCCCAGACTCAGTCTGTCCAGCGATCACTCACATGCTCTAACTCTTGGAATGCACTGTTGCAAACCAACCATTCACTTCAACCTGAGATTCGCTGGTTAAACAATACCAGACTGGACTAGCATCCTCTGAAGAACGAGGGCTTATTTGCATCACGGAAATGTAGAAACTCTCCAAGGCCCATCGCAAGTCCATCCTCTCTTTTTTAAGCCATACTACCTGAGAATCATGGGATTTACAAGTTGGTGCTCAGAGGTCCGAGCCCAGCGTGGAGACCCTCTGGTTGCACCCTGACTGACGATTCCCCCTTCTGCACAGCAGGCGAAGAGGTGGCAGCTGAACTGCACCCAATACCCTGCATATAGTTCTGCAGCTTTAATGATCTGAAAGTTCCTTCCTATTTAAATGGAAGTTTGTCAATTTGCAAACCTTACCCACGAATCCTGGTTCTATCTAGAGTAACATACAAGTCTGGGTCCTTTCAGATATTTCAGTATAACTCCTATCTTCCTCCTCTGCGTTTCCTCCAGGCTCAACCCCCTCAGATCTGAAATTATTCCTCCCTGAGGTGGTTTCCGGACCAGTCAGCACTCTACTTGCCTCTTATGGATGGACTCAACATTTGGTCAGTCATCTAACAACGTAAAGGTGCTTTTTACCATCCCCTGCCTTCTGCTGTCAAACGACTTTCTCTACGTGGGAACACTGCAAATTAGTCAAGTTAGGTAAGGTTACCACCAACTTTTGGGGCGGTAATGTCTCAACAGCACAACCATTCCTACTCCTTCACACCGATCATAAGCTGAGGTGTACGCGGGAGAACAGGAAAATAACCAAAAAACGGAAAGCATGATTAGAACAAAAGAGACTTCACACGATACCGATGCATATGCCCCTAAGGCGTTAGTGAATGACTTCTTATACACACGCTGGGTGCCTGTAGCATCACCGCATTAAATGTGCATTTCTAGAGAAGCTTCTCTTGTGATGTGTGTTTTCAGTTATAACATGAGCTCATTGCTGGAACTCAATAAACAGAAACTATTACCACGATCTATCCATATTTATGTTATTTTGCCCTTAAAGTAAATGGGAACCTTGGTGATCTCACTCAATTTCATGATTCTAAATAGCATCTAGATGCCAATGACTCCCAAATTTATATCTCCAGCCCAGACTATTTCCTGAACTCCAGACTCATTTATCCAACTGCCTGCTTGACAGCTCCTCTTAGATGTCTAACGGACACCTCAACCTCAGTATACTTCCAAATTGAACTCCTGCCCTTCCTTCTCAAGTCTTTTTCATCTCACGTAATGACAACTCCATCCTTACAGTTGATCAAACCAAAAACCTTTGGATTAATCTTTATATCCTCGCTTTTTCTCACTCAAAGAGAAATTATACTGGCTACCTTCAAAATACATCCAGAGTCTGACCACTTCTCCACCATCACTGTTCCCAACCTGGTCTGAGCCACCATCATTCCTCACCTTAATCAACGTAACGGTTTTCTGCCTAGGCTCCCTTTTGTTCACGCCACAGTCTTTTCTCAACAAGGCAGCCAGAGTGATCCTCGGATATGTCCAAAACCTTGCTGTGGCTCCCCATTTTACCCAAAACAAAACAAAACAAAGTCCTTCCACTTGTAGGCATATACCAAAGAAATAAAAACATACACTCACACCAAACCTGTACACAATGTTCATAGCAGCATTATTCATAAGAGCCAAAAAGTGGAACCAACCCAAATGTTCATCAACTGATGAATAAACAAAATGTGGCATATCCTTACAATGGAATGTTATTCGGCCATAAAAAGGAATGAAATTCTGATACATGTTGCAAGTGGATGAGCCTTGGAAACATTATGGTACGTGAAAGAAACCAGACACAGAAAGTCACATATTGTACGATTGCATTCGTAGGAAATGTCCAGAACAAAGCAAATCCATAGACACAGAAAGTAGATTAGAGGTTGACAGGGGCTGGGGAGGCGGGGGGAATGCGAAGTGACTGCTTGCAGGGCACAGAGTTTCTTTTTGGGGTGATGAAAATGTTCTGGAATTAGTGGTGACGGTTGCACGGCCAAGAATATACCGAAAAACATTGAATTGGATGCTTTAAAAAGGTAAATATTCTGATAAGTGAATTATATCTCAATTTTAAAAAGGGAAATTCCTCACAATGGCCCCCTAGGTAGGCTCTGCATCATCTGACCCTCCTAGTTCCTTTCGGATTCAGGATCTTTTTCTTGACAATCCAGACCCTTTGCGGTTCCTTGAACATAATAGGCCAGTTCTCAGTCTTTGTGTTGTTCCTTCTGCTGGGAATGCTTTTCCCTCAGAGACACGCAGACACCTGCTTGGTTAACTCCCTCACTTCCTTTGTGTCTTTGCTCAAATCTCACCTTTCAACAGGGCTGGGCCCTTTTATGTAATACAGCCACTTGCACCGACGCACTCCTAACACCTGCTCCTCTTCCTTTTATTCCACAGATTTTATCACCTTCTAATCTACTGCCTGATTGACTGACTTATGCGTGTAGTTGTGGTCTGTGTCCACACACACTAGAATCTAAGCTCTGTGAGGGTAGGAATCTGTCTTTGTTCCCTGGTGTGCCCGGGACACTGCCCCGCACAGAGTAGGAGCTTGAAAGGTATTTGTTAAATGAATGAATCTTGTGTGTCTTGAGCTTCAGAAATGCACCTTCTAAGTCAGGATTTAGAACAACGATTTTGAAAAAAAGAGACAGGACTGAACTAAGAAAGCATCAATACAAGTTACTAACCCTACGTAATTGAAGGTAATGCTGAAAATTTGCTCCAGTTTACAGTTTAGTTTTACAACCTAGTGGCCTGCTAAATGCTTCCTTTTTGCCAAAAATGTACTGGCCCACTCTCAAAAATATCGTGTCTCATACCCACTGAGATTTCTCTTTCTACCTCTCCTATCAGTTATTTCAGATGAAGAACATTTCTGCCTGTTTTGCCCAGGTATACCACACGTACACTCCGTTTTCCCTTTGACTTATGGAGGCGTATGTATTGTTTATACGCCGTCTGTTTAATTACTGTTCCATAATCAAGTGTAAGAAGCCCATTTAAGGGGGCTTCTTAGGAGCCAAAAACAACATAAACCTGACTTTCACTGATTTTTAAATTATTATTTAGTTAAAATTCACATAACATAAAGCTCACGATCGAAAAGTATACAAGGAAGTGATTTTTAGTATATTCACAGAGAGTAAATATTAAAAATTTTCATCACATGCAAAAATTTGTAACTAAGTGTGGTGACGAATATTAACTAGACTTACTGTGGTGATTATTTCATGATATATACATATATTGAGTCGTTGTGTTGTACACCTACAACTAACATAATGTTATATGTCAAGTATACAAGTGAGTGGTTTTTAGTATATTCACAGAGCTGGAAAACCATCACCACAGTCAACTGTAGAACGCTTTCATTACCCCCCAAAAGAGTCATTCCCAATTTCCCCCAACACTACCCGTTCTGGGCAACCACCAATCTACTTTCTGTTTCTAGAGATTTGCCTATTCTGGAAATCTCACCACATGGGACCTTCTGTGTCTAGCTTATTTCACTTACCATGTTTTCAAGGTTCATCCACTTGTTAGCATATATCTGTACTTCATTCCTTTTCATGGTTGAGTAACATTTCACTGTATGGATATACAATATTTTGTTTATCTATTCATCAACTGATGGACATTTGGGCTCTTATGAATCATGCCGCTCTGGACACTTGTGTACAAGTTTCTGAACGTACGTATGTTTTCATTTCTCATGGGTATACACCTAAAGGTGAAATTGCTGGGTCAAATGGCAACTCTATGTTGAATCCGCTAAGGAACTGACAGACTGCTTTCCACAGTGGCTGCATCATTTTACATTCCCACCAGCAATGGCTAAGGCTCTAATCTCTCCACATCCTTGCCAACACTCAAACCACCGCAAAAACGCCATGTCTTTTTTATTATAGCTATCCTAGTGGTAGGTGTGAAACAGTATCTCATTGTGGTTTGGGTTTGCAGTTCCCTAACGACTAACAATGCTGAGCGTGTTTTCATATGCTTTTGACCATTCGTATATCTTTGGAGAAATGTTTATTCAAACCCTTTGCCCTTTTAAAAACTGGGTTGTTTGTGTTTTTGTTGTTGCGTTGTAAGAGTTCTTTTTATAGTCCAGATACTAGACCCTTATCAGATACTTGACTTGTAAACATTTCTCCCATTCTTCTTGCGATTATTACTGCCATCCAACCAGTGACCTTCTGACCCCCAGCCTAGGCCCACCCCAGGATACCTCGTGGTGCCCCTACTGCCTTCTCTGCAACGGGCACCGTGCAGTTCCGCCTACTCACTTGTTAGTCAACCAACTCTTCCTCAGCTGAACTGGGGCCAGCAATGGCGCCCCTGATAAACAGGAACAGGTCTGAGCCGGCTCCCAGCCAGCGGGTCAACTGTCTGCACAGCTCAGTCCAACAGGCAGAGGTGGCCACGGTCTCTGCAGGGCACAGCAGATGGCTGCTCCAGGGCCAATCAAAAGCCCAACATCCAGGGAGGGAGGGCATATGGACAGAGGTGTTTATCAGAGTTTTTAACTTTGGATGGGCACATAGTACTCTACTCAATGGAAATGTGACTTTTTTACAAGGTGCTATTTATATGAGCAATGAAACCCTGTTACCAAAAATAATTGTTTTTTACACAATATATTTCAGTAAGAGTAGAGTTGCCCTGAGGAGGGAAAACCAGATGGGCCCCCTGGCCCTTTGCAGGGTCCCTGTTATCTTGAGCTGGGTGGCCCCTGCCACTCCTTGGAACATAGTCTGAAAACTATTTATTGACCTGGAAGTTCTCTGTTAGTGAGAAAATTGGTATTGTAATTTTCTCTGTGGTAAAATTTTAAAAGGAAATATTTTTTTCAAAGTATTTAGAGCTTTACACTGAGATATTAATAGTAGCTGCTGGTGGGACTTCCCCGGTGGTGCAGTGGTTAAGAATCTGCCTGCCAATGTGGGGGACACGGGTTCAAGCCCTGGTCCGGGAAGTTCCCACATGCCACGGAGCAACTAAGCCCGTGTGCCACAACTACTGAGCCTGTGTTCCAGAGCCCGCGAGCCACAACTACTGAGCCCATGTGCCACAACCAGTGAAGCCCGCGTGCTCTAGGGCCCGTGTGCCACAACTACTGAGCTCGTGTGATGCAACTACCGAAGGTTTCGTGCCCAGAACCCGTGCTCCGCAACGAGAGAAGCCACCACAATGAGAAGCCAGCACACCGCAAAGTAGCCCCCACTTGCCACAACTAGAGAAAGCCCGCACACAGCAACGAAGACCCAACGCAGCCAAAAAAAAAAAAAAAAAATAGTAGCTGCTGGGATTATGAATATTTAACTTGTCTTCTTTTTGCCTTACTTTCTTTCCCCCTTTGTTTCCACCCCTCTCATTAAGGACGGATTAATTATGTAATTAAAGAAAGAAAGTGAGTGCAAGAGTAAGTGCTTATAGTGCAGATTTTAAAAAGCTCTTCCATCTCCTCCAGTGACAGGGCACACCCACCCAGATGACCACCACTCCAGTAACAGCACCACCTCACTCAAATGAAAACGGCAGGCATCAATTAGAAGCCCTGATGCCTTCACATGCCATTTCAAGATCATAAAATATTTAAAGCTCTCAGGCAAATCGAAGACATCAATTAAAATATTGAAAACAATAAGAACTATCATATAAAAGATACATCATAAAACCCTTGCATACTGGTCTTTCAAAACAATGTCTTTGCCTCTAATAGTAAAGACTAGAGGAGGATAGAGACTGGATATTGGCCTACTTTGGTCCAATGGTCTCTATTGAGCAGGTCAAGGAGACCATGGTGAGAGACATCCACTCATTCAGCTGATTCTCTTACTGTCATCCCCTCTGCATTTCTCCACAATTCTTTACCATCTTGGTTTGCAAATGTTCTCTTATTGTTTATGCTTTATTTGTTTTCCCTAAATAAAGGGTAATTTGCATGAGGGCAGGAAGCAGAGACCTAAGGGAACACCACAGTTCTACATACGCAGAGGTAAATGGCCAGGCTCGGTGACTTTCGTCTCAAAAGGAAATTGTTCCCCTGCATCTACTTCTTGGTTGCATTAGGAAAATAACTTTCTGTGTCCACACTGGAGGAGCCTGGTTTAGAGAATGAGACAGGCACATAAACTCTAATTTCAATATAGGTCCATAGAGATCGGGAAGGTTCCCTGAAGAAATTATAGCCTCGAAAGGTAAGGAGGAGTTGACTTGTTTTAATTATCTGAGGGCAAGAGGGTGTAGTGAGCCCAGAGACAGAGGGCCAACTAAGGCAGCCGCTCGCTTCTCCATGAAGTCTCTTTGGAAGGAAAATACTACGTAAGGTAAGATCACTTTTATTAGCACAATAAAGTACTAAGCGCCGACAGTCTACTGGTGAAAGTTTTATGAGCAGGAAAATAAATGCACTCATCCATTCATTTATTCATTCAATAAATGCATCAATAATACCTCCCATGTGCAAGGCTCATGTGCTTTTATGTACATCTTCTAAGAGTAGAGATGTGTCTGGAATGCTCTCCCTCTAGATTTTTTCCTGGCTTATTTCATCATAGCTTTTTGACTGTCAGATATTTTCTGGTTTATTTATTGTCTGTCTTCCCTGATCAGAATGTAAGATCTATGAGAGCAGGAAGCTTATTTTTACTGTCCCATTGTACTCAGTCACCTAGAACCATGCCAGGCAAGGCTCAATAAATGTCTGTTGATATAACTAATTAATTCATGAACATGAATATCATATATTTAGCAGAAAATGCCTACACATAGCCCTAAGAGATACAGAGCTTTGTATGACAAGAATTCACTAATGAGGATGCACTTTTATTAATAGAGATAACATATTTCAATGCAGTAAAACAAAATTTTTTGTTATGTGAATAGATATTGAAAACACTGTAATGGTGTTTGTCAACACACTAATGACTTCTGTGTCTTCATAGGTGCCTTTTGGCCAGCAAGAGTTAAAAAATAACTATCAAAGGCTGAATGACAGGCTCAACTTTAGTAATCACTTTTATTGTCCTACTTGAGAATATAAACGATAAATTTAGAAGACAGTATAAGAATGGGCTTCAGCTCTCTTGAAAATGCTTCCAGCTAAACAGGAACACAATGTATCTCGAAATTCTTGAGCCAGTTATCAAATCAAATATATATTATATATCTACGCGAGAGAGAGAAAGAAAGAGAGAGCTAGAGACCGCATATGAAATTGCGCTGGGGAATATAGAGGGAAATGAGCATCTGAAAGTTACATAGATAAGATTTCAAATTATGCACTAATTGGCAGGAAATTACCAAGCAGGGGAATTAGCTCCATCTCCTCCCTCAGGAGATTGGGGATGGAAACTGCGGAATCAAAGCGGCACTATGCTTCAGACCACAGTGCTTCTCTAAACGTGAACTCTTTGGCCAACCCTTACCAATTCTTCCCCCATAACTTGAATCCATTGCTTTCTTTCCATGTCTTCCTGAACCGAATTCTCAGTTACCCCAGTCTTGACTACTGCAATAGCCTGGTTCATCTGCCTTCTGCCTAATCCATTAGGACTGCCAGGTTTTCAGTATTTAAAATCCTTCAGGAAGCTCCCCCCGCCTAACAAGATCTAAGCCTGGGTGACCCGCCTTCCCACCATAGTCCCCTGGGCTTAGCAACCCAAATCCTGAACTATCAGAGTGTGTGGTGGGAAACGCCCTCTAGCCCCTCTAGCTCATCTGAACCCTCTTGGTTCCAAACCCCTGAAGACTCTCCCCCGACTCTAATCCACTGGGGCCTCCACTTCCTTTGAACGCCTATAGAGTTCCCTTCTGGTACTATTCATTTGGCATGTATCCACAGACTACCTTTTGCATCTAGTTAATTGTGCACATTTTATTCTTTTCAATGAGATCTTGAATTCCTAAAAAGCAGGGACTAGATTATCTCCCCCTCACAGGGTGAAGCACAGTACTATACACATTGCAGGTAGACAGTAAAAAAAAAAGTTTCAATTAATTGTTTATGTCAACTGGGTTTTGGATGTGTTGCAATAGGGCTGTAGATTGTCCATTTCACTAAAATAAACATGCATGGTGACAATGCCAATCAAACAAGGATAAAGAGAAGTATAAGTTTTTACAGGTCTGTGTGCCAGTTTTTAAAAGGCTTGGCCGATACAAAAGTCACCTGAAGGTGCTACTAGATACTCTTAGCTGTGCCTAGTCCCACCTGGAATTCAGGCAACCACTAAAAACATGGTTTAATTCTGGAGTAAAGGATAACTCTGATTAAGCCATGATAGTTTTTGCTACAGGTATGGAATGTTAATAATACATATTAAGTATTAATAATACACACTAAGTATTAATAATACACACAAAATACCGGAAGACTATGCCAATCAATTCTGTTACCCATCAATCCCCCTTTTTTAATGGATACCATCGAAGAAAATTGAACCACAAAATCTCCACATTAAAGCCAAGTTAATAGCTTGATTATAATTGAGATGAGAGAAAAGGCATTTTCAAGTCTAGGCAGGCCATCCCCTTCTACCCCTCTCCCCCGGGGACCACTGCTTCTCTGTGTGCCACAATATGGGTGTGGTGTGTGTGTGTGTGTGTGTGTGTGTGTGTGTGTGTGTGTGTGTGTG
>NW_020837968.1:21425140-21533394 GCF_003676395.1 Aethalodelphis obliquidens
GTGTGTGTGTGTGTGTGTGTGTGTGTGTGTGTGTGTGTGTGTGTGTGTGATCTTTCTACCCTGAAACCTGGTGTTGGTGTTAAACTAGGGGGCCATGCTGGTGAGAGCAGGAGGGAGCCAGAGATTCTTCTTTACGACCCAGTTGGGGAAAGGCTTACAGCAAAGATACCCTTCTCTTTCTACCCCAGCTGATGTTAAAAGACAAAACAAAACCATACACACACACACACACACACACTACATACATATGATGTATGTATATATTAAAATATACATATTTTAAGTATATATGCATATTAAAAAAACTAGCAAGTAGTTTCACTTGCTAAAGCAATAAGAAGTATTTCCCCTGTAAAAACCCTTAATTTAACTGTCCAAGGCAAACTGTTAAAAAAAACACAGCTGGGGGCTTCCCTGGTGGCACAGTGGTTGAGAATCCGCCTGCTGATGCATGGGACGCGGGTTTGTGCCCCGGTCGGGGAAGATCCCATGTGCCGCGGAGCGGCTGGTCCCGTGAGCCATGGCCGCTGAGCCTGCGCGTCTGGAGCCTGTGCTCCGCAACGGGAGAGGCCACAACAGTGAGAGGCCCGCGTACCGCAAAACAAAACAAAACAAAACAAAACAAAACAAAACAAACAAACAAAAGCACAGCTGGCAAAAAACCAAACCAAACCATAGTGTATAACTGAGCTTTATCGGCAGTTCTACCCCCAGAATTTACAACTTTATAATACAGAGAAATGTCACTCAACTCAATAACAAGGGGTCCCCACTCCCCCGCCCCCGGTCTCTTTAAGATATAAGAATGTCAAACAGTAACTTTCTAAACCCGAGTTCCCTCTTTTGGCAAACAGCTCCCTTCTTTTCAGCAAAAGCTTCCTTACCTTTTTGTTCTTTTCTCTAACCTCTTCAGGTTTTCATACAAATGGCATATGACTACTGGGACATTTTGCAATGAAGTTCCACTCTCAGGAGAATGAAACACTACTACCCCGATGGGTTGCCACCTGCTCTATAAAAGGAGCCTGGATGAAGGTAATTACCTCTTTTGTGAGGAGAGCACAGGGAAGGGGGTCTGCAGAAGTGAGGTCTTGGTAAGGGGACCGAAGGACACAGATACTCTCCCTCCCTCGCCTTCTCAGACCAAGGACCACCTCTGCTGGGTTGTCTATCAGTAACCAAGGAAAGGTGGTTCATGTTAACTCCCCAGGGCAGATCCTTTGTGGAGGATAAAAATGTCCTCATGATGGCGGGATGGCGAAGGGTGAAAGGCAGAAGTGAAGCTGGCATGGAAGTTTCTGATAATTCCAAATCATTAGAAAGGAATTTAAAGAATTCTAGGTTGGTGCTACCCATCCCCAATGCCCACCCCTCCTCCTGGGGAAGTTCAAAGGTATAGGTGACTCGACAGGTCAAAGGACAAACACTTCAGGAGTGTTGTTCTACCTGGCTCTCACTTACATTTCACAGAGGTACCTGGCTCCAACACATGATGTAAGCCATTATCAAAGGCAGGGGCCACGGGCATGAGAGCCATTGCTAATCAGCTTTAGGCCAGACTGATTAAAATATCAGCCTGGTGGTACCTCTTAGGAATTCAGATCCAGTGGTTTCCATCTCAGAGCCAGAAGACGGAGAAAGAGCTGGGAAACAAAGGGCCTCCTTTTGTTTGCAAATACTCCAGCACCAAATACAGAAGTGCTCCAGTAAGAAAGGAAAACCCTTTTCTCAAGGAACCAGATTTTTATCTCAAACTCTCACAGCAACCAAAACCCAGTATTTTAAGGAATGACACACAACAGGCATTACCACCTACACAAAGCCCCATGAGCATCATCCTAATGATTAAACTGAAAACACAGAATAAGTAGCTTGCGTCATCCTTTGAAAACTGTTTAAATTGAGGTATAATTGATATGTAATATTATAGTAGTTTCAGATGTAAACAGTGATTCAGTATTTGAATATATTGCAAAATGACCACTGCAATAAGTCTAGTAACATCCATCGCCATAAGTACATTTTTTTTCTTGTGGTGAGAACTTTTAAACTTTATTCTCTTAGCAACTTTCAAATATGCAATACGGTATTATAACTATAGTCACCATGCTGTCCATTAGATCCCTGTGATTTGTTTTACCTTTTGACCCCCTTCACCTATTTGGGCTACGCCCCACCCCCAGCTCTGGCAACCACCAATGTGTTCTCTGCATCTATGAGTTTTTGCTTTTGTTTTTAAGATTCCACATACAAGTGAGATCATACAATATTTGTCTCACTTATCTGACTAATTTCACTTGCATAATGCCCTTAAGGTCCACTCCAGTTGCAAATGGCAAGATTTCCTTCTTTTTTGTGGCTGAATAATATTCCACTGTATATATACACCACATCTTCTTTAGCCATTCATCCGTTCATGAACACTTAGATTGTTTCCATATCTTGGCTACTGTACATAATGCTGCAGTGAACATGGGGGTGCAGATATGTTTTTGAGTTAGTGTTTTCGCTTTCTTTGGATAAATATCCAGGAGTGGAACTTCTAGATCATATGGCAGTTCTATTTTTAATTTTTGGAGGAACCTCCATACTGCTTTCCATGGTGGCTGCACCAATGTACATTCCCGCTAACAGTGCACAAGGGGTCCTTTTTCTCCACATCCTTGCCAATACTTGTTATTTTTTGTCTTTTTGGTAATAGCCCTTCTGACAGGTGTGAGGTGATACCTCATTGTAGTTTTGATTTGCATTTCTCTGATAATTAGTGATGTTGAGCATCTTTTTCATGTACCTGTTGGCCATCTGTATGTCTTCTTTGGAAAAATGTTTATTCAGATCTTCTGCCCATTTTTTAGTAGATTGTTTGGGTTCTTTTGCTATTGACTTGTATGAGCTCCTCATGTACCTCTTATTAGAGATATGATTTGCAAATATTTTTCCCATTCAGTAGGTTGCCTTTTCATTTTGTTGATGATTTTCTTTGCTGTATAGCTTGCATCATCTTGATCTCTACTTTTTCCTTCATTCTTTTATACCACCCATCAGGTGGTGTAAATATTTCATATTTAGGAGAATTTATTTTACTATGGAATGCTCAAAATATTAGTGTCTAGGAGAATCCTCAGATAATTACAACTGTCCTAGTTTCAAAGCTTCATAACTTCCAGTCTTACATCTTTTGAACAAAAACAGTCATTTTAAAACAGAAACAGACTCAGACTTAGAGAATGAACTTATGGTTACCAGGGGGAAAGGATGGGGGGAGGGATAGCTTGGGAGTTTGTGATTGACATGTACACACTGCTGTATTTAAAATAGATAACCAACGAGGATTTGCTGTATAGCATAGGGAACTCAGCTCAATATTCTGTAATAACCTAAATGGGAAAAGAATTTGAAAAAGAATAGATACACGTATATGTATAACTGAATCACTTTGCTGTACACCTGAAACTAACACAACATGGTTAATCCGCGATACTCCAATATAAAATAAAAAAATTTTAAAAACCAGTCATTTTTACCATTTTAAGCAGAGTGGTACATTGTTGGCCCCAAGACCCCTAGTGACTTTATTATCTAAATGAATGCAAAACTAAAGCTAAAAACTAAAGGGTTAGGTAAGCCTTTTTTTTTTTTTTTTGCAGTAGTTGGGCCTCTCACTGCTGCGGCCTCTCCCGTTGCGGAGCACAGGCTCTGGACGCGCAGGCTCAGTGGCCATGGCTCACGGGCCCAGACGCTCCGCGGCATGTGGGATCCTCCCGGACCAGGGCACGAACCCGGACTCTCAACCACTACGCTACCAGGGAAGCCCAAGCCTTCTTCTTTAAGTGAACGCCAATAATTTAAGGAACCGGAGAATTTTTAAAGCCTTTATGAGAAAAGGCAATCAAGTATTTAAGTCAAGATCCCCACAATTGTCTGCCTACACATTTGCCTTTCATTCAGTAAACCAAATAGAGGAAAAATGTTTTCGGTTTACTATCTTTCCCTTCCTTCCTACGGTTGATTTTATTTATTTGTAAATCCCAGCCACAATTTTCCTTTAAATAGCCGTCACTTTAAACGCTCCCTTGAAATAATGTAGGGTTGTAGTCTATTCACCTGATCCTTCCTTCTAACGGGCTGACTTATTCTTTTGTTATGTAGAAACAAGAAAAGAAGCGCCTGCTTATTGCTCATTTGACCTGTGTACCCATGTGTTGGCCATTTGTTCATTCAGCTGTTACAGGCTTCAGGCAGTGCACATGCCCAGGGTTTTCCATCTAGGAAAAAGCTATTCCCATCAATCTCCATCAAGAACTCTCACCCTGGGCTTCCCTGGTGGCGCAGTGGTTGGGAGTCCGCCTGCCAATGCAGGGGACACGGGTTCGTGCCCTGGTCCGGGAGGATCCCACATGCCGCGGAGCGGCTGGGCCCGTGAGCTATGGCCGCTGAGCCTGCGCGTCTGGAGCCTGTGCTCCGCAACGGGAGAGGCCACAACAGTGAGAGGCCCGCATACCGCAAAAAAAAAAAAAAAAAAAGAACTCTCACCCTGAGAGGTCCAGAGATTGGCTGAAAGGAGTGCAAAACTCCCCGAAAACATATGCAACATTTTGCCCAGGACCCCAAGAATGTTTAAGTGGTTGATGACCCTAAGGGGTTATGAATATTTATATGTTAAAGGAATCTGTACAAATTTGAAGGAAATTGAACCTAGAAAAAACTAAAAATCAAGTCTCCAGGTAACTGGGCAGAAAACCCAAAGATGGTTGCTCTGTGGTTCCTTCCCATCCTTTGGTTGATGCAATCTCTCTACCCCCAGTGCCTTTATATGAACCCCAAGCACTAGGCGTGGGTGCCCCTGCTGGAGCATCAATGCTGCTTTCCCCTCTCATCTGAGTATGAGTCTAGGCTGAGAGGTAACAGCTTCACAGGCAGTTTCCTTAGGTCTCACCTGTGAAACTAAGACAAGAACAGTCCGCAGCCCATAGGATGCTGGAGGGAGAGAAGCGGTCCTGCAGGTAACCTGTGGGCCTGGTGCCTGGGTGGCCAGCAGCCCCGTGCACCTGGGCTGGGCTCCCATCTGTCAGCCAGTCCCATCCTCGTGCTCTGCACCATGGCACTGCCCTCTGCTCGCCTGGCCCCCTTGACCAGTGAACTGCTTTGGATGTAATTTGCTAAATTTGACATTGGTGTCCTCTCTGGGACACAACTTTGGGTGTTTGTCTTCTCGATACTGGCACCACAAAAGAAGAACCCTGGGCTGGGCGTGTGCATGCACACCCCTGCACACACGTGCACTCACAGGTGGGGGAACTGGACCTGATTGCCTCTGTGTGGCCCACCATCTCCTGAGGCATGCGGCCACCCCCGTCACTGCTTTAAAGACAACCCAGAGCTGTCTCCGACAGATCAACCGTGGCATGTTTGGGACCAGAGACCAGCACACTTTTCTGAATGTGCACTTAGCTCTTGGTGTTTATTTCCTGCGACTGACTTATGCTCCTTTCATCCGACTTGCGCCAGAGAGACAGGAACTGGCAGAAGTTTGAGGAAAGACTACAAAGGGTGGGGACGGCGTGATTAAGTGCGGTCAGAGGAGGACCTCAGGTCACGTTTTCCTGAGGAGGGGGAGGTAATGATTTTGAAAGCTCTGTGGTTCAGCAATAAAACATCACTAATTGAGGAATGAATCATTTAAAAAAATCATTACGGGGAAGCCTTAGGCGACAGACCTCACAGCACAATATCCCCAGGTAGGAAATGAGTAAGATGGATTTGTCTCTGAGGTGTGTGTACACGGTGGAATCCTACACCCACCCCCATCCCCAGTTTCCTGTAACAGAGTCACACTACACTCAGAGTACATGACACCGTCCTGGGTCTGCCTCCTCCTCTTTAATCACGATCCAGACAGACTGTTGGTCCCCAGAGGTGGGCCAATGGTAGCTGCACCACATGAGTGGAGAATGTGCTGGACTCCCAGGTCCCAGAACAGGCCGATCTCAAGTAATTTCTGTAACCACTGATTGCACAGTCCCAGGAAGTCTGTGAACTTCCTGATGGTGCAAATACCTTCAGCTCAATGACTTTGCTTCTGTTACCTTACTGAGCACTCTAGCCCCCAGCTGCCCATTCCAGCTAGGAAGAAATAAAACCCACCCCAGTACTGAAGTATATATACATGGGACACACAAGATATCATGGGACTCTGAAGGCTTTTGTGGTCTGCCACACCATTGCATGGATCCTGAGCTATTTAGCTCACTGAGCTGTGAGATCTGGAAAGTAAGCCTCAGTTGTTTGTTCTATAAAATGGGAATAATAATCCCTATCTCATGAGATTGGCATGAGGACTGGATATGGTCATGTATGTAACGGGTTGAGTGCAAGGAATAAATAGGAACTGATATGGCTCTTACTGACCTACACTAGCACCCAAATGCTCTGGGTCCTTCTGAAAAGGGCACCATTGGGGAGAACGGGTGGAGGACAGAGGGAGTTTCCTCAGCGTCATGTGACCCATCTCATATCACTTGCTATCCAGTTATCCATTCTGTTCCCTTTATGTGTGTTTGGTATCAAGCCTTATCTCCCCATCCTGGTCATAAGCGTTGGGCAAGAGTTGTCTCTCTATGTCCCCCAGAGCCTGTCTCAGTAGATGTGACTCATTAGTTTATTCACATTGATTCTTTCACAGGAGGCACTGGGTAAAGGTTGAGTGAGCAGCCTCTGAAGTATGTCCACTGGAGTTCAAATCCCAGCCCTAAAGGACTTGGGGCCACTAACGTTACATGCTGTGCCTCAGCTTCCCCATGTGGATACTGTGAGCACAAAGGAAGATGGTGTCTGTAAAACACTTCTTCGAAGAGAGACTGACACTTCAAAGCCACCCAGTAAACATCGGGTCTTATCACTGACACTGTGGGTACATGGTGAATACACAGTGAAGACGCTACCAAAGGTCCACTGCCATGACCATCACCTCCTCTCGGCCCTTCAAAGCAGGAGTCCATTGCTGGCTTTGATGTACTGGCTGAAATACTTCATAATGAAAAATATGCCTAGTCTATATGCTTTAAGAAGTTACCACAAAACTTGACTTTAAAACATTTTGGAGATTAACTTAAAAATATATATATTATCTAGGGAAAAGCATAAGCATGTCTGTGTAAGAGCATTCTTTCAGTATGTCTTGAAGCCATTCCATTTGCTCAGATTTTGATGTAACTCCATTCTCAATGGTTTTCCTGAGGAATATGGTAGATTCCGTGGAGTTCTGCAAAATTCTTCCACCACTACCAGTTAAAATCTCCTGTCTTCAAGATACCTAAAATCGAATTCCTGAGGCAATAGTGCAATCATATGAATATCTGCATTCCATCTCCACTAATACCTCATCCTTGTCTGGAAAGAGCTCCACTTGGAGCACCACTCCCGTGGCCAACATGATCGAGACCACGGATGCAAGTGGAAGATGGAACGCGGAGCCCTCTGCTTCCCTGAGGACCACTGGGCAGTGTCCCCGGGAGGCTCCCATCAGCTCTAGTCAAGGCTCAAGCAGCTCGAGGTAATGGGAATGAAAGATGGGTATTAATTTCTTTCCTCCTCAGCGAGCTTCTCTCAACAAATTACCACGACCATTGTCGACGGAGCGCTAGCCTTGCAGAACACATCATTAGCCAATCTGATTGGTTATAAGATGGCGAAAACTGAGCTGACTCTGAGAAAGCGGAAGCGAAGAGTCAGTCCAGATTTTAGCACATCACCCCTCAGCAATCCAGGCTTCTAACGGGTCCCCAAACGTTGCCTGAAAATTGAGGTGAGAATACATTTTCCTGAATGTCTGCTTAGCCATGACAGGGAAGACGGCTATGGGACGCTTCGTGTCCTCAGTGAATGGACAGGCTCTTGGTTTCCATTCAGATTCTTTAATGAGAATGAAAGGAACTGGACCCTAGAACTGCAGGGCTGGGTCTTCAGCTCTCCCAGGCAGAGCAAGCTGCTTTCCTTGGGTTCCCATCAACCTTGCTCCTCTCTGCAAGGGCTCTTCTGGGATATTTGACGTCGGTCGCTTTGTCTGCAAGATTTGTTTGCATGTCTGCCTCCCCCTCTTCTCGGAAGCAGGGGCCTGCTTCCGCCTTCTCCATCTTTGTATCTTCTGCTCTGAGTGCAGAAGTTTTCAAGAAAAGTCTGTTGAATGGACTTGGGCCATTATGGCCAAACTAACTCTGAATGGGTGGCATCATTTGAGAGCTGTGCGTATGCTCCCACACGCACGCCATGCAGCCACGGCCCCTGCCGCTGGAAGAAAAGGCAGGCTGTCCATTTCTTTTACAAAATATACTTTTTGCCTTTCTTTTACAAAATATAGACCTTTTCCTCACAACTTTCCTTTACCAAATGACTTTTCAAGAGCTTTCCTACACTGGAATTCTCTGAAGGCTTTTTCTTTCTACTCTTTCTGCAAAGAGCTAAGTGGTAAATATTTTAAGTTATATGATTTCTGTCCAGCTGCTTTAAGAAAACTCTGAAGATAACTCTGGAGGGGATTAATTCTAGGGCATTCCATATCTTCCTCATTCTACCATAGGTCACAGGCAGAAAAAAGAATTAGCAGGAGGGGGAGAGACCCTGAATTGTAGATTTTCCACGACGCTGCAACCTGGATCACAAATCCAGATTTCAGAGGTTTTCATCCTTTTATGTGCTGTAACAGAGCACGGGAACGCAGCCCCAGATCTGCAGGATTGGGTTTTATCTCCCTCTCACATCTCTTTCGGGCTTTGCTGCTTTCTTTAGTTCTCTTACAGTTCAGGTGACCCCAAAGTACCCAGTCATTCTTTTATCGACTCAGTCAGTCCTGAGGTCCTTTATGGCAAGGTCATATTCACTTCTGTATTCACCCCATCCTCCTGGGAATGACAGCGCCTCGCATATACAGGATCTGCCATGCACACAGTGGAGTAGGTGTCACTGCCCTCTTAAGGAAGGTATAAGGCATGTGGCTTTGTGGACTTTCAGTATATTCCAAAGTAGATAAGGCTGAACACAAGTAAGATAACATAAACCTGGAACTCCAACCACTGCTCTGAAGGCAGCTTAGAAAGATTCAAAAAAATAGCTGGGTAGGGATGGAAGAGGAGTTAGAAACCCAATCTGAAAACAACAAAACCAAAAGAGGGGTGGTAAGTGGACAGCTGGACTTAACCAGAAACATAACCGATGAACCCACTTCGTCTTGTGTTTTTCCAGCACACACGATGGAGATAATGGGCTGTTTGCAAACAAAATGCAGAAAGTGGAAACGCTCAACCTAAAGCTATAATTAGTTTGTCAGCGCTGTGTGTCTATGATGTGTGTACAAAGAGAAACGCACCCCTGCTGCGTCTTCCACCGCTGCCTTCTCTTTCCAAAACGGGCTTGAACAGTAACAGGCAAATGGAAGGCAGGCTTCAGCCAGCCATTCTGTAAGCCTGACTCATGACACGGTCCTATCAACTGAGCTCTAAGGCCACGAATAGTTTCATCATCAGCTGTTCCAAACACTGATGGAAGCAATAACCCTAGGAAAATTATAGTGTAGGGAGATTTAATTCCATGCCCTTATTTGTAGGCGAAGGACGCTAACATCTCTTCTAACTGGGCTCACGTCATATTTGATGAATATTCAAACGTGATTTTACCAGTGGCATTTTCTCTGAAAATTGCAGCGATTACTCATTAGTAAATGAGGGGCCTTGGGCAAAGAATCTGGTCAGAAGACCGAGTACCATGTTACCATCAGATGTAACATATTAATCCTGAAATTTGGCACTCAGAATGGGGATTAAAGTGCTGCAATTAAAATTTACATGATTATATCCATTACTACTCCTAAAAAAATTATTTGACCTTTCTATTGAGAGCTGTCTACCCTAGACTAAAAGAAACTGAAAGCACATGAAGATATAGCTTTATACGTTTCCACACAGGTAGAGAGAGAGAGACACTGAACAGAGACAGCATGGCCAGCACGATGCATCCACAGCCTGGGATTTAGCCTGCAATCAGTCACTGATCCGTGGACCTTGAACAAATTAAGCAACGATTCTGTTTCTTCTTCCCAATCTGCAGACAGTAATACTCTAGTAAGGTTGCTCCCTTCTTCAGAGGTTTCCTGTCAGCTAATAGCTGATGTCTTTGTACCAGTGAAGCGTAAACATGAGGTGAGGATTGAATGTGTTGAATCACATAAAAACCCTTAGAACATTTCCTGGCCCACGGCAAGTACTCAAAAAATATTTACCGGTGCTATTTATGTAAATGTCCATGGGCAAGACTCAAGCATTTATATAATACCTTAAAAACATGAAAAATAATTTTCTAGTTTCTAGAAAAGAAGGATATGCACCCACCTATGACTCAGCAATTCCACAGCTACCCTAGAGAAACTCACAAGTGGACACAACCAACAACATTCGTTGAAGCAACATTTGCAAGCACAAAATACCGGAATGACCACCAATGGGAGAGTGGATAAATAAGCTGTGAAATTTCCATATGATAGAATAGTATTAAAATGTTTGATACAGCCACTATGGAGAACAGTATGGAGGTTCCTCAAAAAACTAAAAATAGAACTACCATATGATCCAGCAATTCCACTCCTGGGCATATACCCTGAGAAAACCATAATTCAAAAAGATACATGTATCCCCAAGTTCATTTGCAGCACTATTTACAATAGCCAGGACATGGAAGCAACCTAAATGTCTATCAACAGAGGAATGGATAAAGAAGATGTGGTACATATCTATAATGGAATATTACTCAGCCATAAAAAGGAATGAAATTGAGTTATTTGTAGTGAGGTGGATGGACCTACAGTCTGTCATACAGAGTAAAGTAAGACAGAAAGAGAAAAACAAATACTGTATATTAACGTATATATGTGGAATCTAGAAAAATGATATAGATGAACTTATCTGCAAAGCAGAAATAGAGACACAGACGTAGAGAACAAACATATGGAGACCAAGGGGGGAAGGGGGGTGGGATGGATTGGGAGATTGGGACTGACATATATACAGTCCTATGTATAAAACAGATAACTAATGAGAATAGACTGTATAGCACAGGGAACTCTACTCAATGCTCTCTGGGGACTTAAATGGGAAGGAAATCCAAGGAAGAGGGGATATATGTATATGTGTGGCTGATTCACTCTGCTGTATAGCAGAAACTAACACAACATTGTAAAGCAACTATACTCCAATAAAATAAATAAATAAAATGTTTGTATCCCCGAAACGTAATACTGAATGAGAAAAGAAATGCTGCAATAGGAAACTTACAGTATGATCCATTTACAAAAGGGTTAAAAATGTAAAACAATCTTTCATATGCTTACAGATACATGCCTGTGTCATAAAAGTATAAAGCATGTGCTCAAATAAAAAAGTATCATATTCAGAATATTAGGCAAGAATAGCTACCTCTGGAGAAGAAGAGGAATGATATAGAAGAAGGGAATACCAGTGGCTTCAACTATTCTGTGATGGTTGACTTCTTTAAAAAAATGATCAGGGAAAAAATGATAAAACCCTATTTGGTAAAAGTCTTTCTTATATCATTCTGTTAACATTTTACATTCATAAAATATTGTTTAATTGGAAAAAATTCTGAGCTCTACTTTTGTTTTGATTTGTAAAATTTGTTCTCTCTGATGTTCTGCTAGCCTGAGGTCATATATATGAATATAGTTTATTTTTCTCTTCTACCTTTCTTTTCTGGGACAATCCATTATAAAAGAATAAGTTCCTTAGGAGAACTCCTAACAGACTAAAAATTCTCATTTTAGCTTTACTAACCAACATTGTACATCAACAACATATTAGATAATGAATCATTCTCTCATTAAAAAGAATTTATGTAGCCCCTTGTATAGACAGCTCTGTTCCAGGTACAAAGGTTGAGAAATGAAAACAGGGTTAATTATAAAAGGATAGCATTAAATTAAAATTAGCTTCATTAAAATTAAAATATTTGGGTAACTTAGTTCATACTTCATAATAATAGAATTTTAGAGTTCTTAAAAATCACTAAGAAACGCCCAAACACCCTAATGGAAGGACGAATGAAAAACACAGAAGAATTTTAGCAGAAGAATTTAAATGGCTGATGAAGACATGAAAAACATTCAACTGAATAAGCAATAAAATGAACAAAATTTAAAATGAGATATCATTTTAAGCTATCAAATTGGCAAAGGTAATATTCAATATTGGCGTAGGTTCAGGAAAATGGGCACTTAGTACGTACTGCCAGTGGGTAGTTTGGCATTATGTATCAAGGGCCTTAAAAACATGGATACACTTTGACCCAGTGATTCTCCTGCTAGGATTATATACTAAGGAAATAACAGAAGATGTGCACAAAGGTTTACGTGCAAGGATATTCGTTAAAGCATCATCTATCAGAGCAAAACAACTAAACATGTAACAATAAGGTATTCATTAAATAAAATATTATCCACATGATATAATAATTTTCAGTCATCATACATATTTTCATATATTTTTCAATTTATATGAAATGACATGGACAAATGTTCAGGAGATAATGTTAGTGGAGAAAGGATACAATACCGCATATACGCATGAATCCAATTCTGCAAATAACTGCATGCATTGGAGAAAGACTGGAAGAAACACTCTAAAAAGCCACTAGTGATTTGCTCTGGCTCCTGAGATCATGGGTATCTTCTTGCTTTAAAACCTTTTTATAATCGTTTTCAAATATTTTTCAATGGGCCTATTTTATAATTAGCCTAAAACACAAACGATCAGATAATTACAGAAATTGAGACCTAGAAAGGACCTTCATTTTTATAGATGGGGAGACAGTGGCCGTACGGGCTCCTGGCCTGGGCAGCCATGTCCTGTGGGAGCCCCGGGGAAGAGTAGCAAGGCCTCTGCTGGGCCCCAGTGGCCCTGCCGGAATAGAACTGCCAGACTCCGTGAACGAGCGCGCTGGGCAATGCTCATACTCTCTCACTTCCAGAATATTTATCCACTTGTATGCAGTTGGGCTTATCACAATGACTGGGAAAAGGCAGCTAAATAGATATTTTATTTCTCTTGATATCACCACCTTAAGGATTTGCTTTATAATACAGGCTGCAACTGAAAATAGAAAGTAACATAGTATAGTTTTTTAAGTAACTGATGTTTCAGAAGTTCAGAAATACTTAAAATCAATTAAAATCAAGCAAAGGGTGATGGCAAGAGATTGGAGATCGATGCAAATACGGTACTGAGCCAGCTTCGAGCAGACCCACAGAGTCCAGTGAGGAGGGGGCAGAGGGCTCCCTAGCAGGAGGGTGATGAACAAGTATTTAATGTTTAGGGGCTTTAAAAAACCTCACTCGCAACATCTAGTGCTTATTTCACCTTGAACTCAAACATTTGTCCCAAGTAAGTTTGTTATAATCTGAAGTTGAGACTCTAGTTTTACAGAGTGGATATGAGATATCTAGGCATTTATCCATGTTGGAAAACAAAGCCCAGCTTGAGAGTTATTTTCATTTAAAGAGAGTTCCCACAATTCTTACAATAGAAAGGAGATTAAAAAGGAGAAAGAAAAAAAGACTGTTGCGGGGTGGGGCAACCTTCTCTTCTAGGGCTGGTGGCTCCCCTGATAGAGAACTAGGGCAGTTTCTAGGGCAGATCAGATCCTTTCCATTGAAGCCTCGTCAATAGTTTTCTCAATGTTTGCCTGAAGCAGGGGCTTGCTGACAAAGTGCATTGTATGAAGCCTCCCAATGGAAGGTATCAAAGGAAAATACCAAGTTTTGTTCGGCCAGGGCTTTCCTGATCTGTTATTGATGCCTCTGAGCACCTCAGAAGGAGACAAAGGGAAGAAAACCTGATGTACCAAAATGCACTTTTTCTCCCATTCACATAACAAGCCGTACAGAGAGAAGCATGAATGCATTCGGAAGGGGCTGGTAAGGCCAAAACTGAGCCATATTTTATTTCCACCCGTCTTCAGATTTACCTCCCTGAATGCTCCAAGACACAGACACGAGAACCACTTAGAAGAAAAGTAAGAAGCCAGTCTCAAATGCTGCGGAACTGCTTGAATGAAGCCAGGCTAATTAATGTAGAGGCTGTAAGGTTGCCGTAAGAAGTACAAAAGGGAAAGATAAGAGACTGGACTCTGTAAAGTGCAGCGAAACAACTCCCTTCTTCTCTCATACAACTTCCAGGAGCTCAAAAATGAGGCCCAGGATCTTGTTGTTAAAGACAAAATTTCTAACTAGTTGAGTCGGCTGAATCGTCCAAATCAGCGAATTGGCCTTCCTCCAGCTCACATCCTTCACACCGGTGCAAGTTTCAGCTCCCTCACAGGGTACCACATTCAGCCCAGAGCTTACTTGAGTCTGCCCATCCTAAAACCTCAGTTGGGTTTGTGGCCCATGTGCTTACACATAATGAGGCTATTCACTGTAATTTTGATTTACACAACTTCAGAGTGATACCATTTCCACATGGAAGTATACTGAGGCTGTTGCTATGTCAGTACTTAGAAGTAAAGCAATCAACACTTTTAACTTAATAGGCATAATTATTCCAACTTCTTCCAAAGTCTTTGGGCCTCAGTTTCATCGCTGGTAAACTGAGGACTTGTTAGCATCTCAAGTTTCCCCCTACAGTTTGTGATTCTGATATGAGACAAGGTAGAATGCAGGTCTAGAAGCATTAAACAAGACAAATGACGCTGTAGCACTGAAAGCCACAATGCACAACAAAAGTATAACGTTCATGAATTCTTTTGCATCAAATACATGGCAACCACTTTCAAAAAACAACACTGCATGAGCTGCAAGGAGAAACAGACAGAAATACACTAAGAATAGGAGTCTTTAGCCCAAGGCTGGGATTAGGGTGAGGTGAGTGAGGCACTTTCCTCAGACGCACCATTACAGGGAGTGCCCAAAACTCAGGAACCAAAACAAAAAATATTTTAATGCAATATTTTAAAAAATAAAAATTAATGCATACAACCTATAATAAATAAAATTTGAAATTTTAAAATAAAGATAGGAACAGTATTACTGAGTTTTTCTTTTGGAGCTCCAGGCTCCAATATAACTTAGCATGACACTGGCACTACTTTAACCTGCCACTCTTGGTCCAAAGATAATTCAAGAAGACAAAAAATTAAGTAAGGCTGTAGGAGACCTAAACAATATGATCAGTAAGATAAATCTCTGGTGTACTGGAAAAACTGTATCTCCACATGCAAAAGAATGTATTTGGACCTCTATTTCATACCATAAACAAAAATTAACTCAAAATGGATAAACAACCTAAATATAAGAGCTAAAACCATAAAGCTCTTAGGAGAAAGCATAGATGTAAATCTTCATGACGTAGGAGTTGGCAATGGATTCTTAGCTATTAACACAAAAAGCATGAACAACAAAAGAAAAATACACTGTATGTCACCAAAATTAAAAGCTTTTGCATCATAGACCCTATCAAGAAAGTGAAAAAACAATATATACACTGAGAGAAAATATTTGTAAATCATGTATCTGATAATACCCAGATGATATAAAGAATTCCTACAATTCAACAACAAAAGACAATGAAAAATGAGTAAAGGGGCCTTCCCTGGTGTGACAGTGGTTAAGAATCCACCTGCCAATGCAGGGGACATGGGTTCGATCTCTGGTCCAGGAAGATTCCACATGCCGCAGAGCAACTAGGTCCATGTGCCACAACTACTGAGCCTGAGCTCTAGAGCCCGTGAGCCACAATTACTGAAGCCGTGTGCCCTAGAGCCCGTGCTCCACAACAAGAGAAACCACCGCAGTAAGAAGCCTGCACGCTGCAATGAAGACCCAATGCAGCCAAAATAAAAAAAGAAAAAAGGAATGAGCAAAGGATGGGACCTCCCTGGTGGTCCAGTGGTAGAGAATCTGCCTTACAATGCAGGGGATGCAGGTTCGATCCCTGGTCAAGGAACCAAGATCCCACATGCCACGGGGCAACTAAGCCCGCATACCACAACTACTGAGCCTTCGCACCTCAATGAGAGAGCCCTTGTGTCACAAACTACAGAGCCCACACGCCCTGGAGCCTGCACACCATAGCTAGAGAGAGAAAGCCCACACGCCACAACTAGAGAGAAGCCTGCGGATTGCAAAGAAACATCCCACGTGCCATAACTAAGACCTGACGCAGCCAAAAATAAATTAAATAAATAAATAAATAAATAATAAATCTTTTAAAAAATGAGCAAAGGATTTGAACAGACATTTGTCAAAGAAATGGACAATATGCATATGAAGAGAAGCTCAACATCACTAGTGGTTAGAGAAATGCAAATCAAAACCACAATGAGATACTACTTTATACCTACTATACTAGTTATCATTTTTAAAACAAAGAAACAAAGTGGAAAATAACGTTGGTAAAGATGTGGAGAAATTAGAATCCTTATGCATTGCTAGTGGGAATTTGAAATGATGCAGCCTCTGTAGAAGATAGTTGGACAATTCCTCAAAAAGCTAAACATAGAATTACCATATAAGCCAGCAATTCCACTCCTAGGTATATACCCAAAAGAAGTGAAAACAGGGACTCAAACAGCTACTTGTGCACTAATGTTCATTGTAGCATTATTTACAGTAGCCAAAAGGTGGAAACAGCTAAGTGTCTGTGAGCAGATGAATGGATAAACAGAATGTGGTATAACAGAATATTTTTTGAACATAAAAAGGAATGAAGTTCTGATATATGCTACAACTTGGGTGGACCTTGAAAACAGTACGCTAAGTGAAAGAAACCAGACACTAAAGGACAAATACTGAATGATTTCACTTATATGAAATATCTAGAATAGGTAAATTCATAGAGATAGAAAGTAGAATAGAGGTTACTACGAGCTGGTGGTGGGGTTGAGGGATAGAGAGTTACTGCTTAATGGGTATAGAGTTTCTGTTGGAGGTGATGAAAAAGTTTTGGAAACAAATAGTAGTGATAGTCGTACAATATTGCAAATGTAATTAATGCCACTATATTATGCATTTAAAAATAGTTTAAATGGCAGATTTTATGTTTTATATTTATTCCAAAATAACTTTATTAAAAAATAGAAAATAAAGACACAGATGTAGAGAATGGACTTGAGGATAAAGGGAGGGGGAAGGGTAAGCTAAGTCGAAGTGAGAGAGTGGTGTTGACATATATACACTACCAAATGTAAAACAGATAGCTAGTGGGAAGCAGCCGCAAAGCACAGGGAGATCAGCTCCTGCACTGTGACCACCTAGAGGGGTGGGGTAGGGAGGGTGAGAGGGAGATGTAAGAGGGAGGGGATATGGGGATATGGATACATATAGCTGATTCACGTTGCTATAGAACAGCAACTAACACAACAATGTCAAGCAATTATACTCCAATAAAGATGTTAAAAAAAAGATAGATTTTCTTTATATATATCATACTCTGCACTCAAAAAATAAAGACTACACCCTTCTCATATGCAATTCATAAAACTTGACTGTATCTTAACTCATAAAGAAAACTTAAATAAGTTTCATAAAGTAGAAATAATAAAAACATTATCTGATCATAATGCAATAAAACCAGAAATAAATAAAATAAAACCTTTTAAGTTTCATTAGGTCCCATTTTTTATTTTTGTTTTTATTTCCATTTCTCTAGGAGGTGGGTCAAAAAGGATCTTGCTGTGATTTATGTCATAGAGTGTTCTTCCTATATTTTCCTCTAAGAGTTTTATAGTGACTGGCTTTACATTTAGGTCTCTAATCCATTTTGAGGTTATTTTTGTGTATGGTGTTAGGAAGTGTTCTAATTTCATTCTTTTACATGTAGCTGTCCAGTTTTCCCAGCACCACTTATTGAAGAGACTGTCCTTTCTCCATTGCATATCCTTGCCTTCTTTGTCATAGATCAGTTCACCATAAGTGCGTGGGTTTGCCACTGGGGTTTCTATCCTGTTCCATTGATCTATAGTTCTGTTTTTGTGCCAGTACCATACTGTCTTGATTACTGTAGCTTTGTAGTATAGTCTGAAGTCAGGGAGCCTGAGTCCTCAAGCTCCGTTTTCCTTTCTCAAGATTGTTTTGGCTATTTGGGGCCTTTCATGTTTCCATACAAATTGTGAAATTTTTGTTCTAGTTCTGTGAAAAATGCCAGTGGTAGTTTGATAGGGATTGCATTGAATCTGTAGATTGCTTTGGGGAGTATAGTCATTTTCACAATGTTGATTCTTCCAATCCAAGAACATGGTGTATCTCTCCATCTGTTTGCATCACCTTTAATTTCTTTCATCAGTGTCTTATAGTTTTCTGCATACAGATCTTTTGTTTCCTTAGGTAGATTTATTCCTAGGTATTTTATTCTTTCTGTTGCAATGGTAAATGGGAGTGTTTCCTTAATTTCATTTTCAGATTTTTCATCGTGTATAGGAATGCAAGAGACTTCTGGGCATTAATTTTGTATCCTGTTACTTTACCAAATTCATTGATTAGCTCTAGTAGTTTTCTGGTAGCATCTTTAGGATGCTCTATGTATAGTATCATGTCATCTGCAAACAGTAACAGCTTTATTTCTTCTTTTCCGATTTGGATTCCTTTTATTTTCTTTTTCTTCTCTGACTGCTGTGGCTAAAACTTCCAAAATAATGTTGAATAATAGTGGTAAGAGTGGGGAAACTTGTCTTTTCCTGATCTTAGTGGAAATGGTTTCAGTTTTTCACCATTGAGGATGATGCTGGCTGCGGGTTTGTTATATATGGCCTTTATTATGTTGAGGTAAGTTCCCTCTATGCCTACTTTCTGGAGGTTTTTTATCATAAATGGGTATTGAATTTTGTCAAAAGCTTTTTCTGCATCTACTGAGATGATCGTATGGTTTTTCTCCTTCAATTTGTTAATATGGTGTATCACATCAATTGATTTGAATATATTGAAGAATCCATGCATTCCTGGGATAAACCCCACTTGATCATGGTGTATGATCCTTTTAATGTGCTGTTGGATTCTGTTTGCTAGTATTTTGTTGAGGATTTTTGCATCTACGTTCATCAGTGATATTGGCCTGTAGTTTTCTTTCTTTGTGACATCTTTGTCTGGTTTTGGTATTAGGGTGATGGTGGCCTCGTAGAATGAGTTTGGGAGTGTTCCTCCCTCTGCTATATTTTGGAAGAGTTTGAGAAGGATAGGTATTAGCTCTTCTCTAAATATTTGATAGAATTCACCTGTGAAGCCATCTGGTCCTGGGCTTTTGTTTGTTGGAAGGTTTTTAATCACAGTTTCAATTTCAGTGCTTGAGATTTGTCTGTTTATATTTTCTATTTCTTCCTGGTTCGGTCTCAGAAGGTTGTGCTTTTCTAAGAATTTGTCCATTTCTTCCAGGTTGTCCATTTTATTGGCATACAGTTGCTTGTAGTAATCACTCATGATCCTTTGTATTTCTGCCGTGTCAGTTGTTACTTCTCCTCTTTCGTTTCTAATTTGTTGATTTGAGTCTTATCCCTTTTCTTCTGGATGAGTCTGGCTAATGGTTTATCAATTTTGTTTATCTTCTCAAAGAACCAGCTTTTAGTTTTACTGATGTTTGCTATTGTTTCCTTCATTTCTTTTTCATTTATTTCTGATCTGATTTTTATGATTTCTTTCCTTTTGCTAACTTTGGCGTTTTTTGTTCTTCTTTCTCTAATTGCTCTAGGTATAAGGTTAGGTTGTTTATTTGAGATGTTTCTTGTTTCTTAAGTAGGATTGTATTGCTATAAACTTCCCTCTTAGAACTGCTTTTGCTGCATCCCATAGGTTTTGGGTCGTCGTGTTTTCATTGTCATTTGTTTCTAGGTATTTTTTGATTTCCTCTTTGATTTCCTCAGTGATCTCTTGGTTATTAAGTAGTGTATTGTTTAGCCTCCATGTGTTTGTATTTTTTACAGATTTTTTTCCTGTAACTGATATCTAGTCTCATAGCATTGTGTTCAGAAAAGATACCTGATACGATTTCAATTTTCTTCAATGTACCAAGGCTTGATTTGTGACCCAAGATATGATCTATCCTGGAGAATGTTCCATGAGCACTGGAGAAGAAAATGTATTCTGTTATTTTTGGATGGAATGTCCTATAAATATCCTTTTTGACCCACCTCCTAAAGAAATGGAAATAAAAACAAAAATAAACAAATGGGACCTAATGAAACTTAAAGGTTTTGCACAGCAAAGGAAACCATAAACAAGATGAAAAGACAATGCTCAGAATGGGAGAAAATATTTGCAAATGAAGCAATGGACAAAGGATTAATCTCCAAAATATACAAGCAGCTCATGAAGCTCAATATCAAAAAAACAAACAACCCAATCCAAAAATGGGCAGAAGACCTATACAGACATTTCTCCAAAGAAGATATACAGATTGCCAACAAACACATGAAAGAATGTGCAACATCATTAATCATTAGAGAAATGCAAATCAAAACTACAATGAGGTATCACCTCACACCAGTCAGAATGGCCATCATCAAAAAATCTACAAACAATAGAAGCTGGAGAGGGTGTGGAGAAAAGGGAACCCTCTTGCACTGTTGGTGGGAATGTAAACTGATACAGCCATTATGGAGAACAGTATGGAGTTTCCACCATATGACCCAGCAATCCCACTACTGGGCATATGCCCTGTGAAAACCATAATTCAAGAAGAGTCATGTACCAAAATGTTCATTGCAGCTCTATTTACAATAGCCAGGAGATGGAGAAAACCTAAGTGTCCATCATCGGATGAATGGATAAAGAAGATGTGGCACATGTATACAATGGAATATTACTCAGCCATAAAAAGAAACGAAATTGAGTTATTTGTAGTGAGGTGGATGGACCTAGAGTCTGTCATACGGAGTGAAGTAAGTCAGAAAGAGAAAGACAAATACTGTATGCTAACACATATATATGGAATCTAAGAAAAAAAATGTCATGAAGAACCTAGGGGTAAGACGGGAATAAAGACACAGACCTACTAGAGAATGGACTTGAGGATATGGGGAGGGGGAAGGGTAAGCTGTGACAAAGTGAGAGAGTGGCATGGACATATATACACTACTGAACATAAAATAGATAGCTAGTGGGAAGCAGCCGCATGGCACAGGGAGATAGCTCGGTGCTTTGTGACCACCTAGAGGGGTGGGATAGGGAGGGTGGAAGGGAGGGAGATGCAAGAGGGAAGAGATATGGGAACATATGTATAACTGATTCACTTTGTTATAAAGCAGAAACTAACACACCATTGTAAAGCAATTATACTCCAATAAAGATGTAAAAAAAAAAAACAATTAAAGATGGCTTTTAAAAGTTAAAAAAAAAAAAGAGTCATGTACCACAATGTTCATTGCAGCTCTATTTAAAATAGCCAGGACATGGAAGCAACCTAAGTGTCCATCGACAGATGAATGGATAAAGAAGATGTGGCACATATATACAATGAAATATTACTCAGCCATAAAAAGAAACGAAATTGAGTTATTTGTAGTGAGGTGGATGGACCTAGAGTCTGTCATACAGAGTGAAGTAAGTCAGAAAGAGAAAAACAAATACTGTATGCTAACACACATACATGGAATCTAAAAAAAAAAAAAGGTCACGAAGAACCTAGGGGCAGGACGGGAATAAAGACGCCGACCCACTAGAGAATGAACTTGAGGACACGGGGAGAGGGAAGGGTAAACTGGGACAAAGTGAGAGAGTGGCATGGACATATATACACTACCAAATGTAAAACTGATAGCTAGTGGGAAGCAGCCGCATAGCACAGGGAGATTAGCTCACCGCTTTGTGACCACCTAGAGGGGTGGGATAGTGAGGGTGGGAGGGAGGGAGATGCAAGAGGGAGGGGATATGGGGATATATGTGTAGCTGATTCACTTTGTTATAAAGCAGAAACTAACACACCATTGTAAAGCAATTATACTCCAATAAAGATGTTAAAAAAAAATAAAACCAAAAGGCTCTTCCAGTGGAAAATTTTAAAATCTATATTAAATAATTCTCAGGTAAGAGAGGAAATACAAACCAAAATTGCAGAATTTCTAAAACAGAATGTTAATAAAACACTACATATCAGTCTATAAAATACCATTAAAGCCGTCATGAGTGGAAAATTCATAGCCTAAATATTTATATCAATAAAAACAAATGCATTAAATTCCCATTCCAACAACAAAGTAACTGAAAGAAAGCAGAAGGAAAGAAATAATAAGATACAGAAAACAATGAGGTAGCAAATAGAAAAACACTAGAACCAATAAAAAAAAATACAGCAAGCAGCTGGTTCTTTGAAAAACAGAAAAAGAAACTTTTCCCTGTAGTAGATCTAATGGCAATGGACAGAGTGAATTAGTTCCCATGGTAGAGACATAACTCCAAACAGTCTAAATCTAGCAAGAAATTACTTAGAAGTTCACTCTCTATCTTACAAATTCATCCAAATTTCATATTGTGTTCCATAATGCATCTCTTTGTGTTTAACAGTTAAAAAGTTGGTCTCCCCCAGCCCCCAAGACTTCAAGGAAAACTAATGCCCCCAAGAAGATGTACCGTATACCCAACAGCTTCTCAGAGACTCTGGCACATCAGTCTCTATGCCCGGGTGTTCAGGTACCTCAGTCTGAGAAGATCCCTTCAGTATTCACACTCTTTCATTCTAAATCCTACCACAGAATACACCTACACAGAGGTATAGCACCACTGGTCTCCTCGTTTTCTCAAAAGATTGTCACAATGAAGTGAATTTTTTTAAAAACGTTTTTTAAATAGATTTATTTATTTTACGTATTTATTTTTGGCTGCGTTGGGTCCTTGTTGCTGCACGTGGGCTTTCTCTAGTTGCGGCGAGCGGGGGTCTACTCTTCGTTGTGGTGCGCGGGCTTCTCATTGCGGTGGCTTCTCTCGTTGCGGAGCACAGGCTCTGGGCATGCGGGCTTCAGTAGTTGTGGCGCACGGGCTTAGTTGCTCCGCGGCATGTGGGCTCTTCCCGGACCAGGGCTCGAACCGATGTCCCCTCCATTGGCAGGAGGATTCTCAAGCACTGCACCACCAGGGAAGCCCCATGAAGTGAATTTTTTTTTAAACCAAAGCACGGAAATCAAATAGTAGCAGAGATGGAACAATAATTCACCAGCCATTATTGTTCTCAGAGCCACTGGACCCACTGGAGAGGGGCCGTAAACTTTACTGAAAGGACCACACAGAAAAGGATTAGACTATTTTCTTATATAGTTAACACGACTCCTTTCTCCCTGTAGCATGAAAAGTGACTGAAGGTGACGCATTTCCTCTTTTCAGAACACCTGGAGCAACAGTGAAAATCCTTTCAGAGAAGCATGGTGCTATTCCTCCCAGTCTTCATGTTCAAATTCTAATCCCAGGCAACTAACATGGGTAGCAAGCAAGCTCCTTTAGCCCTGTAAACTCAGTGATTTGGGAGGAGCCACTCTGTTGCTTCCAAGCTAGACAGAGAAAGCAATTTGCGGATGGAAAAACAAAGTCAACGGAGAGGAGTGAGAGAAAATGGCCACCAAAAATACCAACTGGAGGAAACAGTTGATTGCTGGAAGGGGTTCAATGGAAGGAGAGCAAGGAAAGCCACCACATTCTGCCTAGACATACACCAACCACATTTTATATTGCAATGCTGCTGCTGCCCAAGGCAAAATACAGGTACAATCCCTATTGATACATTTTTCTCTCCTATCAATAAACGGCACATCCATCATGTATGGACACACCTCACATGTATAAGAATGAAAAGTGCTTACACAAGAAAAAGTAGATTCCACGTATGTAAACCTACTTGCAGTGAATCCATTAGCAGAAAGCACTGACAATAATTGCATAAGATATCAAGTAGACTATAAAAAGATTAAAAAGCGTCTATGGTAGAGGCATATCTTTGAGACAAATTGTCATTTGAAATTTACGTCTTTGTCTTTTGTTGGATAAACCCCTCCCCCAGCAGTAAAGTATCAAGGATATTTCACCTCTCTATTCAACCAAGTGTTTCAAAGCAATCTTAAAATTCCATAATTCAGTCTAATATGGGAAAGTCATTATAATTTCTGTCTCCTGTTTTGTCAAAAGTAAAGAGCTTGAGGCTAGTCAGGTGTTTAGTGAATGCACTTCCCAGATTGTAGTAAGTTATCTGATAAACAGTACAAAGTGGAAATGTATGCCAGCCATAGAAAGGGCGATAAAAATGGAGCTTTGACGGCACATTGAATCATGGGAATTAGGTCTGCGATGAAAACACAGCCCCTCCTGCTCCAGCTACAATGGAAGTGATTACTGGACACTTGATAAACAAATGTTACTCAAAGGCAAGTGATCTAAAACCTCCTCCAAAAACAGTTATTGAGAAAATTTCCTCTGTGGTGTATCCAGCTTGCTTTTTGACTCAGGCTTGCAAACTGCTCTCACTGATTTTTAGGAACATCTTGGCTCTTTTCACCCCAATCACTTCCATATGACAACAATCCACGGGGTTGCAGAGCTCAATGAAAGCAAAGTCCTTGATGTGGATGGCATCTGCAGGCTCCAGCATCCTTCTGTTATCGTGATGGACTGTCTGTTGTATTCATTTTGGTTCAAAAATCCACATGATGTTATCCTGAACTTGCAGACCCAAAACAGCAACATGGGATCAATCCTCAAGTACAGGTGTGCTAAACTGAACAGTCTCCTCGTTCCAGGCATTGAAGGTTTTTTTACTCTGAGAATATGCATATATTTTGTATTACTTTAAGAGTTTAATAGCTGCTGGGTGCTTCTGGCTTTAAAACCCACAAAGCTAGCCAAAACCTAGCAGACCTCACTACCTGGAATCTATAGATGTTCAATAATATATTTTTCAATGTATGGAGAACATGAAGTTATTAAAATCCAAGGTAGCTCTGGGAATGCAAGAGAGGATTCAACACTTTATAGGTTGTGATGTCAATTCTGAATCTGAATGATAGCTATCTGTCTGCACACCAAGCTGAGAAGAGCCCTGGGCTGTTTCTGTAACTGAGAGAACTCCCAGGTCTCCTCCAGGCTTCTAAGCATTGGCCAGCCCTCCAGAAGATCTATACTAATTCCTTCTTTCTGAGATTAGTCCTTATTAAGAGTTATGATCTATCCTCCCAGTACTAAGCATATTCTTATTTACTTAGTAGATACTCAAAACGGAAGATAAGTTGAAGACATCAGGGCTGGAACATTCGCCATGAGGTCCTTGCCCTGATCAGTATCAACTGACCTTGAGGAGAGGAGACCAAAGCACAGCGGCAGCACGGAATTTACTAGCAATGCACCAGCTCCAGAGGAGCCAGCCTGATCCACCCCACATGCCGTAAGGTGAAGGGGCCAATAAAACAGAGCTGAGAGTTGCAACTGCAGAGCATATTACCATCCAATCAATCAATCAGATTATATCCTAGAATCTGTTAGCGTTCACGGCACACATATCTTTATGAAAGAGACCAGAGGTGTAGTCAGAAACTGTACCCCCAAATATGAAAGAAAATGAAATTTACTTCCCAAATAATGGAATTTCCTTTTCTCCTCCAGAACCCAGTCAATGTCTGTGGGAACTCCCTAGTGATAGCAGTAATGATCTGTCTTTGCGTAAAATGGCAGGGGCTAGAGTTCCAAGTGGATGTTTTGTAAACTGGAAGACAGCAGGATTTGCAGTTGTATCAGATACCACCTCCATGAGATAAACCATTCACATAAGAGTTAACTGCTTTATAATAGGCTTTTTGGTTATTCTTTAAATTACTCTTAGTCACTTTTTGTGTTCCTCTAATTAAACTCTAGAACCTCCAGACTTACCAAAAGGAGGTGGCCTCGGGGGATAAAAATCCACCTCGGAGGCGAGAGGCTGCGATCCCAGGCCTGATTCTTTTCTGAGCCTGCTCTAGGCCTAGTTGCCCACATGGCCACTCTGTTTCCAGGGCTGCAGATGTCTGGGACTAAATCACAGCTCCTTATACTTTTCTTAACTAGCACTATAAAATTTAGCTGGGCTCCTTCTATAGAAGCAAACAAACCCAGTGTTTATCTTATTGTTTTTTTTCTGAGAAAAGGGAATGTCATGAGGGCCAACGAAATTGTAGTAGTCAGCATTGCTCAAATTAGCTCAGTCCCTGGCACTCGTGTCAAGAGTAAGTTTGCATGTTCATAGCAGCACTATTTATAATAGCCAAGACATGGAAACAACCTAAATGTCCATCGACAGACAAATGGATAAAGAAGATGTGGTTTGTATATACGATGGAATATTACTCAGCCATAAACAAAAGAATGAAATAATGCCATTTCCCGCGATATGGATAGACCTAGAGATTATCATATTAAGTGAAGTAAGTCAGAAAGAGAAAGACAAATACCATGTGTATCACTTATATGTGGAATCTAAAATATGATACAAATGAACTTATTTACAAGACAGAAACAGACTCATAGACATAGAAAACAAATTTATGGTTACCAAAGGGGAAAAGAGATGGGGAAGGGATAAATTAGGAGTTTGGTGTTAGCAGATACAAACTACTATGTATAAAATAGATGTAACACCAAGGTCCTACTGTATAGCACAGGGAACTATATTCAGTATCCTATAATAAATCATAACAGAAAAGAATATGAAAAAGAATATACGTATAAAACTGAATCACTTTACCGTACACCAGAAACTAACACGACATTGTAAATCAACAATACTTCAATTTTAAAAAGTTTTTTTAAAGACTAATTTTGCAAGAAATAAGGGAGGAGGCCTACTGCAATCGTAATGCTGGGGGCCCTGTGCCTGGAGGAATGGAATCCTGGGAGGAGTGGGGTGGTGGCAGCAGTGCCAGGTGTCCACAGCAGTCCTGCAGCAGAGGCTATAATTATGGTCACCAGGGAGAATGCAAGGTATACTCTGGGACCAGCAGGACTGTGCTTCCAAAGAGCCTTCTGGATGGACCCTTAAGTATAAACTAGTTTCATGACCTTTCTTCCTTCTTATTATGGAAAATTTCAAACATATACACAAATAGAACAGTCTGTGTCGCAACCCAGTTTCAACAATTATCAACTCATTGCCAATCTTACTCCATGTATACCCCCCTCCCCCCAACACTTCTCTCTTCTTCTACATTACTGTAACATTTCATCTGTAAATATTTCAGTATATGTCTCTAAAGAATAGGTACACTTAAAAAATTGTAATTCCATTATCATCATAAAACATTTTCATTTATTACCTGTTTCAGTGCTCACCCATGCCCCTTTGATGGTTCTCTCCACGCTGGGGTTGCCAGGAAGACTAAGCTTACATAATAAGAGAAGCATAGTTCCACTGCAGTCCCTGATTACCACGCTTGGATTTCACCCTCTGTGCCCTCAAACAGCCCCAAAAGGAGGAAGATCCGTTCGTGTCTCTGCTCAGTCACAGCTTTAAAACCATAATGTACTTGGCGTCTGGAGTCCTCGATGCCGACGTTTGTGACAGATACAAAGAGAGCTAAGGACAGAACCAGATTCTGCTATAAACGACATCAGGATTTGGTGTTCCTGTTCAGCTGGAACACATGTGGGGAACCCCCATACCCCAAAACAAAGAGTTGACATTTCTTTTAAATGGAAGAAATCTGTTTTCATTTAAAATATCATTGCTACGGGTTCACATACTATATAATTTTTTTTCACATGCAGCTATTGGTTTTGAAGAAAGACACACATGGGTCTGGAATCTGTAGCACTTCAAGTCACAGCATGGTTTCAGATGGGGAGGCTCTCTCTCTTGGGCACCCCCGACTTTTTATTTTCCCTTTGCATTTTCCCACCTCGTAAGAGAACACGGAAGTTTACTTAGGAACAACTTCCCTTCACTCCCAAGAGATCTGCCTTGTCCCCATGAATTATATCATCCAACATGAAATAACCCAACGTTCTGTTGCGCGCTGACTCGGGTTGAAAGTGGCTCACTGATCAAAGACGTGAACGCAGTGATAGAAAAAACACCGTTCCCAGAATTTAGGAAAATCGACACTCTTTCTTGTGGAGATAGAGCTGAGGGTGTTGCTTGAAAACACCGGGGGTCCCTGATTCATCTCCCTGCTGTCTTCCTATCTCATCAGTGTCCTCTTCTGCCAGCTGGGTGTGACTAAGGGCAGGTGCAGGCGACAAGGCTGGTGCAGAGCCCAGGGCCCCTCAGCGCTCTTGCAGCATTTTGTGTGCTGCCCTTCAGTGCACTTCTGCTCCTAACAGTCAGCACCTGCTGCGCTTTTCCAAAGGCCTATCCTTGGGCTGCTGGAGCCTGGGCTGCCTGCTTGAGTGGAGAGCTGGCCAGATGTCTCTGGGATTTCCTGCTCTCCTGCAACTCTAATAGGCGGTCAGGGAGTATTACGGCCCCAGCTCTGCTGCCCAGCTCAGGACAGCTCTGAGGTGTAGTTCCCCGGCAGAACCAGGCTGATGCTGAAAGCCAACCTCTGCCGGAGGGAGGGCGCAAAGATGTACCTTTCTTTGGCTTCCCCTTTCTCTTCCCTTCCCAGCCTCTCTCACCCCCTTACAGGTCCCCCGGGGACCACGTTCTTCATAAATCACTTGCACAGGGCTCCTTACTTCACGACCTGCTCCTGGGAAACCTGATCTCAAACAGCAAGTCACTTAGTACTCCCATGGTTTACTTTGAATATTCTGGAAAGTGTCACCCCTTCTCAGCACACACGTGCCTGAGCACCAGGTAGGAGAAGCAAGTGCAGAGCTATTTCACACGTACCCAGAGCACACACAGCAAGCAACTCCTCTCTTCTTCCATCTTTGCAGCAATGTGGCACAGAGCAAAGGCCACCAGATATGGACATCTCGGACTGTCACCTGCAGCACTGTGACCTGGGTACGCTTCCTCAAAGACGCCAGGGCTCTGGTTTCCATGGTATTCTTTTTTTTTTTTTTTTTGCAGTATGCGGGCCTCTCACTGCTGTGGCCTCTCCCGTTGCGGACGCGCAGGCTCAGCGGCCATGGCTCACGGGCCCAGCCGCTCCATGGCATGTGGGATCTTCCCGGACCGGGGCACGAACCTGTGTCCCCTGCATCAGCAGGCGGACTCTCAACCACTGCGCCACCAGGGAAGCCCCATGGTATTCTCTTTTAAATGATGATAATCCCTACCTCACAGTTGTGAGGATTACATGTGATAACTTGGAACACAGCAGATGCTCAGACCCCCCCACTGAGCCTGCATTTACATGCCGATGGTGCCTGTTAGATCAGAAGTGACCCAAAACCCATCAAAGGAGCAAGATGCCTCTGCAGTCCGGCTCTTCCCCAGCAGCTGCCTGCCTGTGCCTGTGGATCTTTGCATTTCCAGGGATAGGAACCAGATGCTATCATAACTGCATGAAAAAAATGGTCCCTCACCAAGAAAAAAGGCCCTTGACGGACGTTACCGAGGCTTTATGAGCCATGAAGTGCAACAGCTGGATAGTTCCAGGGAACGTTTCCACCCAACGACTGTTAACCAGCAGGAGATGTTTTATTATCTTTTCCCCTCTGTTTAATGTGTTGTTCACCTTCTGCCGGGATTGTTAGCCTTGATTATCAATCTCCACATAAAAATATAGGGATGACCTATTCTTGCTCCTCTCCTGGGGTCTCCCCATGTGGCTCATTACTGTCAGAATCACATGCTGGCTAGCCAGGTGGACTGGAACCCCTGCTCCCAGGAGCCAACAGATAGATGGGGGGAGGGCAAGAAGCCGGAGAATCACCGATGGTCACGAGCACCAGAAAATTATAGGATTACAGCAAACAAGAAGCCAGCAACAGAGAAAGACTCTTGTTCAGCTGTGGCTGAGGTGCAGACATCTCGAAAAAAGTCAATGTATTTTCTAAAGTATACAGTCCCGTTTCTTTTACAAAGGAAACCTGGCGTCTGTGTCCTCTGGGAGCCATCAGGCTTCCTCCGTCTTCACTTTCAAATGTGCATCCCCGCGTTTCCCAAGGCCAGCTCCTCGCCGGTGAGGAACCGGATAGCAGCACCTCCGTGCTCTGCGCCCTCTTCATTAGGGCGGCAGATACCAGCAGTATTGCTCTCCAGGATCCAAGCAAGCAGATGGCTGGAGTTCACAGTCCTAAAGCAGTACTTTGCAATTCCACACTAAGCCAAGGAGAGAACGCCAGGCCATCACCTGTCCTCTTTCTGAGTGACTGCGCTGATTTGGATTTCTATTCCTTCCTTTTGGGCAGGAAACACTCCAGGTGCAGAGGGGAACTGCCTAGCATCTGCTCTGCTGATGTTCATATCCGAAACATCAGACGCCGGAAGTCACTCTACACCAGCCTGCCCCTGAGTCCGCGTCCAAAGGAAAGGGTCCATGATGTGTGCCCAACCTAGACGTGCCGAAGGGGGCTTTGAAATCCTGGCCTGCTTTCAGCCAACTTTATGCATTTATATCAGCTGATTTGTTTGATAAAAATGTTCAGGATAATGCAGCCACTTTTTAAAATGCTGTAGAAACAGATTAGAACAGCCATGATACTGGACTGGAGTCCTGAGGCATTGAGCTGAGAAGTCCATCTCCCCCTGCATGAGAGAGGCAGGTTGTCACCCTCCATGGCCTCTGAAGTTGGGGATTTGCTCTCTACCCGACAACTCTGGCTAACAGCTTCCCATCGGCCTACCATCTGTGAATGAATCTGGACCTGCGGATTTATAGTCTCAGTCAGAACCGTGTCTTAGGATGTGGAGGACAGCCTGCTTTATTTTTCCCTAATGCTGCTTCTTCTCAATCTTAAGAGCTAACTCAAGATTAAGTGAATAATCTATACACATGTGACATGAGCTACTCAGATTCCCTCCCACATCATGTCTTCCAGACTGAGGAGTTCTTCCAACTGCCTATTCTCAAAAGGGAAGTTCCTCCTCCCCCGCGATGGTTTTTGCTTCCCTCTTGTGTTTTAAGGTGTACTTATCAAAACTTCATAAGAACTTCTGGGTTCAAACAAATTTCTATTTATTTTTATTTTTATTTTTTGCGGTACACGGGCCTCTCACTGTTGTGGCCTCTCCCGCTGCAGAGCACAGGCTCCGGACGCGCAGGCTCAGCGGCCATGGCTCACGGGCCCAGCCGCTCCGCGGAATGTGGGATCCTCCCGGACCGGGGCATGAACCCGTGTCCCCTGGATCGGCAGGCGGACTCTCAACCACTGCGCCACCAGGGAAGCCCCTATCCCAACTCTTCATTTACTAAGGTAATTCTCTCTCCATCTCAAAACATTGTCTCTAATCCCAAGAAAACTCAATTATTTAGCTTTAGTGAGGTATAATTTATATATAATAAACTACACATTTAGAATTTGGTGAGATTTGTCATATGTATACACTTGGGAAACCATCGCGAGATAACGGACACATCCATTACCCCTGAAAGCGTCCTCCTGCACATTTGTTATCTGTCCCTCCCCACCCCCATTCCTAGTCAACCACTGATAATGCTTTCCGTCATTATAGATTAGTTCGTATCGTCTATAATTGGATAGAAATGAAATCATACTGTACGTTGTCTTCTGTTTTTGGTGGGGGAGTCTGGCTTCTTTCACTCACTATAATTACTTTGAGATTCATCCATGTTGGTACATATATGAATAGTTTGAGTATTCTGAGTAGTATTTCATTATATGAATATGCCACATTTTGTTTATCCATTGGACACTTGGGTTGTTTCCAGTTTTTGGTTATTATGAATAATATTGCTGTGAACTTTCATGGACAAGTCTTTGTGTGAGCATATGCCCTAACTTCTCTTCAGTAAAAATAACTAAGAGTGAAGGACTGGGGGAAGGGTAGTGTAAAATCATTTCTACTGCTTCCAGTATGACGTATTTTTAAAGGCTGCCTGAAAATCTAAATAAAGTATAGCCTCTCTTATTCCTTTATTTATGCCTTTTTCTCCAAAAAAGTAAACATGGTTCTCAAAGAACAAAATTAAGAAGTAAAAGTATATGGGGCGGGCTTCCCTGGTGGCGCAGTGGTTGAGAGTCCGCCTGCCGATGCAGGGGACGCGGTTTCGTGCCCCGGTCTGGGAAGATCCCACATGCCGTGGAGTGGCTGGGCCCGTGAGCCATGGCCGCTGAGCCTGTGCATCCGGAGCCTGTGCTCCACAACGGGAGAGGCCACAACAGTGAGAGGCCCGCATAACGCAAAAAAAAAAAATAAACAGTATATGGGGCCTCACACAACATTGTAAATCAGCTATACTTCAATAAAATTAAAACAAAAACAAAAACATATGGGGCCTCGAAGCTGTACCTGTACTTATTTAGGATTTTCTTTCTCCACCAGGGCTACTCAATCTTAGCCTCAGTAAAGTGGCACACACAGCTACACGGCCCAAGTAACAAGCCATCCCTTAGGGATAGGAGGAAAAATCTTTTCCCCACTCTTGGAAGCGCTATGGTGTGCAGGTGCTAAAACATTTAAGAGGCTAATCAAATTCATTCTACCAGTCCTCTTGGGTGTATTATTTGAGTACGTGGAAGAATCTATGGCTCAGAACAGAATGGAAAATAAAGAAGACTTTTCTGTGTTTTGTTTCTGATGCCGTTAGACTTGTTTTGAAATTTATGTAAAATAACAAACCAAACCCAAAACCCAAGAAGGAAAGGGAGAGAAAGAAGAGAGAGTAATAAAGGAGGAAGGTTAGAGGAAAAAGATAATGGGACCAAATTCTTAGAGTCTATGCTTCAGGTAAATAATTCCCTTACCCGGAAATATTTTTTAAGCAAAGGTCAAAAGACATGGGTGAGTCATGGCTTGGATATCAGAGCTACGTTGGGAAATCCTGTTTGAGCCATCGCCCCCACGCCTCTTTTGCGAAGGAGGCAATCACAGAATGAATGGACTGTAATGTTGAGGTTCCAGGTGTGTAGGGAAGAGACTTGGTAGTTTTTGATATATGAGCTTCTGTAGCAACGGATGCAAGTTAATTTTTTTTTTCCTGAATGTGTAAAGAAACGCTCGTGATGTCTAAATTTACTGCAGCTTCCCTCCCCCCCACCAACTAAGCAGGATCTAGACTCCACAGATCATCTTCCTCACATGCCTAGCTTTAAAGGAAATAAAGAACATGCAAAGTAGTAATCCACCATAGGACTTTGAGGCTGTGATTAGGACCACAGGAGACGCGTAAAGATTAATAATATCTATTTTTATTTTCTCTACCTTTAGTGTGAAAGCGAAAACAAAATGCTCAGCATCTTCAGTGAGAAAGGATATGGGACTCTCCAGCTGATCCAGATGACACAAGGATTAAACTGCACCTGTCCACAGGTGGGGACCCTGAGGACCAAAGGATAAGGGTGGGAGGTGGGCAGAGGGAGGGAAGGAGGCACACCTGAAGACCAGCGGGCACATCCCTGCAGCCCCAGTGCTAAGAAACCAGAGCCAGGAGCAACCTCAGGGTGTCTCAGTAGGAGCCTGGCGTTGCACAGAACGGAAAGTATTTTCACGTTAGACTGAGTACTGATTCTAGGTGCGACGGTCCACTGGGCCAGGCTATGGCGCCCGGCTATTTGGTCAAACACCAGCCTAGATGCTGCTATCAAGGTATTTTTTAGATGTGATTCACATTGACGTCAACAGACTCTGAAGCAGATTCCCCTCCATTATGTTAAAGGAAAACACTCGTCTCAGGTGCCTGGTGGGGCAAAGTACTCAGCTCCCAGTGACCAGAAAGAAGGTCCCACCCTCAAGGTGCAGTGCTGGGCAGGCGGCACTCATTCTTTCTCTCCTGCCCTGAGCACAGGCCGTCACTCTGTACTGGAGACTCTACTTCCACAGTGGAATTCAGGGAGCTGCACACAGGTGGCCTCCCTGAGGAGGGACAGGAGAAAGCTGGCAGGGAACTCTCCACGGCAGACTCCTAAAGTTCCTGAGACACACTCACCAAATATGTACTGAGCCCCAGCCCCGTTCTAAGAGCTGAGGTTTCAACGATGGAACATGACGGACAAGCGTCTCTTTCTATGCATCTTACATTCTAGAAGGGGAGACAGGAAATGAATGGATAAGACAAGACTTAGGGAGAGTGATACTGGGAGTTCTCCTGTACTGCTCTGTCCTGGACTTCCATGTTGTTTATAACTCTCCAGTGATGGGACTGGCTGCCCCTCTGAACGGGGAGCTCCCTGGTGGCAGTGGCTGCCCTTTTGTCATCCTCGGCATCTAATATAATGTCTGGCATACAGTATGGGCTTACCAAATGCCTGGTGAATGAATGAAGGAATGGATACATGAATGGGTAAGTGAGTGAGGATATATTGCCAATAGCTTATGCTGGGTTTCCCTAGAAGCATCCCTGCATAAGGATGAGAGTGCTAGTAGCTTTCATTGGAGGGTGATTCCAGGAAGCGGTGTAGGGAAGTGGGAAAGCAAGACAGGGAGGGAAGGAAATGACCAGAGGATGCGTTATCAAGCAGATTGCTGACGTAGGCAACTGGGGCTCAGTCCTACTTAGGAAATCAGGGAGACAGGGTAGACCTTGTCTCAGTGTTATCCCAACCAAGGAGGAAGGGAGCTGGGGCATTTATCCACCAACTCCTGTCAGACTTATTTGCCTGGACCTTGGGAGCTGCAAGGTTTTGTTTAGAGAATGATAAGCAGAAGGGCATGGGGGCGTGGGGGCCAACAGTACCTGCTACAGCCAGCTACACGCATCTGGCGAATTCCTGGGGGGCCTGAAGCCAGTGGTGTGCAGCCAGGGGGCTGCAGAGGCAGCAGCAGAAGGGAGGTTTTGCAGCCATCCTGACAGGCCTGGTCAGACTTGACGACACACGGCTTGGTAATCCTTGGCTCTCCCTCTCTACCTCTCTCAGTTTTTTGTTTGTTTGTTTTTGTTTTTTAAAAGAGAATGAATCACACATAAAGTCTAGACAATTTTTAAAAATTAATTAATTTATTTTTGGCCGCTTGGGTCTTCATTGCTGCACGCAGGCGTTCTCTAGTTGCAATGAGTAGGGGGTTACTCTTTTTTTTTTTTTAACTACGCAATGTTTTTATTCAACTATAAGCAAACAGCAGAATTAACACAACATTCAGCAACTCCAGACCGGCTTTTCTTACACCGAAGAGTGATCAATTTAACAGGCACAGACTTTCGGATTGCTGATGACCTCTCACTCAGCCCTGCAGCTCACCTAGATGGCCAAGCTTTAACAGCAACTCTCTCCCTATTGCTTTTTTCAGTATTGCTCTTTAAAGGGGCCAGAGCAGGACACTGACACCCAATAACCAGCCTGAGATGTATCACATGGGGGGCTAGCGGACCTGCCGGCCCCTGGTTGTCTTAGTGAGAGACAGGGCCGTGAAAACACATGCCGTCAGATGCCGTCACAGACAATCCTGGGCTCGGGCTCACAAAGGCAGAGGCAATCAACCTTTTCTTTTTTTTCAGCCTCCCTTAAAGATTCTTTGATACTCTGTTCTAATACTGCAGACCTGGTCTTTTTACCAGAATTTTTTTCTTCTTTAACGTCTGGGTTGTTATTCTTATATTAACATTTTGATGACCCCATCCCAGTACCAAAATATCCCTCACCAAAACGGAGTTCAAATTTGATCAAAACGTAAACCCCCTAGAATTAAAGAGGACAGGCAGAAGGAAAAGCCACCCTAAACCTAAACCTGACCGCTCAGGGCTCAGGCAGGGGGAAGGGGAGAAATCTACATGCATCACTAAACTGAAACACTGCTTGGGAACTCTGGGACCGTGTCCATCTCCTGGCTTTCCTCTACTTCCCAGACAGCTGCTCATACAGTTTGGGCACATAGTCATCCCATTCGGCCTGGTAACACACGCCGGCCACCGGAGCCCCGAGCTCGTACTTTTTGCGGAAATTCGCCCCCTTGAATTTGCCACGCTCCTCTGCAGATCGGTTGCTGAGAATGGGCTCATCACACTTCAGTGGCCTTTCCTGCTCGTAAACTAGCCAGGCGTAGCGGTGAAGGCCTGTGCCCTTGGGAGGCCCAGAGCCCACATAATCGGAGAGCACCGTGCCACTGCTCCTGGGTGGGTGTCAGCACTTTGCCCAGCTCGTCAAGCTCCGCCCCGCCGTATTTGACCTGCAGCGCGTGCTGTGGCCTCTCGTCCACTTCCTGCAGGCTCAAAGGCCCGGACCACTTGCATCGCGAAGCCGAGAGGGGCGGACAGCGGGGAAAGCCGCGGGAAGACTCACGCAGGGTAGCAGCCCAGACTCCCAGCCGTCTGCAAGCTGTACCGAGGCAACTCAGGCCCCACGGCCGGGGAGCACATGCGCGCGGGGGTTACTCTTCGTTGCGGTGCGCGGGCTCTAGGCGCACGGGCTTCGGTAATTGTGGCGCACGGGCTTAGTTGCTCTGCGGCACGTGGGATCTTCCCGGACCAGGGCTCGAACCTGTGTCCCGTGCACTGGCGGGCGGATTCCCAACCACTGCGCCACCAGGGAAGTTCACCTCTCTCAGTTTTAACCTGATGCTTGGAACTCCTCAAGGGTAGAAACAAGGTCTTATTTTGATTTTTAAACACTTGTGGGTGGTGAGAGCATATATAGTGATGTAAGACTGTTTAGCTTTTTTTTTTAATCACTAGAAAGTGCCCCTAAAATTCTGTTCAGGGGTATTCTGCTTCCCCCCAAGTGCCACCTTGCCACTTTAGACAGGTACAATAATAGATGAAGATTTATTTCAGCAAAAGGAATCACGATTATTTTTTGAAGCACCTAAAAGACTGGAAATAAGTTTTGAGCGATGGTTTACATTTTCTCATTTTTTTATTTCAAGTGGCTTGCCCGGTGCTGATCACTTTACAGACTCCGAGAGAATTTCTCTTCCTTTGTCACTGCCAAGGCCCTTGCTTTCCCTTGCTAGAGTTTAAAAGGACAAACTATGGACTCTTAAGGCTTTGGTTTTGAGGATGCCAAGAAAATGACACAGCCTGTTATGATCTAGGCTCGTGAAATTATGTTTCCCGAATTCCAGGGTACTTCATGAACAACAGGCACACCAAATGCCAGGAAAGGCATCTAATTACAGTGCGATGCTAAAATCATTCTCGCACCAGCTAAATAAAAAGATGATTATTAGAAACAGTGTCCTGCTGAATCTAACTGTGTGGAAATCAATCATGGAAAAGATTCCATTTATTTTTTATCTATCAGAATTATTTTTATCATTAATACCAGTACTTGGAATGATGATAACTCTGAGCTTACATAATCCCACAGTTTCTTTTAAGTATTTCATTCTTGTGAGAAGCAGGACAGACCTAAGTTTTCAAGCATGGTTGATTCATTCTTTCAACATTCATGTACTGAGCTCCTACTCTGTACCAGGCAGTGCTAGATGCAATAAGGGGATTAGACACAGTTCCTGTTCTCTGGAAATCTACATCTTAGTAATCAGACAGAAGGAAAAGAAAAAGTCATTATGTCCACTTCAGAGGCAAGAAAATAAAAATCCCACCTTCAGGGACATCTCTCACTTATGAAAAGCAGACACTTCAGTGAGATCTCTTTATGCTTCAGTTCTACCTATTTCCCACCAAATTATTATAACAGTACTCCCTAAATTCCGCCTTCCTATACCCTCAATGAGGAGTCAGTTTCTTAGTCAATACACAATGCCACAGACACGATCTGTGTTTTCATCTAGGATAGGATTCCTCAGCGCACCGAGCGTCTACCCAATACCACATAAGATAATACATCTTTAGTTTCTGTAATGTCTTCCACATGATTTTATCCCCAAATGCTTTACATACTTCACTAAGACAGCTATAGAATTAAAATAATAAATCAAAGCACAGGACAGAAAGCAAAGAGGTTTATTCAAGGGAGGAAAAGACAGCTTTTCAATGAGACAGGAGAAAAGATGGAGAGCCCTGCTTCCTTGTGCTAGACCTACAACTCATAAGTCTTTCCTGTGCTTTAACTCTTTCTTCGGTTTCCTGTCCCAGGCAGCGCCTCTTGTCCCGTCTCTACACATCCTCCTCTTGAAAAGACAACCAGGTACTTATATTTTAATATGAATCTCAATTTCCCAACAACGCCCTTTTCCGTGCTTTGTGACGATGTTATCTCCCCCAAACATCCTAGATTTAAGAGAATAATTTAATTCCTAAGCAGGTAGTTTGAATTTAGTGGGAAAAAAATGTAAGCTTCTCAAAAGAAATTCAGTGGAAGACAACCTGGACGCTTAGCTGCCCATCTCCCTTTGAGTCTGAGATTCATTCATTCAACAGATATTCATAAGACAACAGGTATTGGGTGGGAAGAGGGATGCAGAGCCAGAATAGCTGTACTATTAAGTAGGGAGGTCAGGGAAGGCCTTGCCATTAAGTGGCATTTGAGCAAAGATCTGAAGGAAGGAAGGGTCGAGCCAAGCAGATACCTGGAGAAAGAGCAGAGGAAACAGAGAGAGCAAAGTCTGTGAGGAAGGAATGGTCTTGGCGCTTTCTGAGGAAAAGCAAGGAGGTCAGTGTGCCTGGGTCAGAGCAAACGAGGGAGAGTGATAGAGGAGCGTGTTGGGCAGATTGTAGAGAGACCCTGGCAAGCCACTGGAAAACCTTTAACTTTTACTCTGAGTGAGACAGGAAGCAATATTTTAGTAACTAACAAAATTAGAGGAATAGAGTAGTTGGTCAAAATGTTTCTCCCTTATGTCTTCAGTGGTGTGCTCTGCATTCCTTCTCTACTGTGGTCTCACTGATCATCCTTGTGTTGAGACTTCATGAATGCCCACCCATCACAACCCGTTTTGAGTTTGGAGGCAGGAGAGCATAGTAGTGATCTCGGAGAGGCGTCATTGAGAGCAGTGACTTGAAGTGAGATCTTAGTTCCCTGCCCAGGAATTGGACTTGGGTAGCCTGGCTGAAAATGAGGAATCCTAGCCGCTGGTCCACCAGTGGGTAGAGGCTAGAGGCAAAATCCCCCTGGTCCTTGCCCCCACTGAAAAATGCATTTCTCAAGGAGGCAAAAACTGTAAAAACAGGTACAAAGCTTATTATCAGGGACACGGCACAAGTGGGAGAGCACACAGAGAAACAGTTTGTTTACTTAAGACAGAAGCAAGGCAGAGATGCACACCCGGAGAGCAAGGGTGCGGACGTCCTCCCTAACGAGGAGGGGCAGTGAAGTCATCCATATAGGGCAGTTCTTCCGGCCCTTTGTTTACCTTTGGCCAATTATCTGGTTTCTTTTTCCACACCTGATCTGCCTGAGGACCCTCTCCAACATGCATGTGCGGCTTTTTTCCAAGATGGATTCCAGGCCAGAGGCCTAGGGGACGGCCTTGTCATCACCTATTCTGGGGAGGTGCCCCCTCCTTTTTGACCCCCAAGGAGGCTTTCTGCACATGTGCAGTGTCTCCCTTGCCCCACGGTTGGGGAATATATGACCTCCTGATCCTTTATTCAAAGAAGGCTTAGTCCCTCTCTGTTCCTGCCAGGACTGTTATCTTAAAGCGTCCTCAGGAGACAAAGCTTGGGTATTTACCCTGTTCCTGTTGTTATTTCTAGTTCCAAGTGCAAACAGGAGGCTGATTGTAAATGCCTAACCTGGAGCCCCCCTATCTCCTGCCTCAGTAGCTAAGAGCATTTGTTCATCCATTCAACAAACATTTCCTAGGTACTCTTTCAGGCACTAGGGGTTGCCAAGAATAAAGAGACAGATATCTCTCCCCTTACGGAGCTTACATTCTGGCTCACGAGCTCTGGAATCGGGTGGCCTGGCTCAAGCACCTACTCCTCTCCTTCTAGCGGTCTGACCATGATCGAGTTACCTCGCCCATCTGCGCTTCGGTTTCCACATCTAAACAATGGGATGATAAGAGGGCCAGCTCATGGGGGCTTCTGAAGTTTAAACTCGTGTAAAGAACTCAGAGTAGCGTGTGGCACATAGGAAACCCTCAATAGATGTAGGCTATTAATTTTAAATGAGTAAGTACTGAAGAAAGGAACAAGTTACAGAGGTATTGCAACAGGGCAGGGGCAGAAGTGCACTCAAGGAAACATTTTATCAAATATATAGTAGATAAAATTGTATCCTTTCTTCATCCATCTTCTCATTCAGGACACAGGTCATTCCATTGTTCTTTTTGGGGTTTTTTTGGCGGTACATGGGCCTCTCACTCTTGTGGCCTCTCCCATTGCAGAGCACAGAATCCGGACGCACAGGCTCAGCAGCCATGGCTCATGTGCCCAGCCGCTCCGCGGCATGTGGGATCCTCCCGGACTGGGGCACGAACCCGTGTCCCCTGCATCGGCAGGTGGACTCTCAACTACTCCGCCACCAGGGAAGCCCTGGTGTTCTTTATGAATCGACTCCGTGCCATCATATCTTCCCTCTTCAGCCCCCAATTCAAATGATGAAGGTATTAACAAAGAGAGCGAATATTTCCCTCTTTTACTTCTATTTTATTTACTGTTGTGATTCATTTTCACTGTCAGTGTCACGGCAGACTTCCAGCTCCCACACTGCAGTCACCACCAAGCTATATGGTCATAGAATTCTTAATGGCTCCTCCTTTTCTTCCTTTTGTTTTCCTTCTCACTGTTTGAGAGTTTTTCTAGGGCTATAAAACTACAAAAAGAAACCCTTCAAAAGATTTACAAGTGTGTAGTCAGCTAACTGGAGCTCCACAGGAGCGGGCAGAGTTTCTCTCTGCTGGTCACTGATGTTTTCAATCACCAGTGACAACCTGGTTCTTTCCAGGTAAGGCTTCAAGAGGCAGCTGTGATCTTCGGCCCCCCACGATGGCAGTTTTGCTCTCCGAGGCGTGATGCCTGATCTTTACAATTGCCATGGAGGTCCTAGGTAGTCATTAGGCCGGATTACAAAGCGGCATGTAAACACACCGTAAAGGTACGCACAACACAAGTCACCCACTCTAAAGGGAATGTTGGGAATTCATTGGATTTCCCACTGAGGGTAGAATTCCATCCTTTTCATAGCAAATGCCATCTTAACGTCATCTCTAGGACTTAGATGATGTTTACAAACAACTATCACATTTTCATTTAATCCTCACTCTAATCCTATGAAGTAGATACGATGATCTCTGTTTAACAGGAGAAACTGAGGCTTCGCGAGGTTTAAGTTACTTGCCTAAAGTCAGAATGTCAGTGGCAGGCTGTGGATGCAGCCACAAGCCACTCCATCCTTCTCTTCGCTTTATCCAGTACTCTTCTTCCCCTCCCCTCACCCCTGCATCAGTAAAAAGGACATTAAAACTGTTCAGTAAGAACCAGAATGCCTAACCCTGAGAATATTTGACAAGAATCACCGGGATCCTTCAGGCTCAGCGGAATTGCTTTGCCTTCAAACATCCACACCAAGCCAAGCACTGGATTTTCAACTGAGGCAAAGCTGTACAAATAAGTCCCAGATGTTGTGAGCTGATTGCCAGCGCCCCAACTGGCCATCCGTCACACGAAGGACTTAAGTTGGAAAATGCGCTATCTTACACATTCCCTGCAGCGGGAGATGGGAATGGGGCAGCAAACACTGACCATTTTCTCTAGCAGAGATCACCAATTCAGAATGGCGTGGGCCAAGCCATGAGTGCCATTTCTATTATGGTCTGCACACCCCAAAACAGGGGTTTTGGGGTTGCCGGGGTAGGGTACTGGCTGTTAGGGTCGTATATTTAAAGTGTTTTAGGATTTTTTTTTGAACACAAAGGACCATAGTGTAGACACTGAATTATGGCCACTTTTTCTTCAGTGCTTTCTCTGTCTTTCATAAACAATCAAGGGTTTACTTCTTCATGCAGCAACACCTGAAACTATTTCCTGCGGCCCCTGAAATCTGACAGCACGAAATATACATTTGGCTCCTTTTTAGTATTTTCCTTTCATATTGCAACTGATGTGTGTTCAAGCGAAACTATATTCGTATAGTTACGATTCCTAAACATTCACTGCATCAATATACATGAGCAACAGTCCCTTCTTTTCTGAGAAGTCCATGGAGTCTTTTCTAAGAAAAGTAAAGCTATGACTTGCCAGGAATAAGTAAACAAGAAATTCAGAGGGTAGGGATTTGGTTTCCACTTCAGGCCTTCAAAGATCGCTGCCCCCAGGGGAGACACGAGCCCAGACAGTGCCTTTGGGCAGCTGAGAAAAAGACGTCCCTTTGGATAGATGGAGCCCAGTGGGAGGCGTTTCAGCTCAACCAATAGAGTTTTGGCCAAACAGCAAATGGCACAATTATGCATGTCGGCCCTGACCACAGGTGTTCCCTACAAGGTTCAACGGCAGCCCCACTTCCGTGGGAGCCATGGAAGAGGCAGACAGGGAGGTGGTGTGGGGAAGGTGGAGAGTAATGGGAGAAAAGGGGAAAGGGATAGACCCTAAGTCAGAATGAGACCCTAGAAGGAGTAAGGAGACAAAGGTGCAGACTTGGATGCAAACAAAACAGGAAAAATACAATAATCATATAAGAGAAATTCCACAGTATGAGCTCCTCAAAGCTCCTAGCGTTTTTTGTTTTGTTTTGTAGAGATATCATTCTGCTGTAACACACATGGCGCTGGAAATTAACTTCCAATCTGTAAAACTGGAGGCAGAAAGTCTGCCCCATCTCTCCACAGAGAATCAGCAAATTAAGAGTTGGATCTGTGCACCCAGCTCCACATTTCTCCCCCTAAATCACCTGAGACCAACTGTGGTGTGTTTAGGAGAGTTCTTCTCTGGTAATAATTGCTGGTGTGTTTATAATGGGAAGATGTGAGCATCCCTAAGGGAACTGTACCTGATGGAAGAACAAAAGAACCGTGAACAGTTTCACACTCCATCCTTCTTTGACTTAATAGGCTCCTCTCAAATAACCAACTACTACTGTTACGTGTCAGCACGCCCAGGGACTAAAGAAAGCCTTCGCTGTGCAAGATTTTATACGAGAAGCATCTGCTGTGACCAGCGAAAGGCACTATTTGAGTTGGCTGTCAGTGAGAGTGCGGAAATGGCTTTTAAGGAGGACCTTCTCTGTGGCAGTGGGAGCTGTGTGTACAGCAGCACGTGAGCACAGAGCACTCAGGAGCAGGTCCCACAAGAAGGCTGATGAACGGAGGGACCCGTCTGAGGGCAGGGCCTCGGAGCCGGGAGTTGGCCCTCTCAGCTCAGCTTAGCCCCTGATTCTGGACCCGAGCTGGTCTTGGTTTAATGTCACAGCAACCTCTGGCCTCAGAGGGATGCCGGCTAAATCAGTCATAAGAGTCAACAGCATAACAGGGGCTTGGAGATGGCCGTCAGGTGATACAAGCAGCAGTCTAATAACAAAGATAGAAGAAATTGCACAAGAGGTGGAGATAGTCAGAAATATAATAACATCCCTAAGAAAAAGATGAGTTTAGGCAAAAGGCAAAAAGTTAGCAGAAGGAAATGAGGGACAGCTTGCCAAGTGAAAGAGAGAGAAAACAGAGCAAGTGGACCGCACAGAATCAATCTCAGGGTAACCCAATACTGAGGTGAACATCAAAATTTACGCAGAAAATTCCAAACCCGGGAGCTGTGTATTTTTAATCAACAACGGAAAATTGTGTAAAGGTCAGAATCTTCAAGAAGAGAGTCAGTAAATAAAAAATAACCCTGTTACTGGAAAAAAAAAAAGAACAGAGGAAAAAGAGGGAGAAGCTCTAACTAATGTGATGGATCCAATGAGGAGCAAGTGGACAGACAGTAAGGATCTGAAGGCGTTGAGTAATCTGAAGTAATCAAAACCCATGAAAACAGATTTAAAGGCATTTATTTACATTAAGAAAATAGAGAAATGAAAAAATAATAATGAAAAGTGACCTTTATATAATTTTACTTGAAAATTTCATTTGAATTTGGTAAAAAGTTATGGTCTTACAAAGGTTGTGAACTAAATGTAAAAGCTGGAAAGAAATAACATTACAATAAGAAGTGGCGTCTGAAGACAGAACTGAAAACCCACGTGTTCACCAACTCCACAGAGATGGCAGCACCAGTTCTGCCAAACTTGAACTTGCCTTTGCAAAGCTCACGTGATCACTGGCAATTTTCACTATTTTTTCCCATACTTGCTCTGAATGTAGATTAAAATCCGCCAGAAGCTCATTTTCTCCATGGATTAAGACAACAACAGTACGATTATCAGTAAGGTTATTTGGGAAAGACCATCAATGCGAAGATAGGAGATCACCTGGAAGATTCACTTTATTTGGCAGAGCTCCAGGCAATTCTACGCGTAATCCAGGATTTGTTCACAGCTCTTCAAGTTCAAATGAGGATTCTACCCCCTCAACCTACAGAGCTGAGGATTCACCCAAGATTTTTCATAGGGTTTCACGCACTTCATACTTTAAAGCACAAAGTACATGATTAAGTCAATCTCAACTATAGTCATCATATTGTACATTATATCCCTGGTACTTATTTATCTTATAACTGGAAGTTTGTACCTTTGGACCACCTTCATCCAGTTCTCAAGTTAACACTGCTGTATGGTATGTTTGACAGCTGTTAAGAGCATAGATCTGAAGAGTTCTCATCACAAGGGAAAAAAATTTTTTTTCTTTTCTTTTTTTTTTTGGTATCTTGTTTCTGTATGAGATGATGGATGTTGGGTAAACCTATTGTGGTAATCATTTCACAATACACGTAAATCAGATCATTATGCTGTATGCCTTAAACTTATACAGTAATATATGTCAGTTATATCTCAATAAAACTGAAAAAACAAGATCATGACAGTTTTTTTAAAAGTAAATCTTTATTCAGAGTGAATAGTCAACAAATGGGAAATCTAATGACACCTGACTTCAACACTTAATATTAACATGGGAATCACACAAAGGAGATTCCCTCATTTGAAAAGTTCAAAGCATGATAAATAACCAACTTGATGATCAGTTATGCCAATCTCTTTTTTTGGTTAAGATTACTATTAATATTTTTCGTATTACTGTTACTATTTCACTGTTACTACTTTTTTCCAAAGGGGAACAAAAAAGTGTTTTTCCAAAAGCAGAGTACTGAAATTCTGAAGCAAAGGCAGTCCACCAAAATGCTGATATTTAAAGAAATAAAGAGGGAGGGGCTTCGCTGGTGGTCCAGTGGTTAAGACTCCACGCTCCCGATGCAGGGGGCCTGGGTTCGATCCCTGGTCAGGGAACTAGAACCCACATGCCCCAACTAAGACCCGGCACAGCCAAATAAATTAATTAATTAAATAAAGAAATTCTGGCAAAAGATATGTCGAAGAAAAGCAATTTGGGCTTCAACATTTTCTAAAGCAGCACTTCTCAAATTATCTGTGGTGAAGGAATCACTTTTTTGCTTTTATTTCTAATTACATTCAAACTATAAGACCTACTTTTTAATTTTTAGATTCAATAGGCATAAACTTAACTCTGTCAACTTGCTACAGAAGTTTCTAAATGCTTCCTCTGAATTTCCACACTTACCACAGACCAGTAAGTGTGTGCTGTCCACAAACCACACTGGGGGTAGCCCTGGTCCAAAGTATCACTGCTTATTCAGAACTGGAATTTTTATTTCATAGCTGTTGAATCTGAAATGCAACAAGATCCACCCAGACCTCTACCCATAGCTCTGAAAAGTAAACACTTTAAAAGAAAGGCCTGTATCACAGAGAAAAGTGGACACCTGCAGCCCTCAACAAATCAGGGTTTTGTCGCTGTTCTGCTTATCTTCTCAAACTGATTGCAGAGCCCACTTACTTCGTGGATTTTATCAGCAATTATGATGGGAAAAGCCTGCTTAGCACAGAGAACAGCAACAAGGCTCACAGGTGACAGGAAATGAGGATGGACTCCCCACCCTGCCACTTCCCAGCTGTGTAGCCTTGGGCTGGTGACTTGACTCAGGACACCTCTTTCTCTATCCATCAAACAGGGAAAACGGCAGGATCTACGTCCCAGGGTTACTCTGAGGATTAAGGGAGGTTCTGCATATGAAGCGCTTAGTGCAGTGAGTGATACACACTGAGTGTTCAGTAGATGTCAGCCACGTTGGCCACAAATTTGGCAAGTGGCGCTGCTCCTATCTGCAATGAAATGACGGCCAGCACAGCTCTTGAGGGCTGGCCAGCCTGTCCTCACGTGGAGCTATGTAGAGTCCAGAGCCCTGCAGACTCACGGATGTATTTCAATCACACAGTCAAGCAGCACGAGTTCAAAAGTGGTGAACACAGATCTGAGGGGCTGACCCTGCCCCCAAGTTCCTATGTGGAACGACTCTCCTATCCTTCCACGAAAACCATAACCGCTAATGTGTTTCCAATTTTGGCCCCAGCAACAGATCCAGATTCCACCCTTCTTAAAAGCCACGCCTACCATCACCTCACACAGCTTTGCTTGAGCTGAAACAGAAAGCTCCTCTGACGCGACCTCAGTTTACTGTCTGACAACGTAACGGGGCTGCTTATGACTTCTCAGGGGGGCCTTTGGGGACCCACAGAGGTGAGGGACAACCCTGGTTCTCTCTTGAGAGTGCGGACCTTGAGCAGGTCACCCGACTTTGCTCTCAGTCCCCGTCCATGACAGGGAGGTTGTCAGTATGCTGCCACCCTCTCTGGGAGGCGTGACAGCCCAACCACTATGGACAAGAGCAGCGGGGCAAACCGCGTAATGAGTATGGGGGGGTGAATATATATATATATTCAGTCTCTAATATACATATATAATTCTTTAAATATATATATATGGGGTTTTTTTCAAATTTTTCAGAACTTTATTTTTTTGACTTTTTTTTTAAACATCTTTATTGGAGTATAATTTCTTTGCAATGGTGTGTTAGTTTCTGCCGTATAACAAAGTGAATCAGCTATACGTATACATATATCCCCATATCCCCTCCCTCTTGCGTCTCCCTCCCATCCTCCCTATCCCACCCCTCTAGGTGGTCACAAAGCACCGAGCTGATCACCCTGTGCTATGCGGCTGCTTCCCACTAGCTATCTATTTTACATTTGGGAGTGTATATATGTCCATGCTACTCTCTTACATCGTCCCAGCTTACACATCCCCCTCCCTGTGTCCATATATATATATATATGTACGTGTGTGTGTGTGTTTTTAAAGAATTATTCTTTTTCTCATGGTACTTCACCCCTCACTCTACACTGTAAATGCTCTAAACACAAACCAGGTAGTATTTTTCTTTTTGTTTTTTTTTTGCAGTACGCAGGCCTCTCACTGTTGTGGCCTCTCCCATTGTGGAGCACAGGCTCCGGACGCGCAGGCTCAGCGGCCATGGCTCACGGGCACAGCCGCTCCGCGGCATGTGGGATCTTCCCGGACCGGGGCATGAACCTGTGTTCCCTGCATCGGCAGGCGGACTCTCAACCACTGCGCCACCAGGGAAGCCCCAAACCATGTACTTTTAATGCCTTAACCCACTAAGCTCCAGGTGCTGTCAGCATTCACCACAAAGCAATGACAAGTATTCAGGTAGCCCTCTGAATCCTTTCTAGCTCTTTGAAAGCTCATACCACAAGCCCTTGCAATTCTGAATTCAGGGGTTCTTTGTTTATCGCTAACATCATCCGCAGGGCCTCGTCCAACCGACATCACTGGCCCATTCAGGTGGGTCCACCCTGGTGTTTCCATTCTACCCCTTGGTGTACAAGCAAAACTCTCAGGAAGACTGTCTTTGCCAGTCATTCGCCATTCTTTTCCCTGGTGTTTGTTCACTTGTTTGTAAATCCTTCTCTGACCCACGTGAAAGCTGGCCTCCATACACCATTTGTCCAGCACTCAGGCCTTCCTGGTCTATCCCATCTCGACATCGTCTCCCTGACTCGGATGACACTGTTGGTTTCCCCCCAGCAGGGAACGCTATTCTCCCGAAACACTGTCCATCAGGGATCATAGCACTTCTTATTTCTTCCTGCTTCAACTCCTTTTTCTGGGTTGTTTTTATGAGTCAGTCAGTCTGTAAAAATCTCTGGACATTTCAGTATTTCAGGAGATCAACCCCCATCTGAGCACTGAATGTTCTCTCCGGCAATGAAGCCAGGTAGTCACCCAATGCAAGCTTGATCTCCCTCGGTGATGGGGACCTCACTGTCTCTTGGGGCAGTTTGAATTGTGAGCAAGTTCTCCTTCATTCTGAGCTGGGAGATCTCTCTCTTTCATCATGAGGTTTTATTCAGCCTTTGACCCCATACTCGGGTTTTCTATACAACCATCCAAATCCCTCTTTTACATGATGGCCCAAGAGACAGCTGAGGGCTCTCTTCTCCAGACTAAGCCTGCTAGGACTTGGCCTCCTATTTCCTCACCACTTTAGTCACCCTCCTGTAGACATGCTCTAATAGCCTACCTATGTCCCGGGATCTTCTGTGCTTGTGGCATTCCCTCATATTCTGTTCCATCTGTTTATTCTCTCCTTGAGTGGCATGGACATGACCTCCCAGTAAGCTTTCTCAGTGGTCCCAGACAACACAGAAATTCACGAACACACAGAGCTAACACGATGGCCTCTGTTGTCAGGTGGCCACTACATACATATTTCCTGTTACTTCCCATACATTCAAGTTGGCCCAGTTGTTCACAGGACAATAAACACGGCACCAAGGTACAACCAGAACCTCAAAGCCAGTCTTCCAACAAGCCCCGTGTGCTGCCTTTATTGTGTCTTAATCCAGGATGTCAGCCTCTGTTCCTCCTCTAACTTGTTCCTTTCCTAATCAGAGCCCCTTCCTCAGATTTGTGCTTTGGATGTTACCATTGCTAAGGATAACAGGAAAAGCCAAGCAACGTTCCCTCTTACTGACACGCTCGTTAAGTCCATAGTGAATTACCATTTGTCCAGCACATACTTTGTAATTTATAATCATCTTATGTTAATCTTCAGAGCAACCCTGAGGAACAGATATTATCCTCATTTTATAGGTGAGGACCCTGAGGCAGAGCTGGAACTCAAACCCAAGGGGTCTTCTGATTTCACATCTCACGCTATTTAGTCTATACCCTGCTTACTCAGAAGCTCACGAATCTTAGGTACAGAAAAAGTTTTCGAAGGTTAAGTTCCAAGTATCAAGTAAAGAATGAGTCACAGAGGAAAACCCAGAGGAATCTGGTTTCTATTTCTGGCTTTGCTATAAACTACCTCACAGTTTAACTTTCCTGGTCCTCAGTTTCCTTATTCATAAAATAAGGAGATCAAATCAGACAATCCCTGAAGCCCCTTGCTGCTCAGCTGTCCTATGTCTCCTGCCCTGTCTCTGCCGTGTTGCTAAAATTAGGCAGAAAACATTGTTGAAATACCTTTCTTTTTTGTTTCTCAGGGTTTTTTTTTTTTAAGTTTCTGAAATTAGCTGGCTAGTTGACAACTATCCAGCTAGTCTGTCAAGGAGGAAGAAAATTGCCGTCTATTTAATAGCTAAATTTTAAGCAGTTCCTCTTCTGTAGTGAGAAGAGATATCTGCAATCACCAGCCATGGGGCTGCACCCACAAAATTCCTCCTCCTGTGGAGACCATCTTTAGAGCCACGTATTCCCAGAGCAGAGGTTCTCAAGCCAGGCGACGTTTGGCAACATCTGGAGACATTTTGGGTCGTCACAACCGGGGAAGGTGCCACAGGAACCTGGCGAGTAGAGGCCAAGGATGCTGCTAGACATCCTGTACTCACAGGACAGGCCCCCTAAGCAGAGAGTTACCTGGCCCCAGATGTCAAAGGGCTGAGGTTGAGAAACCCTGTCTTAAAGAGTGAAGTCAAAGAACAGCCCCAAACTCTTCCCAGTGTTTTAGCTAAACTGGTCCACGTGAGAGGCCAACCGGGTGGGCTCACCTGAAAGAACCGAGGGTCTGGACACCTCTCTTACCTGGCGAAGAAGGACGCGGCCACCGAGGTGCCCGTGGAGGTCTCGCTGGCCACGCAGGAGGCTTGCGAGGCCGGGACGCTGCAGGCTGAAGGCTTGTCTGCATTGTAGCGATTCAGCGCCGCCTCTGTCAGGCCCTCCCGGCCAGGCTCTGTCATCAGCTGGGAGATCTGGCAAGGAACACGGAGATCAAGCTCATTACCTGTGGGTCACGGCATTTCCTGACTACCACTGGTAGCGCCTCTGTTTTGGGGTCGGGGCCAGAGCGTGGGGCAGGGGGCGGTGAGGCTGGGAGGGAACACGTCCCCACGTGCATTCAGTGACACGCGACGTGGCCTCCTCTAAGGCCATTTTCCTGCATGTTAGCTAGAATACCTCCTCGTTTGCATTAAATATAACGGAATACAATTATGCCCTGACACTGTAAGTTTCAATTACTTCTGTGTCCCCCCTCCATTTGGAGGGGAAAGCAGAAGCCATTAACCACACTATCTGCAGCCCAAGACCAGACCAGTAGGACCAACTAGTGCTGGTTTCTTACTAGGAAGGCCCTAAAGGCTCTCAAATAGACAAGAGGGGCAAAGATATCATTTTTTTAAGGGAGAAGTGAACCTGCTAATGAACATAAGAAATTAAACAAAACACTACTTGTGTATCGTTGTTGTTTGCTGTAGGCAGTCAGCAAAGAGATGACTTAGAGAAGCTCATAAAAATAGATACAGCCCACCATGAATTACCAATGGTTTTTTTTTTTTTCTTGGAAGGTTTAGACCATTTCAACAGACTTAATTTTCCTACTGGTTCATTAAGATAAATGGCTTCCATTTTATTGGCAATAATTGCATTTATAGCGCAAATTCTAGTGAATGGGGGCTGGGTCTATTTTGCCTAAATGCACATAATATACTATGAAGAACCACACTTCTGGGCAAAGTAAGATACTGGTATAGAAATATACTTTCGGAAAGTGCTAATCCCATGACAAATGTAATAATTATGCAGGCAAGTCCTAAGGGTGCTATTTTGAAAGCCTGTTACTTTAAAACTTCAGTCTACTTGCAAAAAGGAAAAACTGTCAGTTTTTTTTTTTAAAAAGGAAACTTTAGTTTGGGGGGAAAAAAAAAAAAGGTCTCCAGCCGGTTCAAACCTCTTAAATGCTGAGTGGACAATGTTTCTAATTGCCTAGAAAATACAAGTGCGTAAGGCAAAGATCAGAACAGTTTCCACTCTGTGCTGAGCAGCCCAGAAGGCCAGTGAAAGAGTCCCGTTGGTTAACCTTTGAACATCAAACATTTGTACTTTTCATTATTAGAAGAATAGCAATCACTCTTGAGCCCCACGGACTTGAAACTTTGCTCTGCTTAAATTCATGCTCTGACTTGGAAAGCCTTGGCATCATCCAGCTGTAATTCTGCCAATACACACTTTCTTATTCTCATTCATTCAATGCGTTGTAAGGAAACTCAACCCACATCAGAGAAACGGGAGAGGAAACGGCAAAAGCAGCCAGTGGCCTGGAGGACGTTCCCCGCACTGGCAGGGGCTGCTTCCCAGGCAGAGGGCCTGTGTCACCTCGCTTTGGGCTTCCTCTGCAGCCCGTGGGGTGTGGGCTCCCCTCAACCAGCTACCACTCTCCCGGAGGAGTGAGGCATGCTGGAGGGGACGGCTGAAACAACCGGGGACCTGGCCGTGGGCACGCACACTGTTGTCACCACGAAATGGCATTTATGAAGCACCGGTGGTACAGGATGCCATCCTGGACAGTGTCCCAAAAACAAACCTCACCGTGAATTCCCTCCATCCCACAGCTCTCCACACCAGAATGGGGTCTCAGGAGCGACGTGCGGCCGACCCTCCTTGATCATCCTTGTGACAAAACTAACACCTACCCCAACCCTGTGTTCCCTAGGCGACCCCCTCCTTGGAAGCAGACCACCTACGCAGCAGCATTCACTCTTCCCCTGGTTCCGAATCTTATTTCAGGGCAGTGGCCTTTCCTACCAGCGGGCGGCCTCCCCACACTTCAAAAGCAAGTCTCTCTAAGAGGGGCCTGCTTTTTTGCTGCTAGCTATAATGAAGGCTCTGTTCTGTAAGAATCTGCCCGGAAGACTTGGCTTCTCCAAAGGGCATGGAGATGAGCTCGCCGAGAACCCCAAGCCCCTCTCCAGTCACGCAGCGGCCCCTACCCTTGGTTCCCAGGCCAGGTGGGCAGCACGTGAGATGTGCTAAGATGTGTGTGAGATGGGGCTAAGGGGTGTGCTGTCGTGGTCGGTTCCCCCCGGGGCCCTCACTGCAGTCCTGCAGAAGCTGGATTCTAAGAGACCGAGGGGCAGAAACCTGGGGCTGCTTCCCCAGGGGAAAATCTAGGGAGCAGGGGCCAAGGCTGAACCCGGATCTGTTGGATTCTGTGACATTTTCACTCTGCCCTCCCCTCCCCCAGTCGAACCCTCATTCCCGCTTTAACTGTCCCCTCAAGGCGGCTCTAGGGGCCCCCTCCCCGCAATCCACTGTAAGAGAAAACGCCCAAACAGCAGGAGTTCCCGGAAACCTTAGCTTCACTGCACAGTCTGCAATCCAGAGCCTTCTTTGTAGAGGACTATGGTTTACCTCTGCTTTTCAGACTCTTCTGACTTAATGTTTTCTCTCACGATACTGTGAAAGCTACAAGACTCTTCGTGGGAAAATTCAAACACCTCAACCTCTTCGTCTAACACATCTGAAAAGCGCAAAGTTCTGGGGGAAAGGATTCGTTATCTTGATTATGTGTGTATGTCATAGTCTAGAAGCAGCAGCTGAAAACTTGCCAGGGGGTCCCAATCACTAACTTTAGGGGGACTAGATTTTCACCACAGGATTTCATTTGCTTTAGTTCTGATTAAAACCTGCTGTTTGCTCTCCATCTCTGTTACACCGGATGGTTTCACTAAAGCAACAAGTATCTGTGACTTTCAAAACACCACATCACATCCCGAGGGTAGTGGTCACTGAAACACGGGATGGCAGTAAAGGAACCAGGCACAGGGAGCGGGGGGGGGGGGGGGGGGCGCCTGTGTGTTTGCACACATGTGTGCTGGTCCATGTGGGGTCTTCAGTGCGCACGGGAGTCCCCGCTACCGTTCGTGTGCACAGGGAGCTGCCTCTCACAGATAAAGCCGCTCACTACGTTGTCATCCTAGGCAAGATTCATGTCTTTCAAGCACATTTACATTTTTGCACTGCTACCTCAATAGGAGGAGCCGTATACTTGTTCACAAAGAAATCTCGAATCTGAAATTCAGTTACGATCTCGACCACAGAATCAAGACAAAAGATGTTTGGCTGTTATCAACCAAGGTTGCTTTCACATGGCAAATCGCAATCTATAAGCCATTGACCTTTAACTTCTCCACTGATGGGAAGGACTCTGAGAGCTTCCAGAGTGTGACAACTTGGGGGCTCATCTTAAATGGCATTATTGACCCAGAAAGCCACCTCCCTTGGACTCTGCCGGGGCAGCAGGGAACACCAACAGTATCCATTTCCTGTGCAGAGACTTCTGAGGACAGCAGATGCATCCCACTCAGTCTTTATATTTAATGGCATTATGACCCCAAATCCCAGAAAATAACATATAAAGCATTTTCTGTTAGGCAACTTGTATCTCACTGTTTGGGGATATCTCCTTTATTGTTATTACTACTTACACTGTTACTTAATATTTTTATATGTTTTGCAAACAGTGGTGCTCAGTAAATATTTTTTGATGTGTGTTAGCACAGCCTAACTCACAGTTATCCTGAAAAAGACTGGACACAACTAACGTCAACCCTTGGTATTGTCTATGCTGTCAGTGGTTGCACTCTTAGGGAACGAGGACAGCAGGATACAATTTCAAAAAGCCTAAACGAGGTAAGCAAATCTGCAAAGGACAAGATCAACAAATGCATCCCCAAACCAAAGATAAACGGTTACAGCTGATCATGCAGACCCTGCATTTCAGTCACAGGGTAACAGAAAGCTGGTGGCGGTACACAGAACAGCATCTTCCTCTAATAATCACACTGCAGTGAGATAGGCCCCCATTAACTTATCTGGGTTTTGCTCCTATCAGAGAGTAGGGGGGAGAGAAAATTTTCCATCCTTTTCTTGCACTTCCATCCTTTTCTTGCACTTCCGCTTGCACTGCAGGAACATGTGTCAATCCCCACTTGAGTCACTTCTGGGGCTGGCTCTAACAGCATCTGGCCCCTTCCCCCCCCCCTCCCCTGAAGGATCCCCCTGGGGAGCAGCTGCCCTTTGTGACCCAGGGACGGAGCAGCACAGAGGATTCTTGGAACAGCCATGGGCGCGTGTCTCTTACCTCTGTACCCCTCCTTCTGGGGACCAAAATGCTTCATTTTATGATATGTTCATTCGATCCTGGCAGGCAAAGAAACAAGAGGTATGCCCCACTCAGGAGGGAAGCACTGCGACGTCTCCGAAGCCAGAACGGTCTCCTCTTCTGCAGTGTCTGTGCTGGCCTCAGCCCTCCCTAAGGGGTTCCACTGCACTCTTGTCGTGTCAGTGCTTTCTGCCCCTGAGCGATTGGGCAAACTTGATCGCATTTCAACTTTCATCTCACCCTGCCTGTCTGTTCTCCACCTGGAAACCAGACCTACCCAGAACTGAAGTGATGCATTGCAAAGGTGGCTCCCGTGCCGTGCGCAGTGGTAGTAAGCACCTTTCCTAAGCAGGATTTGTAAAAGGGCCAGAGCTCATACGGCAACACAGTGTTTGCTTAGAAGTCTCAGCAGACATTGCAGCAAGTTAACTACTGCTGGCTCTTTTTGCCTGAAGAAAAGCTACTGAAAACTAGAACAATAAAATGTGTTTTCCACTAATCTCATCTAAAGATATTTTAACAAAAACAGAACAAAACAAACGAAAAACCAGAAGGACAAAGATTGTATGATTCCATTTATATGAGGCACCTGGAGTAGTTAGATTCATAGAGACAGAAGGTAGAATGGTGGTTGCCAGAGGCCTAGGGAGGAAGACACGGGGAGTTACTGTTTAACGGGTACCTAGTTTCAGTTTGGGAAATGGGAAAGTTCTGGAGATGGATGGCGGTGATGATTGCACCACACATGAATATACTTAATGCTACAGAACTAATGGTAAATTAAAAATGGTTAAAATGGTAAATTTTATATCGTACATTTTACCACAATTAAAAAAAAAAACAACTTAGAATAAAGAGCACCAGGGGACTGCTGACTAAAGGGACAGCCCAGGGCTTCCCTGGTGGCGCAGTGGTTGAGAGTCCGCCTGCCGATGCAGGCGACGTGGGTTCGTGTCCCGGTCCGGGAAGATCCCACATGCCGCGGAGCGGCTGGGCCCATGAGCCATGGCCGCTGAGCCTGCGCATCCGGAGCCTGTGCTCCGCAGCGGGAGAGGACACTGCAGTGCGAGGCCCGTGTACCGCAAAAAATTTAAATAAATAAATAAATAAATAAAGGGACAGCCCAAGATCCGCTCACTGAAAGGACTAAGAAAAAGCACTTGGACAGAAACCAAAGCTGTAAGGACAGTACTCCTCTTATTTTAAAATGCAGCCCCATAATCATGATAATAACTCCAGGGTCAAACTCAATTATCTGGTTGTATCTGAAAGTTCAGAGCTCCTAATGCAATACCTGGCACATAATAGGTGCTCTAAATATTTCTAGAATTGCTTGAATAAGTAGCTTAAGGTTTAGAAATTGTTCTGGTGCACAGGCCACTCTCCTGGAACAAAGCAGAGGTGGTGAGATTTGACCTCCATGTGAAACTCACCTAAGGGACAAAAGATTCTCTGTTCAGAAACATCAAAGGGGAAATTTTAGGTTATGTATATTTTACCACAATAAAGAAAAAAGAAAAGGAACAAAAGAGAAACGCCACAACACCAAAGAGTTGATCCCCTTCAGCTTGTCCCAGGTGGCCTGCACCTGCTTTGTCATTTTAGAGGGAGTCATGAGGACTCTGCGTGTCGAGGCCGAGTCAGAGAAGGGGGCCGAGTCCTCCAGGGACTATGACAGTGAGTTTGCAGGGGGGTCTCAGGGACAGGACCCCACCAGCCTATGCCCGAAGCCTGCAGGAGACAGGGTGAGCCAGAGCCCTCGACGAGGGAGCAACGGGAAAGCTGGGAGGGGCTGGAGAAAGCCTCCACCGGAACTGGGCTCTTGGATTAAACCTCATTTGATTTCTGTACCAGGTCAAACGCCGTCCTTCCTCAGCTTCCCTCATTCCTGCCATGTCCCACCCGAACAGTCAGTTAACATTTTTTCCCTAACTAGTGTTCTGGAACTGGGTTGGTTCGGCTCCTCTCCCATGCCACTGTGACTCTTAGGCATTTAAACGCTCCGGTTAACCCTCCAGCCCTTGGCATGCTGTCCCCGGAGCACAGGCAATGCCGCCTAACTTGAACCTGGTCCCTGGCCTGGCCTAGTCCTTGTGACTCCCATGGGGCACAGATCACCTCTGAGACCCCGCGGCTACCTTGAGTCACACAGATATAGTCCTCCTGTGTTGTCCAGCTACCCCCTCCCCACAGCCAGCACCAAGGGGCCATGATGGGATTCTTATGTCCCACGGCTGGGTGTTTGATTACCTTTATTATCTTAACTTGCTTTGGCTATAAATTTTATTAGCGGCCATAAAATTATCCATCCACAGCTTTGACTCAGTGACCTCTTGCCACAGAGAATTCCACACACCGGTGCTCCCGGGGCCGAGGAGAGCTGCCTTTTCCTCACCCTGGATTTACAGCCTCACCTTCATCAGGGTTCCGCCCTGAATGATGAGTCAGCAAACAGAGGAGGCTGCTGTGTTTCATGATACCCATTATCAGGGCTTAAATCTGGCCCCTCAGTGCACATGACTGTCTTCTTTTATTCTTTGTGTTGCTAAAAGGTAAAGGGGCAGGGCCACTCAAATGCTTTAGAAAAGACTGAGGTGCAGGGTACAACAAAGGGCCAGCTGCATTTCTGTTTCGGATTCTTCCCTTAGATTTCTTTTTTGCTTTTAATTTTTATTGGAGTATAGTTGTTTTACAATATTGTGTTAGTTTCTACTGGACAGCAAAGTGAATCAGCTCTACGTATATATATATATATATATATATATCCCCTCTTTTTTGGATTTCCTTCTTCCCATTTAGGTCACCACAGAGCATTGAGTAGAGTCCCCTGTGCTATATAGTAGGTTCTCGTTAGTTATCTATTTTATACATAGTATCAATCGTGTATATATGTCAATCCCAATCTTCCAATTCATCCCACCACCCCTTTTCCCCCTTGGTATCCATACGTTTGTTCTCTACGTCTGTGTCTCTATTTCTGCTTTGTAAATAAGATCGTCTGTACCAATCTTTTCAGATTCCACATATGTGCGTTAATATACGATATTTGTTTTTCTCTTTCTGACTTACTTTACTCTGTATGACAGTCTCTAGGTCCATCCACATCTCTACAAATGACCCAATTTCATTCCTTTTTATGGCTGAGTAATATTCCATTGTATATATGTAGCACATCTTTTTATCCATTCATCTGTCGATGGACATTTAGGTTGCTTCCATGTCCTGGCTATTGTAAATAGTGCTGCAGTAAACATTGGGGTGCATGTGTCTTTTTGAATTATGTTTTTCTCAAGGTATATTCCCAGTAGTGGGATTGCTGGGTCATATGGTAGTCCTAGTTTTAGTTTTTTAAGGAACCTCCATACTGTTCTCCACAGTGGCTGTATCAATTTACAATCTCACCAACAATGCAGGAGGGTTCCCTTTTCTCCACAGCCTCTCCAGCATTTATTGTTTGTAGATTTTTTGATGATGGCCATTCTGACTGGTGCGAGGTCAGAACTACTCACTGTAGTTTTGAATTGCATTTCTCTAATAATTAGTGATGTTGGGCATCTTTTCATGTGTTTGTTGGCCATCTGTATGTCTTCTTTGGAGAAATGTCTATTTAGGCCTTCCACCGAGTTTTGGATTGGGTTGTTTGTTTTTTGATATTGAGCTGCATGAGCTGTTTGTATATTCTGGAGATTAATCTTTTGTCAGTTGCTTCGTTTGCAAATATTTTCTCCCATTCTGAGGGCTGTCTTTTCACCTTGTTTATGGTATCCTTTGCTGTGCAAAAGCTTTTAAGTTTCATTAGGTTCCATTTGTTTATTTTTGTTTTTATTTCCATTACTCTAGGAGGTGGGTCAGAAAAGGACCTTGCTGCGATTTATGTCAAAGAGTGTTGTGCCTACGTTTTCCTCTAAGAGTTTTATAGTGTCTAGCCTTACATTTAGTTCTTTAATCCATTTCGAGTTTATTTTTGTGTATGGTGTTAGGGAGTGTTCTAATTTCATTCTTTTACATGTAGCTGTCTAGTTTTCCCAGCAACACTTATTGAAGAGATTGTCTTTGCTCCATTGAATATTTTTGCCTCCTTTGTCATAGATTAATTGACTATAGGTGCGTGGGTTTATCTCTGGGTTTTCTATCCTGTTCCACTGATGTATATTAGTTCTGAGATGTGCAGCTCAAGGCAGAGCTCAAATATTCCTTTAAAGAATATCTTAAAACAAATAAAGTCTTACCATCAAGCTTGTAGTATTTCTACCTATAGATACATGTAAATAGGTTGACTGACAATACTTTTAATACTTGGTGCTCAAGTATGTTTTGTGGGGTGGTTTAGTGACACATTCAAAGACATACAATGATACCAGGCGTCTAGCTGCCATGATGAGGTTAGTCTCAGCCTGAGAGAACGTTGAGAAGTGACTTCAGGCATCCTCATAGGGCGTCATCCTACTCATTATCGTTTTTGAGTCAGGGTCTGTTCTAACAACTTTGTATATATGCTGCCATATTTAATCCTGACAGCAACCCTATGAACAAGGCACAACTGTCACCAAATAATAGCTTTAACTCTGTCTGCCACATGGGAAAAACCCTGGAGGAGGTATTGACGCCAGGTTTCCTTTCTTTCCATCCTTGAGTTTATCTTGCACTGATCACGTCATTCAGAGAATGTACGGCTCTTCAGCTGTGGCTGCCCCATTCAGAAAATGTGTTAACAGCCAAAGAGTTGATGAAGAGCAAAGAAAAGGATCATTTGAATCATTTCTCAATATGCACACAGGCTTGCTCTATCCAATGTTTTGTGATTTTTAGGATCAAATGAAAGCAAAATCAAATGGTCTGAATCTTGATGTAACCGATCTCACTTTCCATCTGCAACTAAGCAAATTCAGACTGAGTAGAGCAACCAGCATCAACCCAATCCTGGCATCGGGGTTGGGCCCCAAGGTCAGCTCCGAGAACCTGGAAGAACTAAAGGATTTTTTCATCTCCTGAATCACGTGGGCGGCTCTTTTACTGGGGGAAGGTTACCATTGCACCCCACCCCAAACACTTCCAAGAGCCAGTGCCCCAGGAATGCCCTGAGCACTCTTCCCACCCTGGATGATCAGGGCCACCCCTCCCTATGGTCCGCACGGCTGCCCTTGTATCAGAGCATTTGTTTTGTTTTGTAACTGCCTGTCACTGGTCTCTCTGCCCAACTAGATAGCAAGCCCTGTGAGGAGAGGGACTGGGTGTTGCTCACTTCAGTATTACCACCATAGCACAGTGTCTGGATATGGAATATACCTAATAAATACATCAATTAATACGTTAATTACAAATACCTACAAATAAAAATAAACTTAATTTAGTTGCGTTAGCATTGCTTGAGTTTTGTTTGGTTTTGAGGGATAAAGGTTATTTTCACCTGATTTTAAAAATTATGAACAGGTTAGACAAAGCTTTATTCAAAAAAAAATAAGGTATCTCAGGGTACACTTCATTCGATATATTGGTGAGATAAATGACTGGAGTGGGGAAAAGAAAAGGCAAACAAGAAACAAAGAGGGCTTCCCTGGTGGTGCAGTGGTTGGGAGTCCGCCTGCCGATGCAGGGGACGCGGGTTCGTGCCCTGGTCCGGGAAGATCCCACATGCCATGGAGCGGCTGGGCCCGTGAGCCATGGCCGCTGGGCCTGCGCGTCCAGAGCCTGTGCTCCGCAGCGGGAGAGGCCACGGCGGTGAGAGGCCCACGTACCGCAAAAAAAAAAAAAAAAAAAGAAACAAAGAGGCCAAGGGACAGAGACAAAGAAAAAAAAGAGGGAAACAGGAGAAAGGGGAAGAAAGAGAAAAACAAAAAGAAATTACAGAAAAAGATTTTTAAAAAGGAGACGAAACCAGTGCCTTTCAGCCAGCTTGAGTGTGAGCATGTGATGGCCACAGCTAGGGAGCTGGAATTCTCTGGAATATTAGGCAAGCGATCCTAGGCACATGGTTTCCAGGAGAGACAGAATAAAGCTTAGAGGCTGAAGTCCCACTGCCTGTCCTAGCTCTTCCCGGGATCAGACAAGACCTTCAGCTACACGTAGAACCCTGAGGTGCCTGAGGATAAAATGTGTGAAGGAAGAAGTTTAAAGACCCATGTCACAAAATTGAGCCATTCTCTCACCCTTTTCCAATAAAAAGCAAAACATAGTTCTAATTTCCGAAAAAAAAGGGCTTAGAATTTCTGAATATCTCAATACTTGCTCATGTAACGTTTACAGATGGCATGGTTTATTAGTTATGCTTCCAAGAGAAAACACAGTAAGATTAAGAAACTGAACATTAGATTACAGAACTGATGTAGCATTTAATTCTAATACAGATCGTGGCCTTTCCATCCATGCCTGACCTGCTGTGTTCATCTGTACATGGCCATGCAGCTTTAGGAAGCAGTCCCTTCCTAGAGCACGCCACTGTGTTTGGCTAACACTTGGAAAACTTTCAAGAAAACCGGCAGCGCCTCATGGCCTGGAATTTTAAATGTGCATTCCTTGTAGGCACCTTACTTCCTCATAGTTTCCTTGAGCTCTTGTGAGAAAAAGTCAAGAGGGACCTGAGACAATACTCTGCTGTAAGGGACCCACCAAGGTCTGCAGAACAGCCAGTTCACTAAATGCAAAAGCAACCTTGCCTTCTGGGCAAAACTGAGGGGACAATGTTGGGAACTTAACAAACAAAGGCATGTGTACACACACACACGTGCATGCACGCACACAGACGCACATGAACGCACACAGCCCTCAGGATGCTGGGGTGGTGGACAGAGAGTCTGCACAAAGAAGGGGCGAGGCTGGCAGCTGCTGCAGCCCTGACCCAGGAGTCAGGAGAGCCAGGTCTGCAGGGCTCCCAGCACCAGGGAAGGGGCTCGTCCTTGTTTGGAGTCCTTCACGGAAGCTGACAGCATTGAGGCTGGCTCTAGATTATAGGACTCATTCTGCTCATACCACAGCCACAAAGGAGAGATGCCCAGACTGGAGACAGGCTGGATCAAATGGAATTGCCAGTGTAATCCCAGTCCCTAGGAAAGGGTATGCCACGCATCAGGCCCTTGGTAAGCATTGCACTGAATGAAAGGATCCAATTCTGGGTATGTGTTGGTTGATGACAACGTGAGGGAAGTTATTTCCCCTCTCTTAGCCCTAATTTCCCCAGTTAGGGGAACTCATGAATCTGTGTCTTGGGTGAAATGAGATAATGCACTGAATGTGCTCTGCGGTGCCTAAAGTCATCATCAAACATAAAGCAGGGACGTTTAGAAATATTCCTCTTTCACCTTAAAGCATGTCCCTAATTTAACATTTGTGTGGCCATTATGCAAAAACATACAAATATGTCAATGTCAACAACAAAACAGAAAGCTTTCCCCAGTACTGTACCAAACCATCAATGGTGAACAAGGGGCTGATTCTCTCAAAGGGTCAGCTGGTTGTTCCAAAGCGATGCACAGATTTTCACAGTTCCAGCTTTGAACTGACCTCACATCTTCTGCTTACCAGTTGCAGAAACGCCAAATCCTACACCAGCCAAAAAGCAATTTTCACAAAAACGTTTCAATGGAGCTGGAAAAGTCCTTAGATAGAGTCTAGGCCAACTTTCATGTGTAAACATGAAGACACTGTGGTCCAGACTGGTGAGCTGAGTTGTCCAAAATCACACATCTGGTTTGTGGCACTACCAGTCAATTGTAGCACTTACTTAAATGCACATCAAAAAGCTAACAATAGGACAGCAGAACTCTAAAAATCCCCGAAATACATACAGAGAGAGAGAGCGAGCGAGCCAGGCTCTGCAGTTCAGCAATAAGCCAGGGGCTTGGTTGTAGCCAACAGCTGGCTGCGGGACCTTTGTGAAGTCAGTTAACCTCTCTACAACCTCGTTTCCAAAATCAGGGATCTGCCATAAGGAATATCAAATAAAAACACTCTCAATTGTCCTTCTCCTCAAATAACAACGGCTTAAGCTTCTAAACCGATGCTTCAGAGTCTCTCATTGAAAAGCTGCACAGGAGTAGGCAAACATTTGTGGGCTGACCTAAAATAATCCTGTGACGACGTCTGGAACTGTTCCTCTGTCTCGTCCCTTCTGAGTTCAGGATCACCCACTCCATATGGCTGGTAATTTCCACTTCTGTATGTTCCTACCTGTCCAGACTTCAGAGAACAGCTCAGCAGGGTTGCTTCCTGGGAAACTCTGGATCACGAATCCCAGTCAGGACAGATCCCCATCCCGTCCCCAGACCTATGACAAAATGCATTTGATGGTTTTCTAAATCAGTTCACCCAGGGGATCTGGATGAGTACTAAAATACATTCCTTTACATATGCATGCTTTCATTGTGTACTTCACTAGTAAAAATAACATTGAGAATGCGTAGACGTTTAATAATGTTTGGGTGCCCCTTACATCCTTAACTCTGAATTCTCAAATTCTGGGATATTTAAAAATCCTGGGCCTCATGAGTTGTAAAATGAAATTCTGCTACTAACTTTGCTGTTGTCTGATTTCTTCAAGTCCGTGTCATTTTCTCAGCACCTCTTCTCTTTGAACATCATTAATTAGCCAAGAGACAAAGGCCTTCTGTGTGAGTTGAAGCCAAAGTTGTACAATCTCATGTGTCCTTACTAAATAAATGTCTACTTTTTTTCTGTTTCGGCTGCAACATTCCATCCAGTGTCCTAATTTCTTCACTTGGTGGTTCTGCTTAAATTTCTCCTCTGTTCATTTAAGATGTTGGTTTTCTCTTCTATTGTACATGCTATGGCTTTTCCCAAAGCTCAGCTATACTTTCCACTTGTTAGAACTTTATAATATGGGTCAGGCCCAGCAAAGTCAATACCAACTAACTTATTGTGAGCCTATCTAACTAGATTCCCCCAGCTAGCAACCCAGAGCCAGCCAGATTGGCAGACCCCGACACCTCAGGGATGACAGCCAGTGCCGTGCTTTATTCTCACACAGAGTTGGACCTGAGAGTTCATCTCTTCCATATCTGCCCTTCTGTTACAATCCTTGAGTCCCTGGAGTCTGCTATTTAAAATAGAGCTGATCTTTTGGGATTCTCGTCTTTCATACACACTTGAAAAGCTATTCATCCAATCCCGAGTTAAAAGACTCTAAACTGTATTAACAAATCAGTCTGGTTGCAGTTCTCCCAAAATTGAATTATTCTCTTAACAACCTCTTGAGAGAAAGCAACGAAACATTAACATCTCAGCTAAGTCTGCTTGTCATCTTTCCTCGACTCCCCAAACCTTGACTCTACCCGTAACACAAAGTAACGCTGAAGTCTACAGGGCTTCCACGTGTGGGACAACCATACAAACAGACCCGGGTTCTCAGATCCAGAGTGTGGAATCAGCAAGGCCATCGTAGAAAGAAGCTGGTGGCCCAAAACTACGATTTTCAACACAAATTGAGAATACATAGAGGCTGCAGTAACCCCGTATTAGCATGGACAGCAACATACCCGTTTCAGAAGGTCAGTTCCATGAAGGCAGGAAATAAATCTTGCTGTGGAATACCTTTACACCTCTGAGCAACCCTCTTGGAGTAAGTATTGAAACCTCTGCTATCTGACTTCCTACAGGGCTTACCACCAGCACGTTCACACAAAGTTGGCAAGAGCAGGACAACACGTAGACATTTTATAGTAGCTTAAGATTTAGTAGATTGTTTTTTTCCCAGAGCCCAAGATGAGGCCAAAGTAAACAAGCACACACGTGTGTACACACATACTCACACCCCAGAATCGCTCTTGTTGGAAGAGTAATTCTGTCGAGCAGTGTCTTTGAGAAAGAATGAAAACTGGGCTTCCCTGGTGGCGCAGTGGTTGAGAGTCCACCTGCCGATGCAGCGGACACGGGTTCGTGCCCCGGTCCGGGAAGATCCCACATGCCGCAGAGCAGCTGGGCCCGTGAGCCATGGTCGCTGAGCCTGCATGTCCGGAGCCTGTGCTCCGCAACGGGAGAGGCCACAACAGTGAGAGGCCCGCGTAGCGCAAAAAACAAACAAACAAAAACAAAAAAGAATGAAAACTACTTCTCTGGGGGAAAGAACCCTAAGAAGAAACTTCTGAAATATACAAAGACACATTTGAGAATTAGTAAACATGTCCACTGAGGAAATACATAGAATAAATAACCTCAAATTAGATTGGCCCTAAAAGGAACACATCCCGAAAGTGGGGTTGCAGGTTACAGACCCACCTTCCTACCATAGAGACCTTTAAGAACAATCCCAGTAGCCAGCTGTCTAGAATGGCTCCAGTGTAGATCTACGCAGAGGGAGAGAAGTACCAGATGTCTAGAGGAACACTTTTCCCAAGCAGGAGTTTTTGTTGTGTAGGTACTTCTAATACATAGACTCTAAACTTTTGCAGCCCTCTAATTACCAAATTATAATTTCATTAAAGTCCCAGACAGACCACAGCTCAGAGTAAACCTAACGTGTACCGTGCTTACCCACTTTCTCAGCTGATTCTTAGTCTTCAGTGTTCCATATCTATGACGATCATATAGCTCGCATTTTTCAGGCTGATTCAATTAAAACATTTTCTTGCTGTTGGCCTCCTAAGTACCTTTACATGTGTCAAATCCTGTCTCGTGAACTTTGATTGAGGAATTACGTTTGCTCTAGATTGCAGACTCAATTTTTAACTAGTCATCAGGAGGGAAAAGGCAGTATTTATGAAAGATGCTTTATCTTCAAATTCTAGAAAAACTTCCCTCCAATCCAGGTCAGTATGGGGATCATCTGTCACATCCAAGGGTCAAACATAAAAAGGCAGTAGTGGGAATAAGAGGCGTGGGCTCCCTCTCTAGCCAGCAAGCCTGCCAAACCACAGACAGGAGGCACTCAGATGAAGGCATCCCGTTTAAAGGAACTTTGTTCTGTTTGTGCTTTGTTTAAATCCCAGAGTGGGAGATGACCCACAATAAGCCACTTGAACTTTTTTCTCTGTAAGTCTCCAGTTGAAATACAGTATGTGGGAGTTCTTTCAATAGCAGTTATGCAGGCCTTTTCAGAGACTAAATTTGAATACTCCACAGTTACCAATTAGGAGTATAACTGCTCAACAACAGGCTTGAAAGCCAATGGCAGCCCCCCACTGGCCTCACTTTACCAGGTTCCCAGCCAGGCCCTCTGAGGGCTTCCCCACAGGCAGCCCTGCTTCAGCCTTCCTGACCAGGAGACCCAGCCCTGGGAGACCCGACCCTCTTCCTGGGTGACATGTTATTTGTACTGTTCCTTATCTATTCAAAGCTGGAGCAATAAGAACAAACTCAGCTAAACTAAACTGGTCCTTTGTTTGCCATTATCATCAAAATTTTATGTAGGAACTAATAAAAACATGCTTTACGTGCACAGTTACATGGGTTTACACAGGCAATAACATCCAGCAAGTTATATCCATCAATTCAGTTACAGACCCTTAGGAATAAATATTTTATCTTTCCCAATGTTTTCGTTTATTGAAAGGAAGGTGGGGACACAGAAGTGTATGACTATCTGTGGCTCCTAAGGGCTCTTACGTCCCCCTGGATGCCTCTCCAGGAGACCAGAAATGTCCTTTCAGGAGTTTCTGGATAATTTTCATAATTTTTTAGCCTCCTAAGAGCTCAGTATTAATCATTCCTCCAATCTCAGTAAATGGAAAGCTTTTTACAAAGCTGTTAAAAATAAATCGCTTTTGAAATGAGTTCAGAATTTTCTTAGAAAAAAATTTTAAGCAAACAAAAAGATTCAATTCTCTTCCCAACTGGGACCTTAGAGCAGATTTACAATAGATGTAATTAAAGAAGTTTAATGAAATCCAAATCTAACCCCCCCCACCAAAATTGGATCATTGGATATTTCAGCTTTCCCTTCAGTGATGTACTCTAAAAATACACTGAATGAGTTGGGTTTTGTGTGGGGTTTTTTTTGCTGTATATTTTTTCTTTCTTTCCAGATCTTCAGTGTCCAATAGAAACATAATGGGAGCCACAAAAGCAAGCTGCATGTGTAATTCAAAATTTTCCAGTAGCCACATTAAAAGCGTCAAAAGGAACAGGTGAAATTAATTTAAATAATATATTTTATTTAACTCAATGTATACAAAATATTGTCATTTTAACATGTAATCAGTCTAAAAAAAATCTTACTAATGGAATATTTTACATTGTTTTTTCTCGTCCTAAGTCTTGGAAAACTAATGTGTATTTTACTTACAGTACAATTCAATTCAAACTAGGCTCATCTCAAAATGCTAATAGCCACATATGACTCATGACGGCTACCCCTCTGGACAGCAAAGGTCTAGAGAATTGTTGACCAGCCTGGGAAAGATAATCTCAAAGAATTCACGATTTATATGATTGCTTTTGTACCCTGTGGGCACACCTCCCCCAGATTATAACTGTGAATCTAACATATTATAAACTCAGAAAATATTAAAATTACATGCTGTTTTAAAAGTCCAATTTTTTTCCTGTTTATAACTGATAGTAAAATAAGCAAAGGGAAAGCCAGACAGGTGAAAAGGCAAAATACTTAGGGCAGCCAAAAAGAGTCTATGTCGACAGTTATCAGAGGTAAGTTAGAAAGTGTTACCAATCAGATCCTCTACCAGCCTTCACAGCCCCTGCAGCCTCTTAAATACGGACCACTGTGAAGTCTCTTCTGTATAACATGGCACCTTGGGAAAATGAGAAGCTATATTCTTTTCCACTTAACTTTTTTCACTCAAAGAAGCTATGTACTAAGTTTCTGTAACCTTTAAAAACAACGCTATCTTCTATTACTCTTTCATCATCCCTCTGTTTCTTAGAGTAGATACTAAAAAAGACATTTGTATAGGGCGTTTTTGTTTTTAAGATTTTTTTTTTTAATGTGGACCATTTTTAAAGTCTTTATTGAACTTCTTACAACACTGCCTCTGTTTTATGTTTTGGTTTTTTGGCCCCGAGGCACGTGGGATCCTAGCTCCCCGACCAGGGATCGAACCCACACCCCCTATATTGGAAGGCATCTCAACCTCTGGACCACCAGGGAAGTCCCCATTAGGGTATTTGTAAAGTAAGGGTTTAAACCAAAAAGCCGGTACTGCATCTCTGATTTTTTTAAAGTAAGTTTTGGCAAATTACTGTTTTTCTGTGGTTAAATGTTGCCATGTTAAAAAAAAAATCACCCCAATAATTCTAAGTCTGTGTTATGTCTTGCAAGTGTTAGTCATATTTTTACTTGAGGTGTTATTATATTTAATAATGCATACTGATGCATGTTAAGCAAGTTGTTCTGGAGGGCAGAGACCAGAATTGCTGACTATACCCTTTGCTGAGCTAACCAAAGCACTGCATGCATAGAAGGGCTTAATTATCCCGTGTGTTGTCGTCGTTGACTCATAAAATGCGTGCACACGCTGAAATAAGGGCTCTGAGTAAATGTAAAGGTGTTTTGTTTTTGTTTCTAGATTCATAGAGTGTGTTGTCTCAAGATAAAACAAAGAATCTTGAAATGATGTTTTTATTTTCTCCTCCAAGATGAAGGAAAGTCCTTCTCGGCAATAAGTCAGATTGACACCAGGGGAATTCGAGGATTCTCTCAAAGTCTCTGATCTGTTTTTGTGTGTTTTAAATCAAATAAGGAAAAGTCAACCACATATAAAATGCACACTCAAATTTCCTTACCCCCTCTCCCTTCGACCTCACGTTTTCTCTAGAATGGGAGTGGGTTTTGATTCCAGAGAATCCTGCCTTGGTTTTCAAGTGAACGGAAGGATGGTGGTAGGTGAAATATACCCTAAGATTAGAAGTGTTTTTATCTAAAGATTTAGAAAAAGGCACTAAGCCAATCAATTAACTCTAATAATGGCACTGTTAAAAGATCTTCAAAAAGAGACATAACAATTAGATGCAAACTAATCTACACTAAACCCTGTACGGGAGGGAAGTCAGTGCTATAAAGGATATTATTGGGTCAACTGGAAAACACTGGAATATGGATGGTAGATTATAGTTATTCATCAAAGTTAATTTTACCGAAGTTGATAACTGCACTCTGGCTACACAAAAGAATATCCTAGGGCTTCCCTGGTGGCGCAGTGGTTGAGGGTCCGCCTGCCGATGCGGGGGACGCGGGTTCCTGCCCCGGTCCGGGAAGATCCCACATGCCGCGGAGCGGCTGGGCCCGTGAGCCATGGCCGCTGAGCCTGCGCGTCCGGAGCCTGTGCTCCGCAGTGGGAGAGGCCACAACAGTGAGAGGCCCGCGTACCGCAAAAAAACACAAAGAAAAAAAAAACCAAACAAAAAGAATATCCTATTTCCTGGGAAATACACAATGAAGTATTTAGACATAAAGGCCCATGGTGTATGCATCTTACTCTGAAATGGTTCAGAAAAAAGTGAACAATAGTTACCCAAGTGCAGGGAATATGGGTATATCCTTTGTACTTACTTTTGCAAACTTTCTGTAAGTTAAAAATTATTTCCAAAACTGTTCTAATTCTTTTAAGAGTGAATACACATGGTGGGGAAAAAATTCTTCTGAGCAAATTTCCTTTAGGAGTTTACACTGCACAGCTCCTCGTCCTGGCTACCTACCTAATTCCCACAGCAAGCCTCTGGATTTGACTGTAGAAGACACAAAGCGATGACCCGACTCCCACCTGGCAAAGGGCTCGCCTCTCCACAACCCACCCCTGGCTCCAGCTCTGTGCCTGAGGCCCTCCTCCCGTCTTCTCCATAGAAAGAATGTGGGCTTTGGGCGTTGGCTCTCCGATCGGCCCAGGTGTCCTTCTCATACTCTCATTTCCGGGGTTGGGTGAGGGGAGATGCAGGATAAGTCTGTCAATGGTTAAAGCAATGCTCACAGTGGCTCTGAAAGCTGATTAAGACTCTCCGTAAGGAGATAACCACACGCTCCTTGGAACCCTGGCCGCCAACAGTGCCGCCACCAGGAGCCCGGATTATCAAGGGTTAAGGTACCTGTGGGAATCCCCGGGACCACCGAGTAAAGGAACTGGCTTGCCGAGGCATTTTTTACTGCCTTCCCTCTCCCCACCCGCTGAAAACCTACTTATTTTGAAACAAAATGATCCTCAATCTTAGCACCAAAACCTCCAAGTCAAAGAGAATCATGGAAGCAGAGCAGGGCCAAACCTTAAAGGTCAACAAATCCACCCTCTCCCCTGATGCAGGGGTACCTTTCAGGCTACCGGGTCATTCAGCCCCTTTTCAGGATCCTCCAGAGATGAGACGGGAAGCTCCCTACTTTTTGCAAGGCAATAGATGTATTCGATACATACACACATATCCACGATTTGATAACTCTGATGTTTAGAAAGTTCTCCTTTGCAGTCAGATAAAAACTGCTTCCCTAAAAGGGAAGAAATCTGAAAGCAGGAAAAGGAAAGGGAACTTTGCTTCATCAGTGCCTGGACAAGCAGGCACACAAGAAATAACTTGGGAATGAATGACTCAATTAACGGATAGTCTGTGCACTGGCTCTTTTTCTATCCTACCGAGCAATAAAAAGCATCCACTGTCTCTTCCAAGATACAGCATCTCAAGCGCTTGAAGACATTTTCACGTCCGCCTCTGTCTTCTGTCCAGCCTAAAATCCTCCAACTGTGCCTCACACTACAGTTTATGAAACTGTCACTAACCTTCCTTCACTCATTCACAACTCATTCATTTATTTATTCATCTATTTCCAAAAGGAATTTGTCATGTCGTTAAAAAAAAAAAGGACAAAAGCAACAAAATTACTAAAATAGAAATGATCGTGCAGAAAATAGGGTCTGGAGAGATCTACCATGCCAAACGACATGTTTACATTGTTTTCATGATTAATTTCAAAACTTGATCCTAATGTTCCTGTTGCAAAGGTGAATAGGGAAATATTGCGAGTCTCAAAACTCCGGATTATGAGGATGAAACAGACCAGTTCCTTGGGAGAGAAAAGGTGATTGCCTGTACCAAGGACAGAGGTCTTGTGTAGGGCAATGTAAACCAGGGACATGGAGTCGTGCAATGGATAATCAGTGTTCCTACTCAAAATTCACAGCAAATGCTGAGCAACGTTAAAATAGTTGGTTTTTTGTAGTAATTTCTGATGCAAGCTTGAAGGTAGCAGATCAAGACACAGTTCAGAGTGGGTGATTACAAAAAGGGTTAAGTTGATTTGGCCCAAATATGTAAATATCTTCTTCAGTATTTTAATTTACTCCAAGATGTAACTTAGAATAGCTGCATAATTTGTAAGTCGTGTTTTAAACGATTGACCCTTAACCAAACCTCCTCCTCCGGGATTCTGAGCCCTGGAGAGAAGGAAGCTTCAGGTTATACTCTCGTGAGAGTCTGAAGTGCACTGATCCTACATTCTTGAACAAGCAGCTTCATAAAATTTAGAGACCAGATAAACAAAAGGTAAAGTTTGTATTTTGTTATGAAAATCAGGACACTAACTAATGATGTCACAGCCCTGCTGGGAAACAGAAATAGACCACAGAGGTACCTGCCCACAGAGCCAGGGCTTTCTGCAGGATGTAGCTGGGGAGGATGTAGATGTAACAATAACTGTCACTGGGGTTAATTTTTACAATAATCCTGCTAGGTAGACATTGGTTTTCCCTGTTTTACAGATTCAGAAAGTGAAGATGAGGCCAAGAGAAGTTTGCCAAAGGTCACAGAGCTAGAAGTAGCCATGGAAGGATCTAAATGTCAAGCTTTCTGGCTCCAAATTTTGTATTTTTCCCACTTTATCACCTGGCTTCCCTGGGCCACAGTATGACGAGTAAATACAATGTCTGTGATGTTGACTTAATGACATGATTATGAAGCTTTGGGAGTACACCAGACTGCCCTGAGAGTAACGTCAGGTCTAGGCATGATGTGCTGGTGTGGATTTTAAAACCAGGAAGAAATATCTTGATTTGCAGCACTGCCCATGTCTAAGGTATAAATTCTCCCACCATGGCCCAGGCATGGGTTCCAGCACACCACTGGGTCTTTAGGGCTTGTTCCCAGGTAGCAGCGTCCAAGGAAGTCTACTTGCACCTGGTTCACTTCCCAGTGAACAAGGAAGTTCCATATTTTCCTGACATTGTGTCCCCGCTATACTACCGAACTTTTACTTTTATGTCATAATGTGACCTGTTTCTGGGAAAGGAAAGGAAAAGAATTGGCCAAATCAAGTAAATCAAGATCATAGAAAATTCCATCCTGAAAAACCAGCGCATCCTTGAAACACCCCAGTAGTTGCTTTATCTTCAACACATACATGTGCCCAGATCTACTTGCATTTGAACCTGATATTACATTATGATTGTTCAATGTTGGAACCAAAATCAAACTGCTTACTTTTGTTAGGTCTATAATATTGCAGGTATGGATAATTTTTTTAATAAATAACTTTGTTCAAGAAGTAGTAGGGTCTGAATAAATACTTCTTACTACTAGCAATTTCACCTACTAATACAATGCTAAAGATATTTTTATTTTAATACTAAATATTAAAGATACTTTTTATGCTTTTTAAATATTAAAAAAAAATTCTGGTTAAGGATGGTGGGTTCAATACATGCACTTGGGACTGCTCTTTCCTGAAACCCTAATAAAATGACAATAAAGAATTCTGAAAAGGACATAAACTTACAAGGCCAAAGAAAATGGGAAAGGAAGCAACTGCAATATAATTTTGGAAGCTGGAACCCGGATCGGTGAGTAGTAACTAAGTTAGCAGACCCAAGAAAGATGAGTCCCAAGCCAGTGATGGGCAAGCTAGCTGCAAACAACCCAGTTTACACCTCAAAACCCTTAAAAGGCTCAAGAATTGATGGCTCCACTGGAAGTAGGTGTGAGGAAGCTAAGGCAAAGGGATTGGTTTTTAAAGTCTGCTTAAGACGCAAGAGGGAGGAGATATGGGAACATATGTATAGGTATAACTGATTCACTTTGTTATAAAGCAGAAACTAACACACCATTGTAAAGCAATTGTAAACCAATAAAGATGTTTAAAAAAAAAAGAAGTAGTTAGAGCTCCAGATCCCTTCCTCTGCTCTGGGTGGTTGTACCTTCCCACCCCGGCAGAGTCTAAAGGTTTATTCTCTGAGATGATAAATCCCAGGGTCTCTAGACTAAAACCCACTAGGCACAGTTAAGTGCAAGGAACTAAGAAAAGAGCAATTAAGTCAAAGTTTACATATTGAATTGGAGATCTCCCTTGTCTTTTTCCTCTCAGGTCCCAGAAAACAGGTACCCACCAGCGTAGAAGAAGAGTCTTTTCTGACTCTCCAAAGAAAAGAACTGAAGAAAAAATTTAAAATGTCTCCTTCAGGTAACAGATAAGACCTGTTACTGTACAGGTAAGACCACACTCAATCCCCTCCCATGCTCCTCCATTCAGCTATTTTATGCCTCCTTTATAAATATGATCAGTCAGCCAACGATCACCAAATATTGGAGGAAAGCATCTAATACAAAAGAGAAAAGGAAGCAAAGCCATCTTGAGGAAAGAGAGATATAGAGAAAAATAAAACTAAAACAGAACAAAACAAAACCCATTCAATAATATTCTCAGAGAGATGAATAAAAATATTATATCCGTAAAGTAAGAATGGAATGCCATTTGAAAAAGGAAGATTTGGAGAAGAACAGTAACAACAACAAAAAGAAGCTCTGGGAAATTAAAAATGATAGCAGAAATGAGGACGTTACTAAAATAGTTAAAGGATAAAATTGAAGAAATCCTCCAGAAAATACAGGAAAATGAAGAAGAGTTTGGCAGATAGGAAAGCAAACATAATTTTTTTTAAACCAAACCGTAAGACCTAATAATAGGAGCTCCAGAAAAAAATAAACAAGGAAAATAGAGGGGAAGAAAACTATCAAAGAAATATTTAAAGAAAATATCCTAGAAGAGGCCAACATGAGATTGTAGATGGAAAGGCCCACGGGGCGCCAGGACAACGGATAGCAATAGATCCATTCCAAAATGCATCTCTGTGAAACTTCACAGCACTAGGGATAAAGGGCTTCTTAAGAGAAAGACAGAGATGAGAAATGTTCTATATAAACGATCAGATACAGACTTCAGCGTTAACACAGGAAGCCAAAAGGCCATTAGAGAGTGCCTTTAAAATTCTGAGGGAAAATGACTTCCAACCTAGAACTCTATTACCCAGACAAGAATTATTAATCAAGTGTCAAGAAAGAACAGAGATGTTTCAGACCCACAGGATCAAAAAATCTGCCCCACTTGCATACTTAAAGGAAAAGTAATCACAGTTATATGGGTCAGCTGCAGACAGCCTTTCTGTGTCATAGCAATACCTGTATACAGTCTTTATATAGTCATAATAATTGAACCAAAATTGTTGGAGCAATGGGAAGACAAGAAGTGAGCATATCTGTGGTGTAGGAGTGGGGTGGGTGGTGGTGAAAGAGGATTAAACCCTCATGTTCCTCGGTGGTTAAGCAATAGGTCAGTGATTCTCAAACTGGTCAGTTTCAGGAACCCTTTACAATCTCAAAATTATTGAGGATCCCAAAGAGCTTTCTTTTATGGCATAATATTTCTGTTTTTCAATTTGCTTAGTTTTCCGTGTATTTATCACTAATTCAACCCCAAACTCTCCTCTGTGTTCTATAACTCTGTCCTTAAAATGTTCAAACATATCAGCTAAAATGATCATGACATCTTGCTCAAGATTTCTTTCCCAGATTTATGACCTGCACAGTCTAGACAGGTTGCTCTCTCTTAAAACTATCAATATTCACCATTTTAGAAATTAAACTAAAACTTAAAATATATATGCATTTATTTATTTTAAAATAACAATAAGCTCATTATATGTTGGCATAAGTAACATTTTATGAAATATATTTATTTTCCCTTGTTAAAAAATTTAATGAGAAGGTTGATTTACATTTTCACAAGTCTTTTTTTTTTTAACGTCTTTATTGGAGTATAACTGCTTTACATTGTTGTGTTAGTTTCTGCTGTATAACAAAGTGAGTCAGCTATACGTATACTTATATCCCCATATCCCCTCCCTCTTGGGTCTCCCTCCCACCCTCCCTATCCTATCCTTCTAGGTGGTCACAAAGCACCGAGCTGATCTCCCTGTGCTATGCGGCTGCTCCCCACTAGCTCACAAATCTCTTTAGTGTTTGGCTTATGGTTTGTGGATTATGTCTGGGTATGTTGTTTCAGTTGAACATATGCAGAAAATCCAACCTCATACGGATATAAAGTTGGCAAATGGAGGACTATTTTAATAGCCTTTTCAGATAATTGTGGATATTCTTCTCTGATACTACACTAAAAATTGACAAATGGTGGTTTCCTAAAGGTTCACTGAAATGAGCAATCTGAAATTACATTGATAAATATTTAGTACTTTGCCGTACTAAAATCCATTAGGCTACCTTGCACTTTGAATGGACATAATGTTACAAGATTTTGTAACATAATGCAATGGTCACTTGGAAAATACTGATCTACTGAGTTATACATATCTTCCAGATGTTGATACATTCTATTATGCAATATAAAAAAATCACATTTGTTATTATCATCACTAATCTTATCAGAGAAGTCTTTAAGTGTTGGGAAGCTTTCAAGGCTCATGGTGGAAAAATCAAGTTTTCCAAAATTGAGCCTTCAACTGACAGCTCAAAGTTTTTCACTGGTAAACCTAGCCCATCAGTTGTTTTCCTCTAAATAGCAAGCCCTGGCATTCATTTTTGAGAAAATGTCTGCAAAATACTTAAGTCTGAATAACTATGATTTGCCTGTCAGTTATTCTTTCAAGTAAAAATGTGTTCCACAGGGGGAAAAAGGCCAGGAGCTTGCAACTCAGACAATTGCATAAGTGTTTTCCCCCCGAGACAACCATTGTACATCACTGAAGTACCTCACATTTCAACACACATTTCTAGGTTTAATAAAATTAATCACTTTTATTGCTTCATCAAGGACATTCCTAAGTGGAAATGTACTTTAAAAAAAACCTCCAAATGTGTAATTGTAATTCTTCAGTAATTAAAAGATGAAGAATACAGTGACTAGTACAGTTTGGTGCCCCTGCCTTGATTCATGCAGACACCGGCAGTTTCACCCATCGTTGTCTTACACCATCAGAGCAAATGTCCACACAGTAAAAAAAAAAAAAAGCCAAAGGATGTCTGAATGTTACATAAAAATAGTTTTGAACTCATGGACCCAGTGAAAGGATCTCGGGACTCAAATGGTCCACAGAGTACACGTTGAGAGCTGCTGTAATAGGTAGTCTAAAACTAACTATATCAAGTTAGTAGGAACATAGGAATGATAGGATATGGAAATAGATATTAATGGAAGCAGGAAATGCCCACTGCATTCCCAGTGGTGGACTGGTGTCCTTCATATCAAGTCTTGTCAAATGATTTAACCCTTTAACTTATGTGCAGGTATAACTTAGATTTTAAAAACGGATAAAAAGACAATTTTTTAAAAAATTTAAACATCGTAAGTAATTTAAGCATTCTTCCAAAACATAATTTACTGCTTCAGATACTCAAAGGATTAGAATACCCCTTCAATGGATAATCATGGTTATGTAAAATGAGCTTGAAACGTTTCTTTTTTAATGTTGATGTAATATAAGCTATAGCTCTTTGTCAGCCAATTCTAGTAGTAAAGGTAGATAAGTTATAACTTATTCCAGTTCTGCCAGGAGAGTTGTGTGCTTGTGTGCACGTGTGAATGTGCATACACGAAGATGAGCTTTTTTGAGAGTGGACAGTGTGAACTCTTGAATTATTAAACACTAGATGTAATAGAAATCCTCCCCCATCTGAGAGGAAATGACATTCCTTGGATTAAGCTTTCTTGCTGACTGTAAGCCTCACTCAAACAGGGTCATTGCCTCTCTTCCCCAATGCTCACTGTTCCAGGGTCAACTTACAGAGACAGACTTATAGGGACGGGGGCACACTTCACACCCCACGGTAGCTTTTCTGTGGTCAGGTCCAAGGTTCAGAACCAACCCGTTGATTGGCTATCTTCCCTCCTAGAATAAACACAGACTTAGAGCAGCATTCCTGACAGAAATACAATTTTGGACGAATGGAATTGAAAGGTTAGATTCGTAACGGTGAAGAAAGGATATGAGAGGAGGGCTGGTAAGCCTGTCCCCAGAAAGAACAGCCCAAGCGCCATCTTTCCATGATGACTTAACTCACTCCTCTCCAGGGGAGGCGGGAGAGAGATGTGGAAGGAACGACTCAGTCACGCTCCTGTTTCTGGTGAAAATACACTGGACCAGATAAATTAACACAGTCATTACCCTGGCAGTTTCCAAACACAGCGATAAACGCTAACAGCAGCACATGTGAAAGGTAAGAGAAAAAAGAGCAAATCTGGGCAAATCAGGACTATGACATTTATGTGACTGGGCATTTAAAGTAGCTGTTTTTTCTTCAGTAATTAAAAGTGCATTATTCGAATAATCACTTTAGTCTTATTTTTCGAGGAAAACTATTTTCAGTGTGAGCTACTTTATCTACTTTTCTACTTCTTCAAAACGTATAGATCCAGAACGTTATAATGTAAATCTTGTCAGAAGGTGGGTTTTTTTTTTAATCCTACAATAAAAATACTAAAATGTTCAGATCCTGGGCCTTTGTCCTGTAAGATTAATTCTCCCCAAATACTAAACGTGAACTTCATGTGCCAGAACATCTCAGTCACCATAGTTTCCATGTCACACCTTTGGTCTCATACAGATGAGCATGGAAGACTCACCAGGAAGAGCGGTAACTGATCTGCTTCTCAGTGTCTGAAGGGGGCGGCATGGAACCAGAGGACCTTTTAACTCAAGGGTTCAAAATGGCCTATTCGAGCCCCCAAAATATAAGCACATATTAGACCAAAGTTGGTAACTGCAGCCCAGGACTCTTAACATTTCCTGGGTGAATAACCAGAGGTTGGGTGAAGCGGATGAGGGAGAAAAGTGAGACTTGGACTAGATCTCTGGTGCCTTCCCATTCTGCCCTGCCTGCACAGGGTCACAGCGGCACCCAGTTACCCTCGGGGGGAGGTGTCAGGGCAGCTCTGCCTGCTGATAATACACGCAGACAAGGGCAGCAGAGAGATATTTCTAAAGGTGGAATCAAGAGCTAGACAGGGTAATTATACCTCTACTTCCTCTAATAATACAACATCTACTATTTATTTCTGGATTACTGCTCAGTTAGATAAACAGTTCACCTAATCCATAGCTATATAAATAACCAATGTTGAGATGCATTTTTCCAGATACCCAGATGGAATTCCTATCTGGGTCCCACCCTGTTTTCCCACAGCATGGCGCCTCTGCTTCTGCCCTGGCACTGACCCCAGTCTGACCTTCGTCAGAGAGCTGTGCTCTAAGCCTCACTCATCTTTACATCCCAGTCCCTGATACCTGGCATATTGTGAGTGTCTCAGAACACTGAATGAAAGGAAATACTGACTTGAATCTATTGTTCAAGTGAACTGTCTTTCTCCTCCCAGGATCAGAGAGTGACAAAATGATTCGTGACTTTTGTCATAGGTTAAGCTGATGAAGTTACTCATCACTTATCTTATCAACGGACAGCATTAAAAAGGAGGTTGTTTAAAGTAGGAAACAGTGTTAATACAGGTAGTGAAGCCAGTTAGTGGGATCCCTGTGACCCTTGCAGTGTTTATGGACACCAAGCTCAGGGTGGAGGAGGGTGAGGGTGAGATCCTTCTGCACTGTGGGTGGTCAGGGTCTAGTTTTCCTCCATAGTTGCACCCCAGCTGGGCGTCAGGAGCCCTCTGGGCCCACCGCCCAGTAGTTAGGCTCACAGAGCCTGCCCACCATTGAGGCCACAGGAGTCACTCAGTGCCACTTTAAGAACACTCCTGGAGGGAGGGAGACGCGAGAGGGAAGAGATACGGGAACATATCTGTATGTATAACTGATTCACTTTGTTATAAAGCAGAAACTAACACACCATTGTAAGCAATTATACTCCAATAAAGATGTAAAAAAAAAAAAGAACACTACTGGCTGCCCCCCCTACACACACATGCACACACACACACACACACACACACACACACACACACACGTGCAGGTAAAGGACAGCCAATTAGAACAGCCCATCATCCCTCACTGACCTCCTACACCAAGACACACTGATAACAGGCAAAGCCCTACCTCAGCTATCTAAAGCACTGTGTTTTGTATCCCCAGGAACTAGTATGGTGTCTGGCTCAAAAAATGTTTGCTGAATGGATGAATAAATGTATGACTTAACACAGTGTGGTTATAACATAATGACCCTGCTTTTCATGTCTAGGACTGACACGACAGAATAGTACCGTGGAGAAGACACTGACCAAAGCCAGAAGACCTGGGCTCTGGAAGAAACAGCTTCTCCAGCTTCTCTTACGGCCTAGCCTCATCTGTACCTACCTCCTAGACACAATGCAGCCTTGCCTCTAACCCTGCTGACTCTCATTCACATCTGCCTCTGGACCAGGGTCCCACAGATATCCTGGAGCCCAGGTGTTCAAACCCGAACTCTTCTTGTGTCTTCCCTCGGCCTCACCCCTTCAGCCTTCCTTGAACTAGTAAACAGCTCACCACCATGTGGCACCCGACGCAGAAACCCAGGTGTCCTCCTCAACTATCCTCTTCTTTGTCCCACCGTCCTCAAGGTCTTGGGGCTTTATCCTAAACATCCGTGGAATCAGTCATCCCTCACCCAAGCCCTCTGCTGCCATCTTTCTCCGGGCCTCACCACCTCCCAAAGCAGTGGTCTGCCCACTTCCCTCTCTCTCCCTGTTAGCAGTAGCATCGCTACCCTACTACCCAAAGAGTTGTATCTACATGTGGCTTCTCATTGCCCAACTACCAGGGCCCTGTACGTAGTGTGTAGGAATGGAGCCCACACGTGGCCCATTGTCAATGCCACCTCGGTCCTCTGCCTCTTCACCAGCCTGCAACACACCGTTCTCACGATATCACTGTGGCTTCACATATCTGCTGTCCTTTCCACCTTCTTGTAATCCTGTCCCCAGATGTGCCTTCCTAATGATAACAAGCAGGGGTGTAGATTCAGGGTGCTATGAAGTAACAGTATGCGAGAGAGTTTAAATACTTGGTTCTAATAGGTGTTACATGTTTACAATATATATATATTCAGTGTATGTGTATTCAATAGATATTATGCTAGGAACATATATACCTTATAAAACATTTAATGAGTAGTTTCTGTAATTAATACATTTACACCAATTAACCCCGAATGCTGTATTGGTTCATTTTCCACTGAGCCTATTGCATAATTACAAGTTAGCAGCTACTTTGAAGAGGTTGAAAGGTTTGTGATGTTTAAATATGTGACTTCCTTTCTAATTAGTCCATCTTAGTTTCCATTGCCTTTTCTGCCAAATATTTTCTATAAATTGCTAACAAGTGATAGAATTGACTGATTTTCACTGCAAGTCCTTTTATTCCCTTTGCCCACCCTTTCTCAGGGACGCAAATAAACTGTGTTAAAATGAAAATATAAGGGTAGAATGAGGGGAAACGTATGAATAATTTTCAACCTAAGTAATTAAGTCTTAGAAGTCTCAAGAGGTGATTGTATAATTTAAAAAAAAAAGGAAGAAAGAAGAAGAGAGATGGGACACTGGGCGAGGTGAGGAGAATGAAGACCAAAGACTAGTCACTAAATAAGGACAATCGTCAGGATAGGACTTGCTTAATATTGAAATCAGATAAGACCAGAACTCCCTCATCGAGTTTACTATTAATATAAAACTTATATTATTAACTTGTAGAAATGCTATCTACCAAACTTCTTAATTCCAATGAATGACTAAGTACATGCTGAATAACACATTTGTTGACTAAATTTTTCGGAGTTCAGAAGTGTGGGATTCCTCTGCAGCAAGCACTGTGCCTGGAATATGGTGTGCACTCAGTTAAGTGTTAGCTGTAATTATTATTCTTATTACTATGAAACTAAATCAATAACATGCACATACGGCTCAATATGTGCATATTGAACTGCAAGTTGAGAGACAGTGAACTTGATAACTTTGGAGAGAAACCAACCCAGAAAAAGGATGAGCACCCCGCTAGGGGAGTGTGAAATGTTAAAAGCTCAGCTGTCTTTTCACAGGCTGACACAGCTGAGGGTAGAATGGGGCTCCAGTTGTCCTCTTTGTAAATGGAGAAACTGCCCAGGGTCATGAAGTAAGTGGCAGAAGTGGAGATGGAATTAAGATTTGTGGTTCATTGCACTCTACCGTCCCCACGGTCCCCAAAGCAAAGGTCATTTCGATGGCTGAAACTCTTCCTGCCCTTTTTAGCCAACCAGCCACACTCTCAGCAACCAATCAGTGTCCCTCCTCGGTAGCAAGTGGATTTGCTGCCCTTTTTCTAGAACAGTAAAGCTTCGAAACTACCCTTGTTAGAGGCCAGCGTCCCCTGCCCCTCATTTTTTCCACAAAGCACCAGCTACCCCCATCGATCTTTTCTACTCATTACTTGTGGACAAGAATTTTCATTTCCCTGTTCTCTGTCCCTCTCTTACCTCCGAAGGGACTCAACAACATGGCTGCTGCTTCTAAACGGCCAGTTTCATAAACGGTGGACTCGGCCCTGAATTTTGAACAGCGTGTCTGGAGGGAGTGGTCCACCTAACCTGACGGCAGTAATTAATCCCTCAAAGCACCTACGCCACTGAAGCATTCTACCAAAAAGGCTATTTAGTTGAAAAAGTGCAATCTGTCCTTAGAGGAAAACAAGAAAACTGTTGTCTTCAACGAAAACTCTGATACACAATCTTAGCTGAAATGGGTTCTGAACGAATCTTGAAGCTACAGAGTGAGCCCTGCGAAACAGCCGTGTTCGAGATGGTCATCATATCGTGACTGCTGGAATCTGAGCTCAGATACAGGGATGCCTCAGTCTTCTGACCACCAGTTCCACCATTTTTTTTCAGGCTTATGTGCATTGTTCCAGGTATGTCTACCTCACCTTCAAATGTCTTGTTAGGCTGCAGGTAGGCAGAGTCATGCTGTATGAATAGTCGATCAGGCCGATTTTGTAGAATTTCTCAGTATGGGATCTCATTTTGTGTGCGTGTGGGGGTGTGTGTGTGTGCCTAAAATTTCATTAAAATCCAGTGCTTAGAAGTAAAAAAAAAAATTAGAATGAATGAACCTAATCCTTAAAACACTCTTAGGAGAGAGATACTATAAAAGGAGATATTGATATTTTTATGTGGCAAAATGGCACTCAGCTAATAAGCAGGTGAGCCAGACCTCCATGCAGACCTGGGCACCCTGTCCACTACCCCAAACCAGTTCCATCTTCACTGGAGATCTTGGCCAACGGGGTCCTTTCTAAAGAATGTGTGTTAGGACATTGAGTTTAAACATATACTATTCCGTTCAAGACCACACTGTTGACAAGGAAAGGGCCCTGTTGCCTCTTATTCATCTTAGGAAATTAATATAATTCATGGTGAGATTCCTAGTATTAGGCGTGTTCAGTCTGTCTCTCAGATGAGCTAAAACATGTCTCACTAGATGGCAGCATTGCTTCCACAGCCTTTTTTGTTTGCTTTTGGCCCATCTTTGTCGCAAGCTTTGTCCCCACCGGCCTCTCCACCTCCCAGCGAGAATACGTAACACAGGGCATTTATTTCTACGTGACTGTGCAGAGCAATACAACATGAACATGGACTTGCAAGTCCTAGTGACTCAGAATTGCCCCAAAGAAATGTTCGCAGAGTGTGCTGTGAGTGGCTCTCCCCAGGATGTGGAATGTTGAACCAATTTGGGGAGCTGGCCCCTTCCCCTGGGGGGAGGGGCCACTGCAAAGGAAACTTTGACTCCCAGCTCCGGTGTGCTCGCGTGACCTTGGGCGGGTCACTTGACATTTCTGGGCCTCAGTTTGTCATCTGTAATTCACAAGGGCAGCCTTCTCATCTTGCTTCCACTAGGGTCTCTGGGGTCTGTTTGCTTTAAGAAAAGGGGAACGTGTCACGGATAAGCTTCCGAAGGGGTATGTTAACACCTTGAGGCCACTGGTGCAGCAGCAATGCACTAAATGGTCTCCAGGGTCCTAAAAATGGTAAACTAACACGCTTCCTAAACACCTAAATTACTCCCTGGGAATGATTTAGGCATAAGAAATATATGACTCATTAACTAATCTTCACAAATACTCCACAAGACAGAAGCATGCTAATTTGTCACGCTGAAGACTGTTAGCACAGTAAAATCTCAATTTAAAATTAATTAGGTGTGTGCCTGCGGTGGGGTAGGCAAAGAGCAGACTTGAAGTTTCCAATTTATTGAAGATTCCAAGTTATGTAATAAGTTTAAAATACTTTTAAAAGAAAAACGTATTTTAGGGCTTCCCTGGTGGCGCAGTGGTTGAGAGTCCGCCTGCCGATGCAGGGGACACGGGTTCGTGCCCCGGTCCGGGAAGATCCCACATGCCGCAGAGTGGCTGGGCCCGTGAGCCATGGCCGCTGAGCCTGCGCGTCCGGAGCGTGTGCTCCGCAACGGGAGGGGCCACAACAGTGAAAGGCCCGCGTAACGCAAAAAAAAAAAAAAAAAGCAGTAGCCGTTGTTACCCCCTTGGGTAGCTCACTATGGACAGTGAGCTTGGTTCCTTTCCTCAACTCTATAGAGAAAGCGAGTGTTCTGCCTGAGGAAACCAGGGCTGGGGAGGATGGCCAAATGGGAGAGGAGGTGAGATGCTGTCTAAAACAAAGATAACTGTGAAAAAGGGTCACATCCAGGGAATCTTCTCTCCGGCATGATGTCACTTCCCTCGCGCAGCAATCCTCAGCTCTGCCCCCCACCCCAGCCTGGTCTCGGAGAGCTGGAGAAGCAGGGTGAGTCAGGTCCCCTCTGCTTGAGAGAGAGTACCACTTTCCCACACCTCTCAGCTCCCACGCACACAAAGGACCGAGGGGAGAATAAGAAACACTTTTAAGCAGCATAGCACCTTACTCAGTATTTCTAGCCTCTTTCTAGGGCCTAGAAATATATCTGAAGGAGAAAAACAAAAACACAGACCATTCCACCAACTTAACCCAAACGATCAGCTTCGTCAGTAGAAAAGGAACAGAACCTTTCCAGCACTAGTCAAATTAGGTGCTCAGCATGAGCTGAGCTACCCCAGGAGGCGCTCCAGGAAGTGCTATTTACATTTATACCTACAGCTGACTTTAAAGGTGGTATGTAAGTTCAGAAGAGGAGGTGGTTATTACTCCACAAAAAAAACCTCATGTGTGGATTTTTTTTTTTTTTATTTCACCTGACTCTTGAGGTATTCTCCATCTGGATACACGTGTGTGTGGATATGACTCTTCTCTCACTTTCTTGGCTTTGCCCTTTGCATCATTTCCCCTTCCCTTAATTTTTCCCCCTCCACAGAACAGAACGGGAGTGCTCTACTGCTGACCATCTGTGAACATCTGCACCTCCTTCCTTTTTCAGAAGTGGATCAGCAAGGAAGGAGCATGGGTGTGCTCACCTCCTCAACACTACCTTCACCTTTCACCCGTCCGTCTGTCTGGCATCTACGTGGCATCTATCTATATGTCGTGAGAGGAACAAGCGCCCCCCGCAATTCATGTCCACTCAGAGCCTCAGCATGTGACCTTATTAGGGTCTCTACAGATGTAATTAGTGAAGGGTTGGGATGAGATCATACTGCCTTAGAGTGGGTCCTAAATTCAATGACCAGTGTCCTTTTAATAAGAGGGAAGAGACAGAGGAGAAGGCCTCGTGAAGACAGAGGCAGAGTCTGGAGTGACACAGCCACAAGCCAAAGAACACCCGCTGGAAAAGACAAGGAAGAATTCTCCCATTGAGCCTTCAGAGGACCACGGCCCTCCCGACACCTCAGTTGTGGATTTCTAGCCTCCAGAACTATGAAACAATAAATTTTTGTTATTTTAAGCCACTTGGTTTGTGGTAATTTTATTATGGCAGCCCTAGGAAAGTGATATACCATCCATTTATCTATCTATCCATCCATCTTCATTGTTCCCTTCCCTGCACTTATTACACCACTGCCAGATAAATTGTTCCTTAAAGCTGTGGTTCTTTGCCCTGGCAGTTAAAACAAAGCCTGGGTCCCGCCCGAGATATTCTGATTTAATTGGTCTGGAGTGTGGCTTAGACGCTGGTATTCTTCTTTTTTTTTTTTTTTTTTGCGGTACGCGGGCCTCTCACTGCTGTGGCCTCTCCCGTTGCGGAGCAAAGGCTCCGGACGCGCAGGCTCAGCGGCCGTGGCTCACGGGCCCAGCCGCTCTGCGGCATGTGGGATCTTCCCGGACCGGGGCACGAACCCGTGTCCCCTGCATCGGCAGGCGGACTCTCAACCACTGCGCCACCAGGGAAGCCCTGATATTCTTCTTTAAAGCTTCCAAGCAATTCTAGCGTGCAGCCAACTTTGAGAATTCCTGTTGTCAAGCAAGGAGATCTTTTCCATTCTCCTGCTCTGAGATCTCCAGTGGCTGTCTTCTGCCTACCAAATTAAAAAATGATAGCAACTAACACTTACCTTCTGCTCTGCAATTTTCAAGGTACTTTCAAGTTCATGTGAACCCTCGAAACACCAGACGACATAAGAAGGAATACTGGGGCAGTTCTATGAAACCCCTACAATCTGGTCAACGGACCCTACAGAGAAGATGAGCTTCCTTCTACAGATATTCCAGCCGAGTCTCTCCCCAACGCTCCCACCCCCCGGCTTCAAATGTTTTCTGCAGTTTCAACATATGAGATACTTACATAACGGTAATTACTAGCTACCCGACGGAGAGTGGCTGTGATGTGCTTGTTATTATGATGCCATAACAATAGGGAAATCTGAGACAATTGAAAACCATCCGCTCAGTATGAGTAACCTCTCATTCTGTGGAGGCACCCAAATGAAATAATCTGACTTGCTAATGTACTGTCTGATCCACTGGGTAACACAGCTTGTTGTACGGGATGAAAAGCCCATGTTCTCGGCCATCCTGCAGGCTTCCACAGCAGCTCCACGGTCTGCATACCTCATTGGCTTCTCCTACCAAGCTTTTCAGCTACCAAATGCTTATTAATCTCCTATGCCCATCCCTGAAGCAAATTACTGAAAGTTTTGCATAGAAAAACAGCACACATCTGTTCTCTATTCTGTAAAGTTCAGGAGGTCAGACATCTAAAATGCACTTGCAGGGCTGCTTCTTTCTGGAGGCTCTAGGGGAGGATCTGATTCTTGATTTTTCCAGTTTTTTAGAGGCCGCCTTCACTCTTTGGCTTACAGCCCCTTCCTCCCCCTTCAAAGGCAGCAAGCTTACATCTTCTCTCTTCTGACCTCTGCTTCTGTCCTTACATCTGCTCCTTCTGACTCTGATCCTCCTGTCTCCCTTTTATGAGGACCCTTATGATTACGTTGGACCCACACAGATAATCCAGGATGATCTCCTCATCTGAAGATCCTTCACTTTACCATATCTGCAAAACCTCTTTGACTTTGTAAGGTAGCCTACCCATAGGTTCCAGGGTTCAGGACATGAACATCTTTGAGAGGCCCTTATTCAGCCTACCACCCAAGTAAACGACCAGATAAAAAACATTTCTGTAATTTCCTGATGAAGTTTGGGTGTTCCCTTCAGCCCATGGCCCTGCCCGTATTTATAAGCGGTTATGAGTTTTTTGGAATTTCACCCTGAGCACCATATGCCTGAGAAATGCTCTGTCCATGACTGAGTATACAAACTGATTCCTTTTCTTGTGTTCAGCATTTGTCAGAATTTATAAAGGTGATAAATAACACTCATCTGGCCATCTATAAACAGGAAAAAACAAAAACCCATGATGTTAAAAGATTGTGACATCTTATGCTATTGGCCTAGCTGGACAGAGCAGCAGCAGATGGGCAGCAAATTGGCACTCAGGCTGGCCCAAGAAGGGCACTTGGCGTATTTCAGGAACAGGCAGCTGAGCTCTGGAGGGCTGCAAAGAACGTGAATGGGAATCCTCCACTCCTGACACACTGCAAACACCTGCCCTGCTCCTTCGTGAAAAGCGGCTCAGTGAGGAAGGAGCACACGTGCACCTCACCCCGCAGGCATCAGCTGTACTACCCGTGTGCTTCCAGGTTCCACATATCCATCACAGTCAAAGTCTCTGGGTACTGGACCACTAGTGAGTGTCAGAGTCCACCTCCCTCTTCCAAGGGCACCTGGAAGTCCTCCATAAAAGGGTCAGCGCCAAGTCCTCCCATGGCTTCTGACCTCTGAAGAGCAAGGCTTATAGGTACCGCATGGTACCAATTAATTCCTAAAGATATAATTAAGACAATCCCTCACTGACTTCAGCCAGAGTTCAGCCTGGAATTATCTCTAGCACTGATTCCAGTGGGTGTTGTCTGAGAAAGCAGAATAACTTTTATCAAACTCATTTTCCCTCAAATCAAGAAATGCGCATTGAATACTTCATCACATTAAGGCTTCATTATGGATTTATTACTTACGTATTCATCTAACATCTTCTCGAATTTTCTTGACAAGTTCAATTTATCAAAGTCCTATAAAATAAAGTTCTTCTACGCTTTCAAATGCCCCTGTACTGAGGGGGACATCAAAAAGCCACCTGGACTACTTTCATTGCCTCCAAGGATTTATTGACTATCATTAAGATACTTCAGGTTAAAGATTAGCTTGGAGCCAATTAACTGGTGGTTTCCACCAAAAACCTTGAGGTCTGGATAGGTCTTATAGCCTGGAATTTTTTCCTAAATCTAAGGTCAGTCAGGAGAAGCAACTTTAGTGTTTCCTTGAGATTGGAGCTTTCCCTAACGAGCTTTCCCTAATTTTTTTATATGTTAGCTGCTGTCAGAAACAGGAGAATAAAATGAATCTATGTTCTCAATGAGCAAAAGACATCAAACATAGTCAGGAAGCTCTACCCGAAAGAAACCTCCAATCTCTCAACCTTGGGTTTCTCCTCTGGCAATGAGGGAGCTGATAGCTGTTCCCTTGTGTTACAGTTTACAAAATACGTTCATACTTTTTTCTTAATTGTTCTCCATGTTATCTTGCAAGGTAGGGCTTTCACTCATAAGGAAATAGACTAAAATGTTAAGCTACTAAAATGAGGTTCAACAGATGGTGGGGCCATGGACTTGAACGAGGCAGGACCATCTCCAAATCTCCCACCATGATGCAAAAGGCAATTACCATCCTATAGTAATCACCAGCGTTCTGTGATTAGGAGCATTATGTAAAGTCTTTCCTGCACGTACTTACTATAATAAATGTAAATCAGGCAAAAGCAGTTGTCATTCAAAAGAGTTCATTAATCTGTTGTGAACTACAAGAAAATAATCCAGACATGTCTCTTCAAAGTCAAAACTCATGTGATCAAATGAAAGTTCTAGAGCATTCTCTGCTTTCCATATATATGTATTGATGGTGTTACATGTCTGCAAGTTAATAAAAGAAAGTCTTTCTTTGAAACAGTCCATCTTAACAACTGCTGTGAAACCCGCTTGCTATGATATTTAATGAAAAATTACCTTTGTGGTTTGTTGCCATTTTTGATATAATCTCAGTGTCTCCTAACTTACTAGTTTTCTTACCTTTCTGGATAGATTCATATTTATCTGCGATGCTTATAGGTTCCCACTCTTTCTGGAGGTTTTTGAGAAACGTGAAGGATACAGCAAAAGAGAATCAAGAAATCTTCCTACTGCAGCCTTCGAAGACTGCTACACAGTGGTGTAGGAAACAGGGGACTTGAGGGATTTGAGGGACCCTTCTATCATCCATACAGAGGTGTTTTTTTTTTTTTGTGGTACGCGGGCCTCTCACTGTTGTGGCCTCTCCCGTTGCGGAGCACAGGCTCCGGACGTGCAGGCTCCGTGGCATATGGGATCTCCCTGGACCAGGGCATGAACCCGTGCCCCCTGCATCGGCAGGCGGACTCTCAACCACTGCGCCACCAGGGAAGCCCATACAGAGGTTTTACCCTGCTCACTATTGCAAAGCCTGTCCTCATTTTTGTCATCCTCCCTGCACTTAAGTGGCAGAAGGGCAGCGTCCTCTTCTCCCTTGCTTCTACAGGCTCCGGGTCTGTTGGTGCACAGCAGCATCAGTGGCAGCAACAAAGTCTAAATGCTTCTCTGCCCAGGGAACAGCTCTGGCACTAAGCCAGAGGGCCATCTTCTCTGTGGGGAGGGATATGGGAGTAAGGGTGAGCAGGAAAAGTGAGGTCAGCTTTCAGAGCAGTCACCCATCTCTGCTGAGCTGGCCAGACTGTGAACTGCAGAATATTTACTGCCGGGAGATGTCCATAACAGGAGCCATTCAGTCTAGCCAGACCCAGAGCCCCCCCTCTAGGGCATCAGGAAGACATAGTCATGACACGGGGACACTGGTTCACAGCCAGGCACCAAATCTCTTGATCCCAGAGAGATTTCCTCTGATCCCTTTAACTACTGCTCAGGGGAAATGCAGAAATTAGCCTGTTCTGAGTTGGAAAGAAGCAATCCAATTTACCCAGGGCAATCTCAGGTTGGTGGCTTACGGGAATCACCTTTGTATCTGGCTTTGGCCGGTGGCGCAGTGGTTAAGAATCTGCCTGCCAATGCAGGGGACACGGGTTTGAGCCCTGGCCCAGGAAGATCCCACCTGCCGCAGAGCAACTAAGCCCATGCGCCACAACTACTGAGCCTGAGCTCTAGAGCCCGCGAGCCACAACTACTGAGCCCGTGCACCACAACTACCAAAGCCTGAGCGCCTAGAGCCCATGCTCCGCAACAAGAGAAGCCACCGCAGTGAGAAGCCCACGCACCTCAACGAAGAGTAGCCCCCGCTCACCGCAACTAGAGAAAGCCCTCGTGCAGCAACGAAGACCCAACACAGCCAAAAATTAAATAAATAAATTTACAAAAAAAACACAATGCACCCTTCCCCTGCTTCCTCCCCTAAGGGCCACAGGACAGGAGCCTGGGATTCCAGACCATGGCAGCAGCCCCCACCAACACATAGCATGGTGTCTGGCACTTGGTAGAGCTTAATAAACGTTTGTTATTGTACAGGAAATTCTTTTTCATCTGAGGTAGGGGGAAAAAAGGAGTAGCAGAAAGAATTATTGCACAAATTTTTTAAATGTACCAATACTTCCTAATCTTCCTTTTATGCTCCATCTTCAGCTCTCCCCCTTACAGAAACTTTCCCCACACTCTGAATACTTTATATGAAAGCACCAGTTCCAAGTTCTTCTGTCCTCACTCATCAGTGCTGTGCAGCAGCTGAATCTTCTAACTAGCACCTGATACACGTTACAAGTGCTCTAGGGAGGTGGAAGGTGAAATGTGAGTTGTCTGTGTAACATGAGTATGTGGCTAGCACGGCCCAGGATGTGTAGAAAATATGAGCTGGGCAGAAGGATGTGCACCAGAGCATTTTATTTATAGTAGCAAAAACCTAAACTCTAATAATTGATGCTTGGTTATATAAATTAGGGCATACTCATATAATGGGTAGTATTTATATAATGGAATACTAGGCTACCATTAAAGATCATGTTTTAGAAAAGTAGATAATGGCATGGGAAAATGCCCCTAGTATATTAAGTGAAAAGCAGATCAGAGAATTGAACATAATCACAATTTTAGAAACTGCATGTGTAGAAAATCCTGGGAGGAAGTACACCCAAATGTTAGGTAGTCTATTTCTGGGTGATGTTGATTTTTAAAGGCCTACTTAAACTGTTTCATATTTTTTAAATTTTATTTTACAACAGACATGTATTCTTTTTTTATGATTTTCAGAATTGTCTATTTTTAAACTACAAACCGAACAAAAAGCATATTATTCAGCAACGGAAAGCAGCTATTCTGTTCCTGCCCTAGATGGTTACGTTCAAGCACTAGACTATGAAGCCCCAACCAGGGTGCAAGTGGTTCCTCATTATATTTATATCTACAACCCAGAAAATTCCGTCCAAAGGTGAAGTGGCAGCCAGGCGCCCACAAGTCAAAAGAGGAGTCCTCTCCCTCGGTATACCATGTGGTTTCTGAAAAGAAACTGTACCTGGAAGAGAGGTTGACCGGAGATTGCTCTGGAGTAAGCTAAGAAAGTTGGAAGCAGCCGTGGCGGGGAGAGCCGTTCTCCTGGGCAGGGGAGAGCTGGTTGGTCTGGCACCGGCTCTGTGGCCACAGGTAATTATTCCATTTCTCTAAGCATGCTGATCCCCTCCCGTAAAAGAAAGATCTAACATCTGCCCGGCCGACCTCACAGGCCTATGGGGGGGTTAAACAACATGATGTGTGCTCTATATTTTATAAACTACAAAGCATCCAGGCAATGAAAAGTTTGGTAGCCCAAGAACGCTGACTTCTTAAGATAATGGTCCACGCTCCCCACTTTCTTTCAAGGTATCAAGAGAAACAATCTCTATTCCCTTCTACACTCTAGAAATTGCACCAGGAATTTTATCAGCCACATTCATAACTCAAGTTATGTTTCCCGGTACCCTTGCCCCATGAAACAAAAACTATGCTATGTGTTCACTCAGCGTGTTCCTTTTTTCTCCTGGGCATATGGACAGATCGGCCTGCCCAGACTCCCCTGAGAGAAGGTGCGACCAGGAGACTGAATTCTTGCCCCTTCCAGGCTGGGTCCCCACATGTCCCTGTGAGATCCTCCACCCTCTCTCTTCCTCCAGTTCCTGGCTGGTTGTACAAGGTCTGGTGGAAGGCTCTGAGGCCTCTGGAAAAGGGTGATGTGCTAGATGAAGGAGGCTGGGTCCTGATATCAGAGTGGAAGGTCACCCGCCAAACACCCCATACGACAGGGACACAAGCGAGAAACAACTCGAGACCACTTGCCGCCCCAATTACCTACCCCAGCTAATACACTCTATGACCTTGGTCACCTCTCCACCCCAGAGCGACAGTCAACACTTTCTGCTGCTTCCCACATGAGTGACTCAAGGGACACAGAGAACACGTATGGTAAAGCCAACCCTCTTCCAACAGAAAACTCACACGAGCAAAATTAAGACAAATATTTTAGATTCCTTGGCAGACTTAAGACCTGCTCTCTTATTTCTATAGGGAAACTTGAGAGTACATGCTAATTTAAATAACTGAGAAGAGAAAATAAGAAAAGGGGAACACACGGTTGGTTACCTAATCCCACAGTATTTAAGGTGGGTTGCAAATAGAAAAGGGTTAAGGTCTCTCAAGTTGGGAGAGATTAGGAAGGGTGTCGACCTCTCCTTCAGAGGGTAGAGACGATGGAAACAGAGTGCTATCTCGGATCACTCGTTCCTCATATACTTTATCTCTATTTAGCATTGTTCAGCAGGGCTACATGGAAACATTAGGCTCTGAGTTGGGGAGTTCCCAGGAGGACAAAGTAGAGACAGGAAGTGTTGCCCACTTCTCTGCTTTAACTGTAGCCAGCCCTGCCCTTTCTTCCTCAGAGGCTACTTACCTGGTAGGGGTAGAGGGTGACCCCGTTGGCTCTCGACAGGGACCAGGTGCCATCCAGGTACTGGTGAGCCTGGATGGCCACTGAGTTGAGGATATTCCCGTTGCTGGGGCTGGTGGCCATCTGGAGGCTGACCTTGGCCTGGTGGGTTGGAGACCCACTCTTCTTCTCCACCCCATTGCTGACCCCGAGGCTGCTGGGTTTGCTGCTATGCTTACTGGTGATGAGGGCTGTGTAGTTGGAGGAGGCATAGGAGGTGGGCACAAAGGCCCAATCCCTGGGCTGCTGGAGCCCCCCCACGTGCCGGGACCCCACCGGAGTGGGGATGTTGGAGAGGGCTGGGGGCGAGCCAGGTGAGCCATCAAAGTGCTCACTGCCAGCCACCTGTTCCAGGGTCAGCACCATCTGAATGGCCTCCTGCTTCAGCTGGTTCAGGTGTGTGGCACAAATGTCACAGCGGTTGTCCCTGTCATTCCATGCCTTCCGGATGGTGTTGGGGACCTGGAGCTTGTCGTGAATCACAGCCGAGAAAGCAGCGTCCTGGAGAACACACAAACAAAAAAATAAGGAGAGTCTATCAATCAAGGCTGGTAAGTGCAATTCAAACGCCTGGTTTCTGAGTTAAGCCCTAGATGTACCCAAAGAGTTTGACTGTTTGACTGACATCCAGCAGAAATGAGCAGCCAGACTGGCAGACGAGCCCCTAGTTGACAAACACATTTGACAAATGTAAGATGTTTTGTTTTGTTTTTTTGCGGTACGCAGGCCTCTCACCGTTGTGGCCTCTCCCGCTGCGGAGCACAGGCTCCGGACGCGCAGGCTCAGCGGCCATGGCTCACGGGCCCAGCCGCCCCGCAGCACGTGGGATCCTCCTGGACCGGGTCACGAACCCAGCAGGCGGACTCTCAACCACTGCGCTACCAGGGAAGCCCAACAAATGTAAGATTTTTATAGTGGAGACTTTAAGGAATTAAAAAAAAAAAGCTTTCTAAGCATCCTCCTTACCAGGCCAGTCAAATAAGAACATTCCAGATTCTTCCCCTTGTGTCCACTAAAGAATCATAGCTATACCTGGATGCTCCCAAGGTGGTCATTAAGTAGACACAAATGGTCGTCCGGGCCTGGCAGGGGTGAGTGCAGTCACTCTGGACCAATGCATTGTGGGCCCCCGTGAACTACGGAAAGTTGGCAGCAGGTGGAGGTACTACTTGTGACCCAGAACAGAGATTCTATTCTAAGAAAATCCTAGCCTCATTCACACCGTGCGCTAAGTGCCACTGGAAGAAAACCAAACTAAACAGATTCTGGACCAGAGATCTAGCCTCTCCAGCAGCCCAGCAAAGCCCTACAGATTCACTCTGTTTACCATTGGCCCCATGGCAGGCTGGCCATGCCTGTACCCATGTGTCCGATATCCTGATCCATCAAAAGAAAAATGTCTCCTTGATAAACAGTCCAAGATACTTTTCCCCAGAAACTTCATCTAAAACTATTAAAAACTCTTTCGTTCAGAAGCCCTTATCTAAAAGAAATCAGAAAGTGAATTTAATGAGGATGATTTCTTTCATTTACTTTGCTTTAGTTTTTATAGGAAAGCAAGACTGCACAGAGAAATAAGCAGTAGGTGTGTTAACTGGGTATCAAAATATTTGGCTTCTAGTTCTGGTTCTGCTACCAATTAGCTGTGTGACCTTGGACAACTTACCTAGCCTCACTGAACCTCTCATCTGTCACGCAAGGCCGTGGCCTGTCTTTATTGTAAGGTTCTTCCAACTCCATGACTCTGTGTAGGGAAATGGAGACAGGAGAGGACAGTGTCTGCATATATGGACGGAGCCACTATGTTATTTAGGGGACCTGGTTGAACTTTTGAGATTCCACAATTGCTGCAGGTAATTGATGAGGGTTATCTCAAGGCCTGTTTTCCTTAGGACATTGGAAGAAAAGCTTCCCTTCCGAAATGTGCTGGAGCTTTTTTGGGGTGGAAACCCCATCGGGGCTGACTGGAGTTTGATGAGCTGTGGGTGGGAAGGGAGATCAGCGGTGGGAGGGTCACCCTTAATTACGATCCATCTTGATTATTGGCTCCAGCATTTTGTTTTCCCTGTTTAACTACCCTGAACAGCTCTTCAGCGTGCACTGATTAATTGATTAATAAATCAAGAGGCCTCTTTACACAGCAGCAGCGAGGAGTGACTCAGGAGGTGGAAACTCAAGACGGTCACAGAAAACGATGGGGAACCATAGGAGGTCAAGGGTGATCAAGTCTCGCTGACGAAGCGATGCAAACCACATGCGACCTGCTTGCGGCGCCCTCCTCGATGAGAGCTGCTTCGTCCAGAGTCCCTGATCAAAACTCGGCATGTGTGGGACCCAAAAGGGCCCCTTAGGGACCATTACCTCAGTTTCCAGATAAGGAAACAGCTCCAAAAGGGTTAAAAGCTCGGACTACAACCAGATTTCTTGACCTCTAGTCCATGATTTTCCACTTCAAGAGACAAAGAGCCATATTCATCAATGGACTCACAATTTTGCCCAGACTTAAGGCTTTTCCCACATTCATCTACAAAATGTTCATTTATTCAAAAGGAAGTATTTGGGCCCCCATAGGTGTCAAGATATAGACTCTTGCTTTTTCACATAATGAGAATTTTCCCTTGTCAATATATGTCATTTGAAAATGTGATTTTTTTTTTTAATGACCACATGGTATTTTATCCTGTAGCTGTTTTGTAAGTCATTTTTTTATTCCCAGGTCTACTACATAATTAGAGGCAGCGTGAGAGATCAGAGACTGGCATTCAAAAGCAATCTGCCACCCACGGCTTATGCTTTTAAGGCACCGAACTATTTGGTCTCAAGAAACCTCAAATTAATCGCTTACTTAGAATATTTTGGTTACCCCAATCACCAAGAGGAGGCATCACAGTAAAAAAGGCAGCAACAAGGTCAGTCCCATCCACACATCATAGTTTATCTTAGATCCTTGTAGAATCTAGATGTGACCCTGACATCTGCAGCTGGAGCAGAAAAGATACATCCGCTCCACAAGAACAGCCTGCTGCTGGGGACTCCTTTTCACGCTGCTTCTTGGTTTTCACTGCTCTCCCTTGAAGCAGCTCCTTCCTCACTCAGCCTACTGCTATTTGCTGCTCGACTTGCCACAAGCCATGCATGTTGGCCTCCAACGTGCCAGGCCGCAGATCTTGGGATGCACGAGAGCGGTTCCTGTTCTCACCCTCCAGGGAACCCACTTGGCTCCTGGATTGCCAAACGCCATGCCCCCTTGTTGCCACCTCTAGCCTGGGACCGATCGGCACACGCTCAGACCCATGGAGCCCAGCGCTCCCCTCCCGGTTCCCGGGGGGTCTACAAAATCACCTTGAGCGCCGGAGCTGAGCCCACCACCAGGACGGCCCCCCCCCCCGACAGCCAGCACGCGGCAGAGCCCAGAACCCACTGTTGTCTCATCCAGAGGAAGGCGGAGATGAATGCTTTCGTGAGTCTTCAATGGCTGACAGATGTCAAAGAGGTGTTCCCTGTATTAAGCCACCCTTGATCTGAAACTTTTTGTGAGTTCTTATCATCAAAAGGCCTCAGTCAGTCAAAAGATACACCTTACGGAAACCAAAATCCCTTTCAAGTGCTGGTCTACACGCTATAAATATTTCAGTGCAACTCAAAACTTCGAAGAGGAATGGTCAACAGACATAGCTTTCTGTAAGTGCTGGAACAAAGGGAATACTGCTTCAAGGGAGAGTAGTAACAAACAGGGAGAAAAGAAGGTTTCAGAATCATGGATGGCTCACACTTACTGAGCTTTTCTGACATGGACCCAAGAAGAACTGTGGGAGCGCCCTCTCGTTTAGCTGGCGCCAAAAGAAACCTGCACTCAGAGAAGGAATGAGTTAAGTGTGCAGTCTGGCGTGCTACCTAGTGCATGGGCTTCAAACACATTCATATCGTCTATCCCGATTCATCTCGTGACTTCAGAAAATAGTCAAATGGGAATAACGGGAATCCATGAACGGCTAAACCTCGATTTTTGGAGTCATAATTTTTATTTCAGCACCTTTGAAAATGGGCTAACAGCACTTGGGCAACATTTTCATCCTAAACTTTCAATATAAGTGTTCTGTGCCCAAAAGATTCTCATCTTTCAAAAATAATACAAAATTGTTATTATTCCACGTGTACCATGAAGAGGAATTCAAGAAAACACTTAGGAAACGGATAAAGGTTCTTAGAAGGAAGGTTAGGGATAAATGAAGTTAATGTGCAGACACCTCAACCCGCCCACTTAGTGACTGCTACAAAAGAACAAAGAAAACTCCAGAAAATGGTTTTCCAATCCCTTCACTGCTCTTCCACTTCTTCTAGGGGCATTCAGGAACCAGGTGTCCTGCCATGTTCCCTAGGGCTCTCGTAATCTAATGGCTCTCAAAGATTGACTCACATGTCTTCTGGCACACTGCTCTAAGAGATCATGACTAAATCTCTCTTCCTCAGGCAAGGGCAACCGAACCCACAGCTTCCATAGCCATCTGTATCCCGGTGACTGGGAATTCTCCATCTCCATCCATGCCTGGCCCTTCTCCTGAACTCTGAGCCTTACCGCCCCCTAGAAAACATCATCCAGATAAATACTCTTCAAACTGACAATTCAAAATTAATTTTATTTTCCCCTGATCCTATTCTTATTCCAATAGTCACTATCAAAGTAAACAGTATTATTATCCACTCAGGCACCCAGGCTAGAAGTCTAGAACCTTCCTCGTCTCCTCCCTTGCCCTCCAATCCAATCACCAAGTGTGGTTGATGGTCCTTCCTAAAAGCTCTTGAATTGTCCCTCTTCTCCATGCCCACTGCCATGAGAAAGCTTTCAGTGTTTCTCACATCATCATGGTTTCCCTGATTCTAGCCTTGACCTCAAAACCCTCCCTCCACACACACAAAAAAAGGATTTAACTAAAATGCAAATCTGATCATGTCATTATCCTGCTTTCCTGCACCTCTATTCTAAGAGCTATCTTCTTGTCTGTAGTCTTTATTTGTAGAGCTATTTGTCTGTTAGACTGTCAGCTCCCTAAGAGGAAATATTCTTTTCATCTTTAATTGCCCCAAGTCTAGAATAGTGTCTACTTCATAGTAAGGGCCCAACAAATATTTGTGAGATAAATAACTGGAAAGAATTCAACCAAAGCTGAAACAGTCGATAATGAAGTTGGTTTTGGTCCATCTGTCACTTATTTTGTCTAAGTGAGCTAGTCACTTCTTAGGAAATTGTCATGAAATAAACTCCTTCAACTCTAGGGTTAATATAGTTTTCCAATTGTATTTGTTCTGCCTGGCTAAAGAGCCTAATGTGAGTCAACCATAATCTGGATATCCTCCTTTTATTTGAATCTTCCTTAAACTATTAAAATAGATTCTCGGGCTTTCCTGGTGGCGCAGTGGTTGCGAGTCCGCCTGCCGATGCAGGGGACACGGGTTCGTGCCCCGGTCCAGGAAGATCCCACGTGCCGCGGAGCGGCTGGGCCCGTGAGCCATGGTCCCTGAGCCTGCGCGTCCGGAGCCTGTGCTCCGCAACAGGAGAGGCCGCAGCAGTCAGAGGCCTGCGTACCACAAAAATAAAACAAAAAAAACCAAAAAAACCTGGATTCTCTATTCGCTTGCCTCAATACACAATCTATTATTACTTTTTCCTAAGTTCCCAAGAAAACAATATTTATATGCAAAGAATTTTTTTTTTAACCATCAGGCCAGCTCATCATTGGAAATCTCCAGATTAATACTACACACCTGTTCCATCAGGGTTAGACCTCACCCCCCACCCCCACCCCCCCGCCACACAGCAAGTAGGTAGCATGCTTATTTTCCAAGAGCCAGCAGCCAGCTTTCAACACGTGAGGCATGGCTGCTAATGAGGGTGGAGATTCTGGAACCTGAGCAAGAAAAGAAGAACTACGGCCCAGGCAAATCAAGCTGTTTACTAGTGTCCTCACTATTTTCTGTCCCACTTCATCCTCTGAAGGATGGGCTGTTTGGCAATAAACACTCGTGCCACTTGCAAGGAGAGGATTTTTTTTTGCAGATTATTTTAGCCAAAAGAGTACCTGGAGTGCATTTCCCCAAAGCCTCTGGGTCTGTGAGGAAAGCAACAGCCGGAGTCAGCGTCCAGCATGTGTTGTGAAAATTCCTGTTGATGTTTGCTCCTGTTTTATTATTCTAGAGGCCTCTAGTGACAAGCTTAACAAGATTTAAGCTGTTCTTCAAAGGCAGTTTCTTTCCACTTTGTTCCTAAACTTTCTTCTTCCATAAATGCTATCCCGTGAGGCCCAGAATGATGGCTAGAACTCCAAGAATGCAATGTTTTGTTCCCCACCGCGGGCAGTTTCCCAGAAGATCAAGGGAATTTACCCTCACACGCCTTGTAATCCTTCCACACGAGGGTCTGCACCCTCCGCCCCTTCCCCACCTCCTGCTGCATTCCCTATCCGTGTCCTTTCTTTCTCATGAATCTCAGCATTCTTCCCAGCAGTTCTGTCTTCCCAGCAGTTCTGTCCCCAAAGGCAGGTGTCAATATGAATGATCCTCTGTTTTTAATGGAAGCTGCAAAATTGGAAGTTTGCAAAACAACAGGTAGCAAAGCTCAGGTGAATCGAACCCAAGAAAACAAATATTCTCATTCACAGTGAAACATTCAAATATTTGGATTCAAAGGTCCCTCCAAAGAACTGGGTTTGTTTCACCTTGGTAACTTCAGAAGAAGAAAAAACAAATTCCACTGGCAGAAAGGAGACTTTAAAATCTGAAATTTAAGGATTACCCCCAAAATGCCAACCAGTGGGTGTAACTCCTTCCCCAGGAAGATTGGGTTCCTCCGTGCTCATCAGCCCCTGATCTTGTATCTCACTGTCCACACGTGCTTGATGGGACGTGCAAGATCAAGGGGGATGCAAAGGGTTGGGGAACCCAGAGTCTCTCACATGAGACGCTACTCACCCAGCCATCATACCAAATCTACCCAGCAGGAATTGACAGACGTCAGTATCCTTTACTCCTGCTGTTCAGAGTTCCCAGACCCACAAACAAGGCATATGACAACCTGGGAGGGAAGCCGGGGAACAAATTAAGACTGTGTCACAAGCAATGACATCCCAACACTCTTCGCAGAGAAGAGTGACCACCCTCACGGGCTGCCATTCTCGCTGACACACGGTGCAAACTCAAAATCCCCGAGGGCTTCACTCAGTTTCACACAGCGGGGCTCATTCTCCAAAGTTAGTGACACGGAGGAAGAGGGGCATGAAAGAGGTGACCAGGTGTGTTACACTTAGAGCTTGCTCCCGTGAGGCCTGAGACAGCCCAAACAACCAGCACCGTAGTGACAGCAGCTGGGCCAGGCCCTGGAATCACAGGTGGCCCACAGACCGGCTCCATGAACGTGAAACTTCCTTCTGGCCTTCCAGGCCTCATCCGAACCCCAGGCTTTTCATCATTATTGGACACAAGCACTGATCCTAGCGTGTAAAAAAGAATGAATGTAAAAGATGCTGGATAATGAGCTCAGAGAGAGGCCAAAAAAAAAATGTCAAAGGAAGAAATGTTAAATGTCAGACCAAAGTTGTTCTACATGAGAAACCAAATTAACCTGGACCGTAGTGACTGCGCGCAGCCTAAGCAATCCTGACCTGGGTTATGAGCAGAGAGATGCGGGCCCATTAGAGAGGCACGTGCACTTCAGTTTGAATGATTCCCTTCAGCACCGGAGGCTGCTGGGAGCACCAGACGCAGGCAGGATGCAATTAATAGGGCTGCTTGCTGCAACGTGTGAAAAAGTGTTGCAGACGATAAGACTTATCTGCTTCAAAAGAAAAGGGAGGTTTTTAATTGGAACTTAATGTGATTAAGAAAAGTTCATGAATTACTCAGAAGAATAGGTGAGGTGTTTCTCGTTATGACCAGAGAAATTTTTTACGTCTGTGTCTCTCATCTTTTCCAACTGAATGGCACAGACAATGTCTCGATTCTTTTGAAAACGTTTGGTAGCGAGTATGGACGGTTCGAGACAGGGCTCCATCACTTAGTAGCTGTGTGACCCATCTAAGCTTCAGTCTCCTTAAATGTAAAAATGGGAAAGGATAAGAGTCCCTGTTTTACTGAGTAACGTAAGGGTTATACACGCAACATGTTTAGCACAGTCCTGCTCCTTGGGAATGCTCGATAACGGTGGTGATTATTATCAGTGTTTCACTTCTCAGTATCTAAAGCAGTACCATGTTTATATCAGTTCGGTACTTCAGATGGTGGTGACGATGAGAACAACAATGATCTGGGGCTTACTTATATCCAGGAGGATTTAGCAAGCACTTTTGGAATTAAGAGGTGCGGGGATGGTAAAGAGAACTTGCGATCTTCAGCTAACCACCTCTTACATTAGAGGAAGTCAGGTCTTCTTGAAAGAAACCAATATAAGAGTGGGTCCCTGGAACTCCTGAGCTGATATCGCCGAGCATGGACTGGATGACTACCGGCCTTCTCTCTTAAGAGGTGAAATAATCCAAGAGTCATTCATTTCCACGGAACTGAGACCATGATGCCTCTCGCTGAAAAGTATTCCTCATTTCTCCCTCAGGAGCGGGTGATGCTCCAAAGCAGGTGCTGATTGTTCAGGCCGAATCACAGAGCCATCAACTGGCCTGTGCCCCCAAGGAGTTGCCAGACTCCACCCAGGAGATGGAGAAAGAGAAAGGATTTCACATTAGCAAACCTATCTTCAAACCTGAAAATCTTGCTGGGGAAAAAGGATCCATTCATAAATAGTTTAAGAGCTTAGGATGGGAGAGGAGACTCACAACACCTACTTAAAATGTTTTCCTTAACTTTAAAGTTCATGTTCGACACGACACAAAAATCATGTGCTGGACTTTACAAATATGAAGAACTAATCACGACTGTAGTATGACCTGCTAAAATTTGACCTTTAAATTATTAAAGTCTATCTAGATGAGATGTATTTTTTATGTGCGGGCTATAATGTACCATCAGGTGGCAAATGGATTTATTTTCGATCTGTGAGTAGTTGTATTAGTATAAGGTTACTAAGGAATCTGTTAATTATCTAATTATGAAATTTGCCTCATGTTTCTTTTTTCTGTAATTGATTTCGTATGCATGAAACACTGCAGAAATTTACTTGGCTGTGTTTCCTTGGACTTAACTACAACAAGATAAAGTACCTAAACTTTGATGTTGTTGCTGGTGTTTCTAAAAGATGAAATTTTAGCAAATAAACTCTGTTTTGACCATAAACTACAACAAACTTAAACACTTCTGCCGGTCCCCCTGTGACCTAAGCCTTGCAACCCAGTATTTTGGGCCCCATGTGGTTTACTTCAAGCTGTCTTGTCAGACATCTCTCTCCGGGTTCCCCGTGTGACCCTGCAGGACAGGCAGGGTGGGTTTCCCTCTGTCCCACAGAAGCCCCCGCATTTCCCATCTCTGTGCCTTTGCTTACGTTACTGCCCTGATGATAATTCCCACCCTGCCTGTAAACCACAAGAAAATTTGGGGGGGGGGGCAGGTAATAGATATGTTCACCACTGTGCTGATGGCTTCATGGGTAGATACATATGACCAAACATATTAAATTGTACACTTCAGATGTGTACCATTTACTAAATGTCAATCATATACCCATTAAGCTGAAAAGAAATCTTGTTTTTCCATCGTGAGGCCCAACTTGTCCATGAAGTCTGACTCCCAGAAGGCGCTTCCATCACACTTCTCTGGTCTGAGTGATTCACGTCACTTAGCAAACACTTCCTTGTTAGTTAGGGTTGTACATGCTCTATCTCCACCATCATGGTAAATTCCTAGGGGGCAGAAACCATACCATAATTTCAACAGTAATGATAACTTCTACGCCGGCCCCACGGGAGTCTACTCAAGACAGCAGCCAGGGTGATTCTTGTAAGTCTTAAATCTGATCCTGGCGTTCCTCGGCTAAAAATCCTCCCGCATCCCCACCCGACTTCCGTCAGGGTCAAGGCAAAGTCTTTGCACTGGGCACCGCAGGACCCGGCCTCCCGTTCCCTCTCCGACCTCCGTTCCTGCCCCCGCTCCCTGACTCACTCTGCTCCAGCCACAAGAGCCTGAGCTGGTCCTTGATCACACAGGGAATGTTCACTGTCACCTCAGTGACTCTGTACTTCTTTTTCCTTCTGCATGGAAAACTTGCCCCTAGACATACGTGCCTGACTGTCTCTTACCACCTTCATGGTGGTCAAATATCACCTTGTAAATGAGGCCTCCCTGACCATCTAATTACAGCTGCAAGCCACCCCCAGCATTCTCCGACCCTCTGCTCTGCTTTCTCTCTACATGATCTATAGTTAGGAAGTCTGTTCACTGTCTCCCCTACAAAATATACACCGAATGAGAGCAGGGACTTTCGTCTATTTTATTCACTGCTGACTCCCTAATGCCTAGAGCGATGCTTGAAGTAGAGTAGGCACTCAGAAAGCATTTGTTGAATGAGTGAGTGAGTGAGTCTCTTTTCAGTGTAAGCGGTTCCCACATCTATTAGCTTCATCTTTCTTACGGATTATCACTTTTTGCTTTGTGCTGAAGTCTTTTTCTTTTCCTTATTCTTTTTCATGCTAGATTTTAGTGTCCTCAGAGGACTGGGAACATTTGTTGTGTCTGACATCCCTCTGGGGCCTTGTTTCTCAAGGTGTCGCCTCCAGACCCCAGCCCATCCCCATCCCCCTGCCCCTGCACTTGGGAAGTTCAGAACAGGTCAGATCCCCGGCCCCCTCCCACGTCCTCTGGCTCAGAATCTCTAGGGAGCGGAGCTCTGGGTGCATTTTAACAAGCCTCCCGGGTGATTCAGTGATTCAGTGTCACAGGGGAAGAGACGGGGAGGGAGAAGAAGGAAGAGATACCTCTCCCTTGCAAGTAGCTAAGCCTAGCTGTGGCCTTTGAAGAGCAGCTGACCATTTCCTGCAGAGCTCTCCATGCCAGCCAATGGACTGCAACTCCTCTGAAAACCTCAGGCCTCCGCTTTTTCTAGACAATCATTCAAGACGATGATAAGTGGCTCTTGGGACATAGCCCAAGACCACAGGTATAAGCAAATGTCTTTTCACCAAATTCTCTCCCTAATCCAGTGGTTTCAACCCCTGGTGATTTTGACCCCTAGGAGACATTTGGAAATACTGGGGACATTTTTCGCTGTCACAACTGGGAGGGGGCTACTGACATCTGGTAGGTAGAGGCCAAGGATACTGCTAAATGTCTTACACTGCATAGGAAAAAACTCCCATGACAAAGAATGATCCAGGCCCAAACGTCAGTTGTGCTGAGGTTGAAACCCTGGCCTGAGCCCTCTCCCTGCTTCCTTCTCACACGCTCTCCTAGGAATCTCTATGCAGGACCACAAGGGGGGTGTTCTAAATCCAGAAACTTATCTGGGCTCTCATCTACCTCGTTTTCTCTTAAGTGTGGAGACACTAAACTCTAAAAAGCACAGGCTCTATGCTGACTCTTGGGTGGTGGCCGACAAGCGGGCCAGCACAGTGTATGTGGGTGGGCGAACCCAGGGCGGGCACTGGCCCCAGGCTTTTAAACCCCTCACTCTGCCGCCCCCTGCCTCGGGCCTCCCTCGCATCTGGATCGCATGCCCTTGCCCTGCCTGGTGCGACGGGCACTGCTGACAGGACCACTTGCTGTTTCCAAGAGTGTGGTGGGAAAGGCTGACGTGAGCCCCAAGGTCCTGACCACACGAAACCGTGAATCCGGTCGGGGTTCAGGCGGCTGCAGCGGAGCCCAGTCACCCCTGGCTCTGCCGTCTGCCCGGGTTTGAGAGGGTGCTGCGGAGGTTGCTATGACTACGAAATCCCCTCAAGCCGCTGAGGCAGGTAACTTTCTCTTGGAGAAAGAAAACCAGTGCCATGACAAGAAGAAGTCATCTCTGAGATGCAATTTGGTGCCATTACAGAGAAGCCCAGAGATTTCTTTGTTCCTGTGAAAACCACATTTATTATGTAGCACAGATGATGTGCCGGGTTCCATGCCGGTTGGGTTTGGTGAGGGAAGTCACAGAGGCTTTGGCCATAGGTGCCCCCGGCTGGAGGAGACTCTGAGAGGATGAGGACCCAACGGGACATTTCTGTTTCCACTCATGATCCATTAGAGATGACGTCACACATCCTTGGCAGGGGGAGTCCTGGAAACATCTAACAGATCAACAACTTCCAAGACCTAGTTATAAGATCTGGGCTTGGAGGCCTAGAACTGAACCATCTATCATTAGACATTTGTTTCCTTGTTCAGGGTGGAATAGATTAATCACAGAATAGTCAGCAATACCTCTTACCCTTCTCTCTTCCATAATGATCTTCAGTGAGACAGTCTGAACTGAAAAGTCACTGAGATGAGCAAAATCACTGAAAAAGCTATGAACGTGGTAGGACGGGAGAGCTGGGGGCTCAGGAGGGGCAGGAAGGCTTTACCCAGCCTCTCTGCCATCTTCGGTTAATAACACTCATTCCTGGGAAGCCAGTTACTGCAAACTATTTACATACACACAAGTCAGAGGACCAGCCAGCCAGCCTCGGTTCAGATTCCCATCTCCTCAGTCCTGACCAGGGGTTGCTGCAGGGCAGGTGAGGGTTTCCACACATGCCTGTGAGTCTGTACCATGCCTTGGCATCCTCCTTAGGGTGTGCCACCCATACCAAACCCCACCAACAGAAGTTGAACCTCTTTCAGGGCTACAATCTTTCCTGGCTTCTCAGAGGACTTTGTGGCAGGGAGAGTTGACACAGCATATCTTGAAGATCCGAACAAAAGCTGAAGCTGTCTATTTTTTTTTTTTGTGGTACGTGGGCCTCTCACTGCTGTGGCCTCTCCCGTTGCGGAGCACAGGCTCCGGACGCGCAGGCTCAGCGGCCATGGGTCACAGGCCCAGCGCTCCGTTGCATGTGGGATCTTCCTGGACCAGGGCACGACCTGTGTCCCCTGCATCGGCAGGCGGACTCTCAACGACTGCGCCACCAGGGAAGCCCTGAAGCTGTCTATTTTGAATGATCCCTTCTAGATGTGCCTATATAGGCTCAACCACAACAAGCCCAAGTTAGTATTAGAAAGAGAGAGAGGGTGAGTAGACCAAGACTGCACTCTCTGCTGCTTCTCGTCACGCTAGCACATGGGAGCCTAGCATTTGACAGAGTGCAGTTGTACTTATCTGCTATACTGTTATTATTCACTTATCTTCATATTTTTTAAGGGGGCCTTTTGACTAACAGGCCCTACAAAAGACGGATTTGAATCAGTCAGTTCATGTACATTGTCTATGTATGTAAACTAATTGTGTAAGAAACTTATGACAACAGCAACTATCTCACCAAAATCTCTGACGTGTCAATCTTATGGAGAACATGAACAGCCTCAATGGGAAGGAGCAATGCATTTAGGAATGCATTAGGAGTGCAAGGGGGGGGGGCTTCCCTGGTGGCACAGTGGTTGCGAGTCCACCTGCCGATGCAGGGGACACAGGTTCGTGCCCCGGTCCGGGAAGATCCCACGTGCCGCGGAGCAGCTGGGCCCGTGAGCCATGGCCTCTGAGCCTGCGTGTCCGGAGTCTGTGCTCTGCAACGAGAGAGGCCACAACAGTGAGAGGCCCATGTACCAGAAAAAAAAAAAAAAAAAGAATGCAAGGGGGCCACACTGCCCATCTTCCCCACTCTACGTGTGCGCACACACACACACACACAAATATACATCTTTCTTGGAGGAAACTAGTAAGATGACTCTGGTGGGAGGTTCCGGGAAAGCAGTACAAATAAGACACACTCAAGAATTAAAATTTCCAAGGGTGGGAAGAAAACTCATCCCCTCCCCACACCTGCCTCTAGTCGGTCTCCTCCACATCAAGTGTGGAAAGTTAGCTATAGATATGTTCATTCAGTGATTTGTGTGTCCCATAAGGGATTAGAGTGCAAAACTCTGCCCCAGGCATTTCCTAGGTAACTTTAAAGAAGTAGGAATGAGAGAACAAGAGCATAGAACACACTTAAAAATAAATTTTAATTTTGGTTTTGATTATAGATTCCAATAAAATTTGAGAAATTTTTAAGAAACATGGTGTGAACTGGATTCGGGCCTTCCATATCAACAGGGAGTCAGAAGCAGTGAAAGATTTAGGGCATATTCCCACACATACATGGCCACGTTTTAAAATTCTTGAACATGTAGTAATTCCCAATACAAATGCAGACAGGTAGATTTTGCCCCGTTTATCTATTCATTCAATATATTCACTCATTCATCTCTTCATTCACTAATTTCATTCATTTATCAAACACTTACTAGGTACCTAATTGTGTCAGGTTCTCTGATAGGCATTGGAAAACAAACATAGTCCAACTTTTATGGTCCTTTAGGAAAACCATAGCCTGCTAATGTTGTTATTTAAACTATTTCCGGCTATTATCGTCAACTGAAAACATGCTGTAAAACCTTCTGGAATCTTTTATTACAATTTCAGGTGAATTTATAAATGTCATAAAACTTAAGGGAAGAGGAAAGCCGACTATTTATACATTTATTATTTTATTCATTTTGTAAATGTGAATCAATTTACTTAAAAAAAATTAAAGACGTGGACTTCTAAAAGGCATCTGTCTGTACGTTTCCTGCGATGACTTCATTCATTCATTCAGTAGCTATTTATTACACGCCTATTATACACCCTGCACTGGTGACAAATCTCTGCAGAGCTCTGCTGCCTGCCGCTCTCTTCTGGCGAAAAATGAATAATGAGCAAATACATGACATATCCCATGGTGACACGTGGAAAACAATAACGCAAGGCAGGTAAAAAGGGACTTTTGGGACTGGACGGGCAGAGATGGCCTCTCCTGAACAGAGACTTGAAGAAAGCAAGGTCATGGGCCCCAGCAGGTATCTCCAGAAAGCATCCCAGTCAGAAGCCCGGTCCACATGCGGAGGCCCCCGGGTAGGAGCGCTATTAGCATAACTAGGAACAGCAGGGAGGCCTGCATGGCTGGAATTGGGTGAGTGAGGAGGGGAATGGTTGAAAATGAGGTCATGAGATCAGGGAGAATATCAAGTCGAGAGTTCAGGGGCGAGGCCCAGGCTAGAGACAGCATTTCAGAGGCCAACAGTGTATAGATAGCATTTAAAGTCATGGGACTGGGAGGGGTCACACAGGGAGTGAGTGTAGATAGAGAAAAGGTGTGATGACTGAGCTCTCCAGCATCTATTTAGGGGAGATGAGAAGGAATCAGCAAAAGATACTGAGAGGAACAGATAATGAGGTAAAAGGAGAAACCAGAGAGTGCTGTTCAGAAAATGAGGTGGAGCACGTAGTTCAAGAAGGATGGAATGATTAACCCGTAAACACTGCAAGTAGGTCAAGTAAAATGAGGGCTGAAAAGTCATCACTGTATACTGTGTATGGCCTAGAGGGTAAACTCTTTCATCTCTCTGTTTCTCAGTTTCCTCATCTGTGTAATGAGGATAATAACAGCACCCACCTTACAAGCTTATGTGAGTTAATATTCGTAAAATACCTACAACAGTGTGGCATAGTAGGCGGTCAGCAAGTGCTTGTTGAATGAATGAATGTAGCAAAAGGATCCTATCACGATTAGTGTGTATCACATCTCACCTATTATCCGTCTATCATTATTTTCTCTGATGACCTTTGAGCTTTTGTCTGAGTAATGGCAACTAAAGGCTGAATGGAGTGAGCTCAAGAAAGGGCAGAGATGAGAAACTGAAGACAGAGTACAAAAAGTCTTTTATAAAACTAAATTTGCTGCAAAGGGAATCAAAGAAATGGGACAGTAGTCAGCGGGGGATATGAGGTCAAGTGACCTCTTAATTTTCTTTTTTAAGTTGCGAACTATAACAGCATTTGGGTATTCTAAAAGGAACGATCCCATAGAGAAGGAAGACATGATACAGAAAGAAGAGGAAACCACTGGAGGGTGTCACTGAGCCAGTCAGCAGGGTGGCATCTAGAGGATGCCTACAGTCGTGCGGAGAACAAGCAGTTCACCCAAAGTATCAGCCAGAGGGGAGAGAAGGTGGACAGTCGGTGGGAGCCTAGGCAATGCAGCTGAGAGGGGAGATGGAGAAGGCGGTGTCAGAGGCTGGGAAGAAAAGGAGAGCATAAAATAGTCTAACAGGAGAGCGGAGAGTGAACAGTACAATTGCCAGCAGGGACCAAGAGCCTGCTTGAGGTGAATGGTCAGAAGCTGAACACAGTCACCGTGGTTTTGTGTTTTACTTCACCCAGGTTCAGCTGGGCCAATATGTGGGCAAAGTTGGTGGAGAACAGGATTTTACCAAGGCTGCAGTTTTGTAAGGAGAGTGGGATGAAGAGAGAGAAGGGGAGAGGAAGGAAGGAAGGAAGGAAGGAAGGAAGGAAGGAAGGAAGGAAGGAAGGAAGG